>NC_141555.1:21888642-22488642 GCF_021556685.1 Rattus norvegicus
TTGAATGTCAATTTTATATGATATTAGAATGGCTACTCCAGCTTGCTTCTTCAGACCATTTGCTTGGAAAGTTTTTACCAGCATTTTACTATGAGGTAGTGTCTGTCTTTGTCTCTGAAGTGTGTTTCCTGTAGTGAAAAATGCTGGGTCCTCATTACATATCCAGTGTGTCAATCTGTGTATTTTTAGTAGGGAATTGAGTCCATTGATGTTGAGAGATATTAAGGAATAGTGATGGTCACTTTTTGTTATTTTTATAACTGGAGGTTAGTTAATGTTTTTGTGCTTCTCTTCTCTTTGTTTTGTTGTGAAAAGATTAATTTCTTGTATATCTATGATTTTACTTGCCTCCTTGTTTTGGGGTTTGCCAGTTAGTGTCTTTGTAGGACTGGATGTGTAGAAAGATATTGTGTAAATTTGGTTTTGTCATAGAATATCTTGATTTCTCCATCTATATTAATTGACAGTTTTGCTGGACAGTAGCCTGGGTTGTCATTTTTGTTCTCTTAGTGTCTGTATGACATCTGTCCAAGATGAATTAAAATTGTATTTCACTTTCTTATTGTCCATTCCTCAATATGGGTCTTTACAAATATTGCTGAATGTGTACTCAAAAATTCTGTTTTCCAATTTCATTTTCTGCAATGATTTTGGCAACAAATGTGGCCCAGCTATAGAATGAGTATAACAATATAAATATGGTGTACCTACTTGAAATGATAAACTCCCCAATCCTTATTTCATCCCAAAATTACCAAACATCAGCAAAAGCAAAGGACAACATGGAGTATTGAATTCACTGGTTCTATAGTCCCATTTGATATCAGTTTTTCATTATCTACTTTATTGTGTTCCAATGAAGAGAATTGAGGGTTTTGGATGCTTTATCATGATTCTTTCTTCAGGCCAAACATAAGATTCAGGAGGATTTGCAGGATGAGGAATGGCTTGAGGTCCAATGATATCTCAGCTTCATTAGGTTAATAAGAACTGGAGAGAGTCTATTTGGCACTGTCATTTGTGGATTCTACTTTCTTAACCTTGTTTCCCAGAACCCATGTTAAAATTCGATCTAAGCTCATAGCTATAGTATATATAGATATACATATAGATAGATAGCCACCAAAGCTAGATAAGATTGATGAATCTTAGAATTGCATGATTAGAAGAAACATATATAGGTATTTCCTGAGAGACACAGCTAGAGCATGTCAAATACGGAAGTGAATGATATTGGCAAAGCAGTGAACTGAAAGCAGATCTCTTGTTGGTAGATTTTGGGGAAGGATAACAAGAGCTGAAGGAGCTTTAATTCTGATAAGAAAAACAATGCCAAAAAACCAGAGTTTTCTGGTACTAAACGAATATTGAAAGATTGCACATGGATAGAACTATGGCTCCAACTGCATCTGTAGCAGAGAATGGCCTTGTTGGGAACCAATGGAAGGAGATGCCCTTGGTCTTAACTAGGTTTATTACTATTTCAATGGAATATCAAAGGGCAGTAAAGGGGATTATACAAGAAGAGTAGGGGGACCGGTTAGGGATCTTATGGTCAGGAAAATGTGAAAGGCAAAAATATTTGAAATGTAAATATGGAAAAATTTAAAAAAATTACTAAAAAATAAAACAAATTAAATAAGTTAAAGATAAGAAAACTGCCATATAATCAAACCTATTGACTGAAAATCTAAAGGGCCACAATGAGGAAATGGGAGTCAGAATAATACTAGTGGAAAGACTGATTTGATGAACTAGATGTTACCCTAACTGGTGGTCTAGATATAGCTGTGTTCCAATTGATCCATTTCTATCTCCTTCTTCAAAGTTCAAGTCCAAATACATCAAGGAAATCCACACAAAGTCAGATATGCAGAGGCTAATAGAAGGGACAGTGTCAGAAAGTGCCTAGAACACATTTGCACATGAGTAAATTTTCAGAAAAGTACAACAAAGGTTCAGACTCTAAGAGCAACAGTCAATATATGAAATCCCATCATTCTGAAAACTTTCTTTAAAGCCAAGTACACTACCAATAGGAAAACAACAACCTACACATTTGGAAAAGAGTTTTACGAAACCTACATCTGAGAGAGTGCCAAAATAAAAAAAATATAGAAAGAGCTCAAAAGGTAAAGGCCTGGACAACCAGGCAACCCAAATTTAAACTGGATTAGAGAGCTAACCAAGAATTCTCAACTCAGGTATCTCAATAGGTGAAAAACATATCGAGAATTATTTAAGGACATGTGGTTGAAGATATTCACAGCAGCCTTATTTATAATAGTCGAATGCTGGAAACAATGGTGATATACCTCATCTTCACTCAGGAATAAATACAGAAAGAGTGCTATATATAAACAATGAAACATTACTCAGGTATTAAAAATGAGGACACCAAGACAAAGGATGGAACTGGAAAATAGTGAAGTAACAGAGATTGAAAAGGACATAACATGGGATGCAGTTAGTGACAAGTAGATGTTAGCCCTGCTAGCAGAATAAACACTATACAAATCTTTTATAACATGAAGGGTAACATGTTAGAAGTCCAAATTGCAGATGCTTGCAACCCACTTAAAAGGGGGAACAAAATAATCATAGAAGGCAGAGGATTGGATGAACCTAACAAGAGGTAGAAAATGATGGACAAAGTTGTGGGTGTTGCAATAATTAAAAGAGACAGGAGATAAATTCAGAGGAAACATGAAGTAAATAACAATAAGCCTCAGTGGTTGGTGGTGAACTTGGGTATGCCCAGAAAAATCCCAGAAATTTGGTAGGCAAGTGTCTCCAAAAAATTACTGTGATGGTGGTAGTTTACATACTGAGTAGCAAAAAGATAGAACAACTAGCGACTGCCTTCTGTAAGTAGACATGCCCCCCAGTGAAGGGATGGTGTTGCCCACACAGGTCACAATTTTTTACCTACAAATCTACAATCTAAAAAATGTAAATACAAAAATGGAGCAGAGACTGAAGGAAAGTCCCTTCAGTGACCACTTCACCAAAAGAACCATTTCATCCACAGACTCTAAATCCTGACACTATTACTGATGTCAAGATGTGCTTGCAGATAAGACCCTAATATGTCTGTCCTCTGAGGGGCTCTGCCATCACCTGACTGTGACAGATGCAGAAACACCTAAGCATTTGACAGCAACTGACAGTCAAAAAAGAAAAGTTAGGGTAATGCCTTAAGGATCTGGAGGGGATTGGAACCCAATATGAAGAACAACAGTATCAATTAAGTTTATACTTCAGAAGTTCAGGAAATTTTCCACCTCCTAGAGTATGCTTTGCCCAGTCCAAGACTTCTGCTACATAGATAGCAGAGCATATGGGGAAGACAACACCCTCATCTGCCATATCTGGGAAGGGAGGCGATTGGACCTGTGGAGACGTCATATCCCAGAGAAGGGGATATTAGAGGCCAAAAGTCAAAGTGGGAATGTAGATGGGGGAGCACCATATTAGAAAAAAGAGGATCGGAATAGCTTACGGGATTCAAGAAAGAAAGACCAGTTTTGGAAATGATATTTGAAATGTAAACAAATAAATAGATTATTCTACACATATAATGTATATAATATAACACATTTATGTTTACAACAGAGATATTTACATCTGTCTCCTTAAGGACTATATATTTCATTATCAGTACTATAGGTTTATTGAAAGTTGAAATCCATAAGTTTTGTGAGTTTCTTATTATTGAAATTTCACATAGATACACCCAATCAATGTTTTATCTCCTGTTCTTATAGCTATAAATCTTTAGTTACCTCGACAAGAAAAATATAAAAAAAAATATTTTTTATTTCTGTTCCATTAGGTTTCCATTCAATGCCTCAAATGTCTCCCAATTTAACTGTACATCTTTATATTCCCTCCATTGTCATCCTCTTTCCTCTCTCTTCACATTTGACATTCCTGTTCCTGACAGTGTTCCTCTGCAATCCATAAGTACATTTGTACGTCCTAAGTGACGACAGACCGGAACACATCCCTTGACTTTTACACTAAACTAATCATACCGATATAGTCTGGTGAATTAACATTCAGATTAAAGTGAAAATGTATCCTATTTTTCTTTTTTGATCTGGATTATCTCATCTATGATGACTTTCACAAGATCCATTAATTGTCCTGATAATTACATGCTTTCCTTTTCCAATCTGTAAAAACACCACATTTTCATTTGTTAAGGGACAACATGAATATTTCCAAATATTCAAGGGTCTCTATACTAGGATGAGTCAACATTTGGATATATTTTCCTCGAGTTTATCTTTAGGTGCATCCATTTCCGCATTCTTGAAGAAACATCATACTAATTTCCAAAGTTGCTGTAGAAGTTTGCATTCCCACTAGGAGAATAGGAATGTTCCTCTCTCTTCATAACACAGTAAACATAGTTGACTCATGTTTTATAAAACTAAAATTTGGAAAGGGAGGAAAAAAATCTCAGAATAATTTTGATTTGCATTTCAGTAATGTATAAGGATGATAAATATTTCACTTTTGATTCTTAGTCAATTGAGTTTCTTCACTTTTCAATATTTTGTTTAGATATGTAGCCCAATTTAATTATGTTTTCTTGGTAGTGTTTTAGTTTTTATAATATGATTAATAGAAGCCCGTTGTTGAACATGTACATGGAAATGATGCTTATTATTTTTGAAAATAACCACTTTAAACTTATTAAGATCAAATTATATAATACACTCATCCAACTCATAGAATTGGCAGATCTGTTGTAACCAACAGAAATTATAAGGCCGCTCCATGAAATACCCCTATATAATAAAACATTTTCTATGTACATAATATTGAGGAATATAGTTTATATATTTTACTCTTTGAGAATTCCCACCAATGAATTTTGATGATAATTTCTCCATTTATTTTACCCACACCACTCTATTTCTTTGAATCCTACCTGTGTATATCTTCTAAATCAAAGTACTGTTTAATAACTTTATGATAAACCCTTACAAATAATTTTTCAAACCTCCAACAGAAGACACTAACTGTCCATTGTATGTCAGGTAGGTATAGCAGCTTTCAGGCCTTTTCACTGAATTCTTGACTGTTGACTGGCTTGAAGCTGTGCAGGAAACCACAAATGCTATGTGACATGAGTCCAGCCCTTCTTGTATCCAGAAGACACACTTTATGTCTGATCCCATCCACAATTTGGGCACCTACAGTCTCTATGCACCTTGTTTCAGGATGGCTTATTAGCCTTGAGGAAGGGTATAACATGTATATCCAACTCATCATGGCTGAAATCTATAGAATGTAGACAACTATATAATGAAAGAAAGGAAGAGGTCACTCTTAGAAAGTATTAACAAGATCGTCATAACCTCTGGCCATGTTAGGTAATGAAAGGTTTGAATTAATAAAATGAAATGGAATATAGGAATATAGGACACATGGAGAAAACACAGATTATTTAGATTTACAGTTGCAAATCTAGAATATTTTTTAAAGCATTCGTAATTTACTGTGGGGAGCGGGTGTAGTGGCAATCCCAAGATGGAGCCCGAGACTGCTGTCGAGTCTCATGACTAGCACCTGAAATTAAATCACGCCACATCATGAGACGTGCGCAGGTGCACCTTGACGATAGATCAGACCATGTGATGTGGACCTATGAAGGGAGGTTATGCAGACTGGACATTTGATGTGGTTGAGGGAGGACATAACGGAGTACACTCAGGGCCTGGATGGAGGCATTGTTCCTGCTTGTAGACAAAGGGGTTCCTGAATAAACTGCTTTGAGAAGAACTTCGTGGTGTTGCTCCTTTCCTGCTGGTCAGGGTTGGAAGCGAGAATAAGTACTAGATGTATTTGATATACCAATATTAAATCAGCTCATTTTGCAGTTCTTAAACAGCTCTATACTAAACAATTACATAGTATCAGGTTTTAATTTCCGCCATCTCAAATATCATAGGACCACGTGTATTCAGTTAAAAAAAATGATTATACATATAAATAGCATTTAAAGTGTCAAAGACTATTCCATGAAGTAGACAAAAGAATTGAATACATTTAAAATTCTATTTTGAATCTGGTATTATCTAACAATGACAGAGAAAATAAGGAGAGAGAGTGAGACAGGGGGACAATGTGCCAAAAGGGAAGGTAATGAGAGAGGGAGAAAGAATTAGAGACGACTGACAGAAAGAGAGGAAGAGAGAGTATTACACATTAATTTACACCTATACACACGTATTCTCAATAAAATACTTGTGAACAGATTCAATACAACATTAAAAATAATCTTCAACAAGGTAAGCTTTCTTCAAATCTCAGACATACAAGTTTGATTAGTCCTGGGGAAGCTGTAGGTATGGAGGAAATAGTTCAACACAATAAAGGCAAGGTACAAGAAGCCCACTACAAGCATCGTGCTAAACAGAAAAATTCAAAGCAGTTCCATTACTAGCAGGAAGAAGACAAGAATATACACTGGTTTCATACCTATGTATTACAGTATTTGTAATTTTAGCTAGAGCAATATGACAACTGAAGAAGATCCAGGGAATGCAAATGAAAAATGAAGAAATCAAAATGCTCTCATTTGCAGATGTCATGATACCATTTTTAAAACTCTAAAAATGTATCAGTCTCTTAAGATTGAAAAATAGAGTCCGAAAAGCAGAATGTCATACGAACACACAAAATTCCTTTGCCTTCCTTTATGCCAATCCAAACCATACTGTGAGAAAATATGGGGAAAAATCCCCCTCACAATAATCTGAAAATATAAAATAAATTATTGTGGATGAAAATACTTAAAATGCAAAACCACTATGAATTAGCTAGAAGTGATCCTGAATAGAGACAATTGTTCTCTAAAAGATTGTTTTTTACGCTGAAAATACATTCATAAAATGGTAGAATTCAAAGTGAAAACTCAAAACACATTATCTTTCCTGATTTCCAATTTCAAACAACGGGAGAAAAATCAGGGAAATATTCCACTTGAATAACTCTTAAAATATATAACAAAATACCCTGGATTAGCATAGTTATAAAGCATACTATTAGTTAGAAGACATATGAAATAACCATGATCCATCCAGAATGCAATAAATATTGATTAGAAAATTTTACTACAATAAATCACCCACATTTATGAAACTCAAGAATTTGAGTATAAGTATTCTACTATGGGACAGAGGACAACTTTACAGTATAAAGTGCTAACATGTTTAGGGAGATAATTTTAAAGAGAAACAAAGAGGGTGGAAAAATATCATGAGATTAAAAAATGTAAGCATTACATATGCAATGTGATGTTGTTGACACAGTGAATATTTCAAAGGATTGGAGCGTCCAGGATTTATTTATTAATTTAAAAGGTGAGGTTATATATCAGCAGGAGGATGGACAATTGGATCAAATCTCAAGAAAATGCCAAATGCTCCAGTTATTACCACTATATTATAGTAAATATAAAAATGCCAATGTGGGAAATTGAAGGTTTTATTCACACCACAAGTTCTAGTTCATAATCAATGGAATCCAGTAAAAGAATGCAAGGCAGCAGCATGAAAATACAGAGGAACTCTGCTTACTAATCTGCTCAGCTACCTTTTCTCTATAACCTCCTCAGCTTACTAGTGCTGGTACCATCCACAGTGCACTAAGTCCCCATACATAAACTAGCCATCAAGAAAATGAAAATACTGATGCCTGCAAGCCATTCTGATGGAGTCAGTTGCTCAATAATGCATCATTTAGTCAGCCACAATAAGCAATACCAGAAAGCCATAAAAGGAATATAGAAAACTTAGCCAACGAAAGAAAAGAGTACCCCATCATGAATGGAATTGGAGGTCAAAAGTGAAGTTCTATGTGAGGAAGAAATTAGAAGGAATTATGACAGAAATCACACTTTATTTAAAATAAAATGTGACAACAAGACAAAGCCACAAATAAAATATTGTTAAGCTTGACATTTTGAAACCTCTTCTGAAGATTGCAAGGTAGACTCAGGACATGGTTTTTGGCTGGCAGCACCATTGACCATCCAGGTTTTTGGTGGAGGATTTTCCATCAGAAGCCTTAGCTTTACTAGTGAGGCTGGGTCCAAAATACAAATCATAGTCAGTCAACTGTTTGCCAGATCTTGTGCTCCAAAGAAAAGGAGCAGTTTATTTAGTGATGATTTGGTGATGACTCTAACTCATTTCAGAGACCTAAATGTTGCCAGCATATAGAAAACCACAAGACCCATTGTCAAACACCAGTATTCTCCGCATTGCCCACAGTCACCATAGTAATATCAGTGGTGGTCTACAGTATGACTTGTTTCTGATTCCTGTTGTTGCAGCATATAAACCTTGTTTCTTTGACCCACAGAGAAGTTTCAAATAAAATAATGAATAGTTTTTCCATTGAAAGCTATTGGTGGCTTGTGGTTGTAGTTAAAAATAAGGACATCAAGCAATCTTCACTTGGTCCACTTCTTTAGAAATGGGGTTGATTCACTTTTTCTTTTGCTTTTTGTTTCATTTTGGCGATTTTTTATTTCACTTTGTTTTCTTTTTCATTTTGTTCTTTTCTAAATGCAGAAATCAAGAAGTGGTTGGAAGAATTTCAAGTCAAAATTCAGACGGCTGGAAAGAGCCCAGTCTTTCTAACAGGTCCACATTGCTTGCTCTACTAGGTTTTTTTTGTTTGTTTGTTTGTTTGTTTTCTTTTGCCTTTAATTATATCCATTTCCACTTTCCTGGATCCTTTTATCCTGGCATAATTAATACTACTTATATATTATAATTATTTGAAATTCAACTCTGAAATTCTAACTGCTCTATCTCCCTCCCAAAACCAGAGACATGGATTGAGTCTTGTTTGATCTCGTTTTGATTCTTAGATCGGGAATCTTCCTCCGAACACTGAAGGTCCTGTTCCCAAACTGATTCTGTATAGTTCAATAAAGATGCTCTTGGCCATCCAGTTGTGTGGATAGCTAGTATTCCTGCAGGCAGGCTAGTAGACACCAGGGTGGAGAAAGGATTTAATACTTCAGATGGAGTAAGAGCTACCAGTCATGTGAGATCTAGTATGGAGTGGCCATTGGTTTAGCAGGCTGGATGTTAGAAAGACAGTGAGATGAGAGCATATTAGGGGTGCTGAGCTGTGTTTAATGTCAACTGAGCAATTGAGCTAGGGCAGATTTAGAGGTGTTGAGTAGGGAGTAAAAAGGACAGCTTGCTGTTTGGTAGAGACTTAAAAACCTGACAATAGAGCTAAAGCACATCAAAAGTTCCTCAGCATATGTGGCTTTCAAGTGCATTCTAAGGGAACCTGATCAGTTCTGGTAGCTTGATCTTCTTGGAGCTTAAATTGAGGCAGTAGGAACAACTTAAAGCAGAGCCTTATGAGAGCAATCCATGACCATAATGAGCATGTCCAAAGTCACCTTGTCCATGAGAGTTAGAGCTGACCCACATGTAACATTTGATTATAACCATTTCTTCTTTGTGATCTTTTAGTGTTCCTTTTGCTCAAAACTATATTAGAGAAGAGGGTAAAATGATTCTAAATGCTACTCTTGGTTGTCAACTATTCATCTGAGATTAATTAAACCGCAACGACAGAGGGAATATGTGAAGAATTTGTGCATAATATAAGGTCAATGTCAAATGTACTTCTTATATGGATCTTTGGGTTAGGATGTTGCATTTTTAACCTAGAACTTTACCAAGATCTATTCTTTATATTTATTTTTTCAGGCATCTGCAGATACATCCTTTTGAGGAATGAATCCTTTTCACTAGAGACCATAGAGGGGACCTGCATTTCAATTATAACTAAACGTCACTTAAGACATCAAAGCAAAATATCAAAGTGAGAATGGAATAATTTATTAGGACAGTGTTTAGCAAACAATTTCTTTCACAACCAGCCTTGGAAGGAGAGTTCTGAAATTTTGCATTTCATATTTGACTTTGCTGGTACTCTGACAGAATCAACTCAGAACTCTTTGGGACTTTATGGGCAATTAAACACTACAAACAGGGCTGAATGCACCATATGCTCTGCTGTCTGTGTTAATATGGCTACAGTGAAGAACAACTTTGCTAAAGATATTCATCTGTTTTTCAAACAGCATCCTCATACAATTGTGGACTTCTGTGGGTTTTTGGATGGATAGGTTAAGAACACTGGCTGAGAGCTGAAAATCCAGATGTGGGATGGTACATGCTTGGTGTGTGAAAGGCCTGTATGTAGATCATAAACAACTTCACAATATTCATTGTTTTAATAACTACTAGGAAGTAGACTTCTGTAAAATGACCTCAGCAGACCAGCATGGTAGAGAAACAGTAACTGATTCCCTGTAGATTTAAATGAATTGGATTGTGAAACATGGACTTAGAGGTAGAGACATGTCAGCACATGAAGACTGAATAATCAAACCTCTGTTGTCTCTTAAGGTTCCCTACCCCAGTGTTTGAGGCAAACAGCAACAGATTTTTGCACTGAGGAATAGAATAAAAGCCAATTTGTTGAAAATCCCAATCATATGAAAATACTGGTATCTTCTGTGACGACGCACATCAACTCTCAGCATGGCTTCAGCATGACTGAATGTCTGCTGTCAGCATGGGCTTTTACTGCCATCCCTTTTATAACTGCAGAGCTCCAATCTGCTTCAGCAACGTCATCAGCTCCCCATTCTGTTGCAGGTAGATTAGATCACTGTGTCGGCCTATGCAGTCTTTCTCTACATATAAAGACCCAAGGAACTATTCTCACTCCAGTGAGCTGTTGTAAGAAATCTTGAATCGCATTGGTGTTCTTTGTAGATGTAATGACTTCAAATCCCAGAAGACCATGTTTGCAAAGGAGTTTATTGAGGAAGTCTTGGGTATTTCTGTAATAGGGGCAGTTGGGATAAATGAACAGGATCCCCTTCCCAGACTAGATCTTGAAGTTCACATACACATGAGCCATGCTGACAGGGTGCAGCTCCCCAGAAAAGAATGTTCATTTGAAGATATTGGTCTGTTTGAGAATGGCAATTCCAATGTATTCTTAACCATGCATTCTATTTGAATCCCCATAGAAAACATGCAAGAAAGAATCTTTTACTTTTTCATGTTTGCACTCACATTGCTCCCAAAACCTCACAGACATTAGAACCTGCATACTGAAGATTTATCCATATACCAATGACCAGGTGAGACATCTAGCCTTTGGACTAATAAACTAATGGAATCTAGGACTTTACAAATAGTCAGCCATTGTTAAATTATGTAGTCCACAGTCTGTGATCATTGTGACTAGTCCGATTCCTATGTACAGAGAGATTCATCCTTTAGTATCTGTTGGGGAACACCAACTACTACTCCAGGTATCTACAGAACACCTTTTTCAGCAGCTTGTCTCTAGTAAGAGTTTCAGCTCAGTTACAAATTTCCAATGGTCACATATCCTTAGTCTGATTTTCATATGATGCTTTGATACAGTGCTTCTTATTTTCTATAGTTCTTGGCAAGAGAATTAACATAGCAATAATAACCTATCAATGAAATGCACAGTAACTTATTTGCATGAGTGCATCAGAGAGAAGGACTATAGGATAAACAAGAATTGGAAAACAAGATGTCTTTCGTTCTGAGGACAAGACCAGGAAACCTGAAATAAATAAAAATCTGAGACAAGTTGTCTGAAGTTTGTTCTTTGCTTCAATCATGGGGCTCCTAGTGAAGGAGCTCAGGTCTCAAGAGTTGGCAAAAATTACCTTTATTGCTGAACCAGGTCAACTGCTGAATACCTCATTCATGGACCTGAAGAAACTCTGTATCCATCCTGCTACAATGTGTATATATCTATGTATCATTCATAGAATGGACACTTTATTGTTTATTTGAAAGCAACAGTAAGTCCCTGGAGAGACACAGATTTCTTCTTTCACACATTATTTCACAGGCTGATGGTGGGTCTCATAAGTTCATTCTAGGAGTTGTTTTACAATAATCATTCAATGATCTGGAAGAAACAATTTTTAATGTTGTGAGATCTACTAGAACAATATCAACCATCAGTTTCCCTTCCCAATTTAGTACTAAATCATACTCAACTAAAGGTCTGTGGTCTCTAATGAAGGCAGCATCTCCCAAGACTAGACTGAATATTGCTCTTGGCACCGCATTTATGATACATCGATTTGATTCCCTTACCACTTTCATTCCCAGGAGAGTTTTTTAACTCTTCATTTCATCCAATGGACCAAATCTACATCGTCACCCAGGATGAGATTTGAGAGTTTTGCTAAAAAAAATAAAAATAAAAAATGAAAGAAAGAAATAAAAGAAACGAAAATTGCAAGCTTATTTCACCAATTGACTCAGAAATCTAAAGTGTTAATCAGTGTAAATACTAGTGGAAAGACTGAGATTATGAAGTCTAAGCTAGATGCACTTCTCTCTCCCAGATATTAGTGTAAGAAACAAACTGCACTATTGATATCCAAAGCATTGAGGAGTTTACACTGAGCAGAGGACACAATACTTGTCTTTCCCTTCATACTTAGGACTTTTTTATAATTAACAAAAAGAATAAATGCCATGAGCTCTCAGGAAAACATTTGTGACCTTCCAAACACTTAGCTTTTGAAATATAGAAATGAATGATATAAAATCTCTGACTTACAGAAGCCATAAAAACTGAGAAGTCCAGATGATTCTGAGAGGCTTGCTGCTCTTGATTCCCATATGTGGAAGACTCAGATCAAGGCTATCTCTTCCGCATTCCCAATCTGTACCAATCTGTACTCAATCTGTACCAAGGACTCACTGAGCTTTCCCAAATACGATGTATTTCTTCCTTTTCTTTTCATACCAAGACTGAAGACCAACTTCCTTCTCCCCTTCTCTGATCTTTTAATGCTGTTTCTTCTCCCTCTCAAATGGCTGTTTACGCTGAATTACAGGCCAATTAGTAAACCCTAGAGGTCCTGAAAGAATATCTGATAGGGAGTTGCAGTCACAACAATACTTGGGACATCACATAAAAAGCTAGGGATCTCAAGGGTACAATAGAGTTTTCAAGTAGGGCCTAATAATGATGTCACTGACACCTGCCATAGCCAACCTGCTAAACAGCTTTCCTTACATGAACCAGATACAAGGGTGACATTTCCTGGTATGTCTCCTGTGACACAGTGGAAACCTTTATGAACTCCATCTCTCTAAAGCTGCAAACTTCTCTTTGCTTCATTATTGGTTACATGCTCTGAATGGTGAAATTTGGTCTGGGACTTGGCATGGGTAGAAAAGATTTAGGAACATGGAGTGTAGGAGATTCTCTTAGATAATATTTTGTTCCCAGATTCATTACTATGAAATACAGTTCAATTTCTAGAATTTCTCTGTCCTCCAAAGGCCAGTATTTTCTCTACAGACCTGCAGACCTTTATTTGAATGAATACTGTATTTCACTTCTTATTGTATATTCCTTGATAGGTGATTTTATAAATGTTCCTGAATGTGTACTCAAAAAATCAGATTTCCCTTCCATTTTTTGCAATGATTTCTCAACAAAGGCACACAGCTATAGATTGAGTATAACAGTGTAAATATGGTGTACCAACATCAAATGATAAACTTTGAAATCCTATTATCCAAAACTTCCAGATATCAGTAAAACAAAGGACCACATGGAGCATAGAATTCTCTTCTCGGGAAGGGGCGGCACAGGTCTTCCTGGTTGCTGCCGCCGCAGAGAGCCCTTGGGCAGCACCCCGTGAGCAAACTTGAGCCTCGGGACCACAGGTAAGACCAACTTGTCTGCTGCAAGAAAGCTGCCTGGTGAGATTGGGACACACAGAGTCAGAGTTCATCTAGGACTGGGCACGTCCTGTGTTTGCCGAAGGTCCCACGCCCGCGAATCCCGGCCCACAGCAGATCTCTGCTCCCAGAACCCGTGGGAAAGAGACCTCACCGCCTGAGGCTGCAGAGTGAAGAGACCACCAACACTGCCCACCTCTGCCCACATCCCTGGCCCAAGAGGAAACTGTATAAGGCCTCTGGGCTCCCGTGGGGGAGGGCCCAGGAGTGGGAGGACCCCTGCCTGAGACACCGCCGGAACCTGAGGGAAACAGACAGGATAAACAGTTCTCTGCACCCAAATCCCGTGGGAGGGAGAGCTGAACCTTCAGAGAGGCAGACAAGCCTGGGAAACCAGAAGAGACTGCTCTCTGTACATACATCTCAGATGCCAGAGGAAAACACCGAAGGCCATCTGGAAACCTGGTGCACTGAAGCTCCCGGAAGGGGCGGCACAGGTATTCCTGGTTGCTGCCACCACAGAGAGCCTATGGGCAGCACCCCGCCTGGTGAACTCAAGACACAGGCCCACAGGAACAGTTGAAGACCTGCAGAGAGGAAAAACTACATGCCCGAAAGCAGAACACTCGGTCCCCATAACGGACTGAAAGAGAGGAAAACAGGTCTACAGCACTCCTGACACACAGGCTTATAGGACAGTCTAGCCACTGTCAGAAATAGCAGAAAAAAGTAACACTAGAGATAATCTGATGGCGAGAGGCAAGCGCAGGAACCCAAGCAACAGAAACCAAGACTACATGGCACCATCGGAGCCCAATTCTCCCACCAAAACAAACATGGAATATCCAAACACACCAGAAAAGCAAGATCTAGTTTCAAAATCATATTTGATCATGATGTTGGAGGACTTCAAGAAAGACGTGAAGAACTCCCTTTGAGAACAAGTAGAAGCCTACAGAGAGGAATCGCAAAAATCCCTGAAAGAATTCCAGGAAAACACAATCAAACAGTTGAAGGAATTAAAAATGGAAATAGAAGCAATCAAGAAAGAACACATGGAAACAACCCTGGATATAGAAAACCAAAGGAAGAGACAAGGAGCCGTAGATACAAGCATCACCAACAGAATACAAGAGATGGAAGAGAGAATATCAGGAGCAGAAGATTCCATAGAAATCATTGACTCAACTGTCAAAGATAACGTAAAGCGGAAAAAGCTACTGGTCCAAAACATACAGGAAATCGAGGACTCAATGAGAAGATCAAACCTAAGGATAATAGGTATAGAAGGGAGTGAAGACTCCCAGCTCAAAGGACCAGTAAATATCTTAAACAAAATCATAGACGAAAACTTCCCTAACCTAAAAAAGAGATACCCATAGGCATACAAGAAGCCTACAGAACTCCAAATAGATTGGATCAGAAAAGAAACACCTCCCGTCACATAAGAGTCAAAACACCAAACGCAGAAAATAAAGAAAGAATATTAAAAGCAGTAAGGGAAAAAGGTCAAGTAACATATAAAGGCAGACCTATCAGAATCACACCAGACTTCTCGACAGAAACTTTGAAGTCCAGAAGATCCTGGACTGATGTCATACAGACTCTAAGAGAACACAAATGCCAGCCCAGGTTACTGTATCCTGCAAAACTCTGAATTAACATAGATGGAGAAACCAAGATATTCCATGACAAAACCAAATTACACAATATCTTTCTACAAATCCAACACTACAAAGGATAATAAATGGTAAAGCCCAACAAATGGAGGCAAGCTACACCCTAGAAGAAGCAAGAAACTAATCGTCTTGGCAACAAAACAAAGAGAATGAAAGCACACAAAGATAACCTCACATCCAAATATGAATATAACGGGAAGCACTAATCACTATTCCTTAATATCTCTCAACATCAATGGCCTGAACTCCCCAATATAAAGACATAGATTAACAAACTGGATACGCAACGAGGACCCTGCATTCTGCTGCCTACAGGAAACACACCTCAGAGACAAAGACAGACATTACCTCAGAGTGAAAGGCTGGAAAACAATTTTCCAAGCAAATGGTCAGAAGAAGCAAGCTGGAGTAGCCATTCTAATATCAAATAAAATCAATTTTCACCTAAAAGTCATCAAAAAAATAAGGATGGACACTTCATATTCATCAAAGGAAAAATCCACCAAGATGAACTCTCAATCCTAAATATCTATGCCCCAAATACAAGGGCACCTACATATGTAAAAGAAACCTTACTAAAGCTCAAAACACACATTGCACCTCACACAATAATAGTGGGAGATTTCAGCACCCCACTCTCATCAATGGACAGATCATGGAAACAGAAATTAAACAGAGATGTAGACAGACTAAGAGAAGTCATGAGCCAAATGGACTTGACAGATATTTATAGAACATTATATCCTAAAGCAAAAGGATATACCTTCTTCTCAGCTCTTCATGGTACTTTCTCCAAAATTGACCATATAATTGGTCAAAAAACGGGCCTCAACAGGTACAGAAAGATAGAAATAATCCCATGCGTGCTATCGGACCACCACGGCCTAAAACTGGTCTTCAATAACAATCAAGGAAGAATGCCCAAATATACTTGGAAATTGAACAATGCTCTCCTCAATGATAACCTGGTCAAGGAAGAAATAAAGAAAGAAATTAAAAACTTTTTAGAATTTAATGAAAATGAAGGTACAACATACCTAAACTTATGGGAAACAATGAAAGCTGTGCTAAGAGGAAAACTCATAGCGCTGAGTGCCTGCAGAAAGAAACAGGAAAGAGCATATGTCAGCAGCTTGACAGCACACCTAAAAGCTCTAGAACAAAGAGAAGCAAATACACCCAGGAGGAGTAGAAGGCAGGAAATAATCAAACTCAGAGCTGAAATCAACCAAGTAGAAACAAAAAGGACCGTAGAAAGAATCAACAGAACCAAAAGTTGGTTCTTTGAGAAAATCAACAAGATAGATAAACCCTTAGCCAGACTAACGAGAGGACACAGAGAGTGTGTCCAAATTAACAAAATCAGAAATGAAAAGGGAGACATAATGACAGATTCAGAGGAAATTCAAAAAATCATCAGATCTTACTATAAAAACCTATATTCAACAAAACTTGAAAATCTTCAGCAAATGTACAATTTCCTAGACAGATAACAGGTACCGAAGTTAAATCAGGAACAGATGAACCAGTTAAACAACCCCATAACTCCTAAGGAAATAGAAGTAGTCATTAAAGGTCTCCCAACCAAAAAGAGCCCAGGTCCAGACGGGTTTAGTGCAGAATTCTATCAAACCTTCATAGAAGACCTCATACCAATATTATCCAAACTATTCCACAAAATTGAAACAGATGGATCACTACCGAATACCTTCTACGAAGCCACAATTACTCTTATACCTAAACCACACAAAGACACAATAAAGAAAGAGAACTTCAGACCAATTTCCCTTATGAATATCTATGCAAAAATACTCAACAAAATTCTGGCAAACCGAATCCAAGGGCACATCAAAACAATCATCCACCATGACCAAGTAGGCTTCATCCCAGGCATGCAGGGATGGTTTAATATATGGAAAACCATCAACGTGATCCATTATATAAACAAACTGAGAGAACAAAACCACATGATCATTTCATTAGACGCTGAGAAAGCATTTGACAAAAATTCAACACCCCTTCATGATAACAGTCCTGGAAAGAATAGGAATTCAAGGCCCATACCTGAACATAGTAAAAGCCATATACAGTAAACCAGTTGCTAACATTATACTAAATGGAGAGAAACTTGTAGCAATCCCACTAAAATCAGGGACTAGAAAAGGCTGCCCACTCTCTCCCTACTTATCCAATATAATTCTTGAAGTTCTAGCCAGAGCAATCAGACAACAAAAGGAGACCAGTTGATACAGATTGGAAAAGAAGAAGTCAAAATATCACTATTTGCAGATGACATGATAATATATTTAAGTGATCCCAAACGTTCCACCAGAGAACTACTAAAGCTGATAGACAACTTCAGCAAAGTGGCTGGGTATAAAATTAACTCAAATAAATCATTTGCCTTCCTCTATAAAAAAGAGAAACAAGCCGAGAAAGAAATTAGGGAAACGACACCCTTCATAATAGACCCAAATAATATAAAGTACCTCGGTGTGACTTTAACAAAGCAAGTAAAAGATCTGTACAATAATAACTTCAATACACTGAAGAAGGAAATTGAAGAAGACCTCAGAAGATGCAAAGATCTACCATGCTCATGGACTGGCAGGATTAATATAGTAAAAATGGCCATTTTACCAAAAGCAATCTACAGATTCAATGCAATCCCCATCAAAATACCAATCGAATTCTTCAAAGAGTTAGACACAACAATTTGCAAATTCATCTGGAATAACAAAAAACCCAGGATAGCTAAAGCTATCCTCAACAATAAAAGGACTTCAGGGGGAATCACTATCCCTGAACTCAAGCAGTATTACAGAGCAATAGTGATAAAAACTGCATGGTATTGTTACAGAGACAGACAGATTTACCAATGGAATAGAATTGAAGACCCAGAAATGAACCCACACACCTATGGTCACTTGATTTTTGACAAAGGAGCCAAAACCATCCAATGGAAAAAAGATAGCATTTTCAGCAAATGGTGCTGGTTCAACTGGAGGTCAACATGGAGAAGAATTCAGATCGATCCATGCTTATCACCCTGTAAAAAGCTTAATTCCAAGTGGATCAAGGACCTCCACATCAAATCAGACACTCTCAAAGTAATAGAAGAAAAACTAGGGAAACCTCTGGAACACATGGGCACTGGAAAAAATTTCCTAAACAAAACACAATGGCTTATGCTCTAAGTTCAAGAATCGACAAATGGGATCTCATAAAACTGCAAAGCTTCTGTAAGGCAAAGGACACTGTGGTTAGGACAAAACGGCAACCAACAGGTTGGGAAAAGATCTTTACCAATCCTACAACAGATAGAGGCCTTATATCCAAAATATACAAAGAACTCAAGAAGTTAGACCGCAGGGAAACAAATAACCCTATTAAAAAATGGGGTTCAGAGCTAAACAAAGAATTCACAGCTGAGGAATGCCGAATGGCTGAGAAACACCTAAAGAAATGTTCAACATCTTTAGTCATAAGGGAAATGCAAATCAAAACAACCCTGAGATTTCACCTCACACCAGTGTGAATGGCTATGATCAAAAACTCAGGGGACAACAGATGCTGGTGAGGATGTGGAGAAAGAGGAACACTCCTCCATTGTTGGTGGGGTTGCAAACTGGTACAACCATTCTGGAAATCAGTCTGGAGGATCCTCAGAAAATTGGACATTGAACTGCCTGAGGATCCAACTATACCTCTCTTGGGCATATACCCAAATGATGCCCAAACATATAAAAGAGACATGTGCTCCAATATGTTCATTGCAGCCTTATTTATAATAGCCAGAAGCTGGAAAGAACCCAGATGCCCTTCAACAGAGGAATGGATACAGAAAATGTGGTACATCTACACAATGGAATTTTACTCAGCTATCAAAAACAATGACTTTATGAAATTCGTAGGCAAATGGTTGGAACTGGAAAATATCATCCTGAGTGAGCTAATCCAATCACAGAAAGACATACATGGTATGCACTCATTGATAAGTGGCTATTAGCCCAAATGCTTGAATTACCCTAGATACCTAGAACAAATGAAACTCAAGACGGATGATCAAAATGTGAATGCTTCACTCCTTCTTTAAAAGGGGCACAAGAATACCCTGGCAGGGAAGAGACAGGCAAAGATTAAAACAGAGAATGAAGGAACACCCATTCAGAGCCTGCCCCACATGTGGCCCATACATATACAGCCACCCAATTAGACAAGATGGATGAAGCAAAGAAGTGCAGACCGACAGGAAACAGATGTAGATCGCTCCTGAGAGACACAGCCAGAATACAGCAAATACAAAGGCGAATGCCAGCAGCAAACCACTGAACTGAGAATAGGACCCCCTTTGAAGGAATTAGAGAAAGAACTGGAAGATCTTGAAGGGGCTCGAGACCCTGTATGTACAACAATGCCAAGGAACCAGAGCTTCCAGGGACTAAGCCACTACCTAAAGATTATACATGGACTGACCCTTGACTCTGACCTCATAAGTAGCAATGAATATACTAGTAAGAGCACCAGTGGAAGGAGAAGTCCTGGGTCCTGCTAAGACTGAACCCCCAGTGACTAGACTGGTGGGGGGAGGGCATCAATGGGGGGAGGGTTGGGACGGTAACACCCATAAGGAAGAGGAGGGGGAGGGGGATGTTTGCCCGGATACCGGGTAAGGGAATAACACTTGAAATGTATATAAGAAATACTCAAGTTAATATATATATATATATATATATATATATATATATATATATATATTAAAGAATTCTCTTCTCTAGTCGCTTTTGATATCATCGGCATTATCTACATTCCAGTGACTCATGGCCAGATTTAAGGGCTTAGGATGTTTTACCATGATTATTTCTTAGGACCAAACATAAGATAGAGGAGGATGAGCAGAAAGAAGAATGGCTTCTGGAGCAGTAAAACCTCAACTTCAATAGGTTAAGAAGAACAGGAACGAGTCTATTTTCAATGCCATTTGTGGATTCTACCTTCTTGACATAGTTGCACGGATTCCATGTTAAAATTCCACCTAACTTCATAACCGTAGGAGTCATCAAAAGTATATATATATATATATATATATATATATATATATATATATATATATATACATATATATATATATATATATATATATATATATATATATATAACAGCCACCAAAACTAGACAAGATTGATGAAGATAAGAAGTCATTCTGCAGGCCACCAGATGTAGATGTTTCCTGAGAGACAAAGCTAGAGCATGTCAAATAGAGAAGTGAATGAAAACGGACCTCTTGTTGGTAGATTTTGAGAAAGGATTATAAGAGTTGAAGGTGCTCTCAACACCATAAGAAAAACATTGCCAATGAACCAGAAATTCCTGGTACTAGACCAATATTCAAAGATTTTACATGGAAAGACCAATGTTCCTAAATGAATATGCGGTAGAGGATGACATTGATGGGCACCAATGGAAGTAGAAACCCTTGATCCAACCTAGGATTGTCTTCTAGTTCAAGGGATTGTCAAGGGACAGAAAGTGTGGTTAAAGAAGGGATAGTGAATAGGTAGGGATCTTATGGGAAGGAAAATGAGAAAGGACATAATATTCTACATATAAATATCGAAGCATCCAGTTTAATAAGGCACTAAAATTAGCTAAAAAATAAATAAAAGAAAGTTATAAATAAGAAAACTGTCAACTAACCATTTCTATTGACTCAGAAATCTAAAGTGTTATTCAGAGTAATACTAGTGGAAAGACAGAGATGATGAAGTCTCAACTAGAAGCACTTCTCTCTCCCAAATATCAGAGTCAGAACAAACTGCACTATAGGAATCCAAAGCATGGACGAATTTACTCTGAGGTGAGGACACAATACTTGTCTTTCCCTTCTTCCAAAGGACCTTTTTCTTTTGGACAAAAAGAATAAAGGCCATGAGCTCTCAGGAAAAAAATGTGTTGTTCCCAACACTTTCCTTTTGGAATAAAGAAATGAATGATATAAGCTCTTTGACTTCCAGGAACCAGAAGAACAGAGATATCCAGATGCTTCTGAGAGGACCCCAGCTTCTGATTCCCATATGTGGAAGGCTAAGATCAATGCTTTCTCTTCAGCAATACCACTCAACCCCTACCAAGGAGTCACTGAGCTCCCAAGCACACATCTTTCTTCCTTTTTTTAGAACACGACAGAAAGGCATCTTCCTTCTCTCCATTCTGATCTCTTCATCCTCTTTGTTCTCAATCCCAAATAGCTGTTTACTCTGATTTAGATGCCAATTACTAAACCTTAGAGGTTCTGAGGAATACCTGAGAGGTAGATGCTGTCATTACAACACTTGCGACATCACAGGAGAAGATAAAGCTCTCCAGCTTGCAAGAGATTTTTCTGGCAGATCCTAATCATGATGTCACTGAGAACTGCCATGGCCTACCTGCTAAACAGCTTTCCTTACATTGACCAGATTTGAGGGTGCCCTTTCCTGGTATGTCTCCTCTGATTCAGTGGAAACCTTTATGTACTCCATCTCTCTAATGCTAGAGACTTTTTGCTTTATTAGTGGTTACATGCTCTGAATAGAAAATGTTAGTCAAGGACTTGGAATGGGTAGAAAAGATCTTGTAACATGGACTAGAGTAGATTCTTCTGGATAATAATTTTATTCCCAAGTACATTTCGTGAAATACAGTTCAATTTTGTATGTTTTCTCTGTTTCCCAATGACCAGTTTTTCCCTACAGACCTTCAATTGAATAAGTACTGTATTTTATTTTCTTATTGTACATTTCTCGATATGGGACTTTATAAATATTGCTGAATGTGCAGTCAAAAATTCTGTTTTCCAATTATATTTTCTGCAGTGATTTTGGCAACAAATGTTACCCAGCTATAGAATGAATATAACAGTGTAAATATTGTGTACCTACTTGAAATGATAAACACCCTAATCTTTATTTAATCACAAAATTACCAGACATCAGGAAAGAAGAGGACAACATGAACTATAGAATTGGGTTCTCTAGACCTATTTGATATCAGTTCTGCATTATCTACCTTACTGTTTTCCCGTGGCCTGGCTTGAGTGTTGTGGATGTTATAAAATGATTAATTCTTCAGGAATAATATGATACTAGAGGAATACAAGGAGATGTATGGCATGAGGTCCAGGGAAACCTCAACTTCAGTATATTCATAAGAACAGGAGGGAGTCTATTTTACATTGTCCTTTGTGGATTCTACTTTCCTGACTTAGTTGTGCAGAATCCATGTGAAAATTCTAACTATCCAGGTAGCGGTAGGAGCCACCCAAAGTATATATATATATATGATAGATATAGATATAGATATAGATATATAAATATAATTGATATATCATATATATATATATTAGATATGATTGATGAAGCTAAGAAGTGCATTCTGCCATGAACCAGATATTGATATTTACTGAGAGACACAGCTAGAGCATATTACATATAGAAGTGAATGTGTTCTTGTAAAAATAAAAATAAAAAATAATTTTTTTTACCCTGCTAACTCTGGCACCGAAATGTCTGAGATTCTCTGCTAGATATCTTGGCAGAAACAACTCACTCCTCGGCTGACGCAGTGTTTCATGTCGCCCCATAATTTTCCTATACTCAAACCCTCACATAAAAAAAGAAAAACACACAGAACACAATACTCTTTGATCCAGTTGATTAGATATAATTGCCCACTTAAACATACAAAGCCGGGTACGATCCATCTCTTAGGAACATTAATAATGACCTGTAAATACACAGAGAAGAATCTTAAATTCACCATGGCTTATCACTCTGTCATCTTCCTATTTCTCTTTTTTCCTCTAGTCTCCTCCTCTTCCTTCAAACTTCTCTCCCGCACATTCTTCCTTCTCCTCCCATGATAAACCTCCTTCTATCCTGTTCCTGCCACTCACATATACTTTACAAATTCAATCAGGATTTGCTTCTGGTGAAGTACCTGAATTTTGAGTACAGGATTATATAGCTGACCTTGGGACAGTGGAATTAGCTTCAAACAGAGATAACTTCAGGGCAAACAACAACATGAACCCTAGTGGCAAACCAGTAAACTAAAAACGGACTTCTTGTTGATAGATTTTGAGAAAGGATTAGAAGAGGTGAAGGTACTTTCAACCCCATAAGAACAACAATGCCAATAAAACAGAGCGTTCTGGTAGTAGACCAATATTCAAAGAATGTACATGAACAGACATATGTCTCCAACTGCATATGTAATAGAGGATGGCCTTATTGGGTAAAAATGGAACGAGAACCCTTGGCACTGCCTAGGTTTGTCTCCCAGATCAAGTGAATGTACAGGGGCAGTAAGAGGAGTTATAATGAAAAGGGTAAGGGGACTGGTAAGTGATATTATAATCAGGAAACTGGGAAAGGAAATAATATTTTAAATGTCAATTTAGAAGTATTCAATTAAAAAAGCAATACAATTTGTTAAATTTTTTTAAAAAAATGAAAGAAATAAAAGAAAGAAATCTTTCAGTTAATCACAACTATTGACTCAGAATTTTAAGGGGTCACTGTCAGGGAATGGTAATCAGAGTAATACTAGTGGAAAGACTGATAGGATGAAGTCTCATTTGGAAGCACTTCTCCCTCCCTGATATCAGTGCCAGACACAAACCACATTATTCTAATTCAATGCATGGAGGAGTTTTCTCTGTGCTGAGGACACAATACTTGCCTTACCTTTCTTCTTTAGGACTTTTTCCTTTTTAGTAAAACGGTAAAAGCTATGAGCTCTCAGGAAAAATTATGGTGCCCTTGCCAACACTTGGCTTTTGGGATAAAGAAATTAATTATATACACTATCTGACTTCCAAGAAAAATAACAAGCAGGGAAGTCCAGATGCTTCTGAAAGGCTCCCAGCTCCTGATTCCATATGTGGAAATTTCAGATCAAAGCTGTCTCTTCAGAGAGCTTACTCAACCCCTACCCAAGACTCTAGGAGCTTTTCCATTGACCACGTATTTCTTCCCTTTTTATACCAAGACAGAAGGCCAGCTTCGTATTCCCCATGTCTGATCACTTTATCTCAGTGTTCTCCCTCTCAAATGGCTGTATACAATGCATTAAAGGCCAAGTAGTAAACCCTAGAGCTACTGAGATGCAGTTGCAGTCAGGACAACACTTGTGACATCACAGAAGAAGCTAAGGCTCTCCAGGATACAAGAGATATTTCAGGGAGGCCTAATGATGATGTCACTGAGAACCGCCATGGTCTACCTGCTAAACAGCTTTCCTTATATTGAGCAGATTTGAGGGTGACACTTTCAGGAGAGTCTCCTGTTTAAGAGTGGAAACCTTTACATACTACATCTCTCTAAAAGTAGAGACTACTCTTTGGTTCATTAGGGGTTACTTACTCTCAATGAAGAAAGTTAGTCAGGGGCATGGCTAGAAAAGACTTAGCAACATAGAGTGGAGGAGATTCTTCTAGACAATATTTTATTCCCAGGTTCATTTCTGTGTCAGACAGTTCAATATCCCAGGATTCTCTATTTCCCAAAGGCCAATATTTTGCCTAAAGACCTTAATTGAATGAATATTTTATTTCACTCATTGTACATTCCATGGAAAGGGACTTTATTAATATTCCTGTATGTGGACTCAAAAATTCTGTTTCCAATTCCATTTTCAGCAAAGTAAATGACATAATGACTATAGAATTCAGTTCTCTAATCCTATTTGATATCAGTACTACACTATTTACCTTCCTCTGATCGCATTGCTAGATTTCAGGGTCGGATGTTTTACCATTATTCTCTCTGAAAGCCAATCATAAGATTCCTGAGGATTGGCAGAAAGAAGACCAGTGAAATCTCAACTTCAATAGGTTCATAAGAACAGGAGGGAATCTATATGACATTATCATTTCTGAACTCTACATTCTTGAACTAGTTGCTAAGAATTCATCCTAAAATTCCACCTAACCACATAGCTGTAGGAGCCACTAAATATAGACAGATATAGATATAGATATAGATACTGATATAGATATAGATATAGATGTAGATAAAGATATAAAGATATAGATGTAGGTAGATAGATATAGAGATAGAGATAGATACTTGATAGGTAGATAGATAGATAGATAGATAGATAGATAGATAGATAGATAGACAGACAAATAGATCTGCCAAAAAACTACATAAGATTGATGACACAAAGAAGTGCATGCTGCCAGGAAATGGATATAGATCTTTCCTGAGAGAACCAGGTAGAGCATGTCAAATATAGAAATGAAAGTTATTGGCAATGTATTGTATTGTTATTGGCAGTGGAATGTAAATGAACCTCTTGTTAGTAAATTTGGAGAAAGTATTACCAGGACTGAATGGGCTTTCAACCCCATAAGAACAACAATGGCAATGAGCCATAGCTTTCTGGTACTAAAACAATATTCAAAGACTGTAAATGGACAAAACTATGGCTCCAACTACATATGTAGCAGAGAATGGCCTTGTTGGACATCAATGGGCAGAGAAGCTCTTAGGGCTACCAAGCTGGAACCCCTGGAAGGGGAATATCAGGGGGTTCTGGGAAAGGGAGTGGTTGGTGAGGTGGAGCACCTTTATATAAGTACTGGTGGGGGAAGAGATAGTACTCTTATGACTGGAATACTGGGAAAGTGAATAATATTTGAAATTAAACAAAAATATCCAATTTTTATACAAAGAAAAATAAAAGTTTAACAAGCCTCACAGCCAAAGTGAGGAATCTCAATCCCACTTGAGAGGGAGAAGAAATGAACCACAGGATGGAATAGTGTGGGACCTTGGTGAGAAAGGAGACAGTAAGGGAAAGAGGGGAACATGGTCAGGTATTGGTGGGGAGTAGGATTGATGCCCTGAGTGACAGCAGAATGAATGGAAACAGGCAACCTCAGGAGCCAAAAGGTTGGAGGTGTGGGGTGGCTCTAGAATATTCCAGAGACCTGAGAGGTAAAAGACTATCAGGACTCAGTGAAATGTTCAGGAGTGGGTAGAGGTAAGTTGTAGAGACATCCTCTATGAGGAAGAGAGAGAATCATGTGAGGGATAAGGTTGCCATCCACACATCAAAACTCTGACCCATATTTCTTCCTGTCTGAAAGAACTTCAGGGACAAAACCAGAATAAAGCCTGAGCGAAAAGAATTCCAGTGACCTACCCTATCTGGGAAACAGATTATGTAGAGGTCCCCAAGGCCGGACACTATTACTCATGCTTTATCATGTTCACATAATGGACCTGACATGACTGCCCTCTGAAAGACCCAACAAGCAGCTGAAAGAGTCAGATGCAGACAATTACACTCAGCCAATGAACAGAAGCTGATAAGCCCTGTGGTCGAACTAGGGAAAAGCTGGAGGAAGCTAAGTAGGGGATAAAGCCTGTAGGAGGACCAGCAGTGTTAACTAACCTGGACCCCAGCTTTTTTTTCAGACACGGAGCCATCAATGCGTCATCATGCAACAGCTAATATGAGACCTCTAAGACTGGAGTGCTGGTTCTGGATACAACAAGAGAAGATGCGCTTAACCCTCAAGAGACTTGAGTCCCCAGGGAGTGGAGAGGTCTGGTAGACTGGAGTGGAGTGGAAGACAGCTTCATACAGATGGGCATTAGGGGAGTAGGTATGGGATACAGAACTGTCAGACTAAGGGCTGGGAGAGGGATGACATCTGGATTGTAAAATTTTATTAAGTAAAATTTAAAAAAAGAAAATATAAACTAAAATAAACACTTACTACTCCATCTTTCTTTTTTCCCTTTTGGTCATGGTATTTCATCACAGCAATAGAAACTCTGACTAAGACATAATATTACGGGCAACAGTGTGCAAATGCTAATTAGAGTAGGATGACAACTCTGTGGAGACAATTTGCGTGATCTGATTCAAACGTCCGTATTCAGAGGAAGCAACTAACAGGGAATTCCTAAGACTAAGTTTATTATCATAACATAGTGAACACTTTTTAATCCAACCATTATGGGTCTGTGATATCTGGAAACAAATCAAAAGACTGGGAATATTAAATGGGAAGAATCTTGTTTAACCATTCATGGAAGAAATGAAATTCATATCCATTAGATTACCACAAAGACATTGATGCTTCTTATTGCTACCTCCTACCCAACACAATCCATATTCTCTTTTATTTCTTCCAAAGGAATAATAGATTAATTAATAAGACTCTATATGTAGAGAAACAGTTTGAATTTAATGTGAACTTATCTCCAAGGATATTACTGTTTGCATGGGAGTAATTTGTTTACTACATTTATTATAAAAATAATTTCTGTAAGAATGTCATTGAAATTGCTTGGAAAAGTTCCTTTGGCTTCCAGATATGGTTTTACTTTAATGAGATTTTAGTGAAGCAGTGAATTCCATTTGTTTATATCATGGTTTCTTCTATATTTACTGATGGAAATGACAAAAGTTAGATGAATTCTGAAACACCTGGATAAAATTTCACTTACCAAAGGAAATGATTATTGAAGAACTGCAGCAATTATCTTTCTCACTACTGATGGACTTTCTTCATGTACATTGGTTTTTGCTTTAGGAAAAAGGAAGAAAAAATCATTTTTAAATATCTCAAGTTAGCAAATGTACTTTAGAAAAAAGTCATTCTACTGTTATTAAAGGAGATATTTATGTAATCCAAAATAAGTTTTAAAAGACTTTAAAGGATAGCTTTTGGGTTCTTTTTCAGCTGTCTTACAAGAAATAAAATGCAGTTAGATTATTTTGCTTTTAAAAGTACCAAGGAGTACTAATGTAAGGGTATAATTCTGTGGCATAGAATATTGCATAGACAATAGCCATCCAATCAAATTACTCTTGTTAATGATCTTGCATTCCATTGATATTCAAAATAAGTATCTTATATTTTCTGGCATTTTAGCAATTGGATAATCTCATTTTCTCAAATAACATACTTTAATATTTTTATTTCAAAATATTTACAAACAAATTAGCAAAAAATATACTACAGAGTTTCCTTTATGCCTGTACTTAATATCAAGATATATCCTGTAAACTTTAGCTATTGTTACAATTCCATTAACCCTGACACATCAGATTTATTCTGGATCTACATATTTGATCAATACACCCACACACAAATGGTTGTTGCTATCACAGAGTAGACAAAAATTAGGTAACTTAGAATGTTGGAATAAAAATCAGGCAATTAGAATTAAAGCAGTAAGTCAGGTAGAAGATTAATGCATGCCAGCTGGAAAACAGTTCGGACCAACAAAACTTCACACGTGCGAGCTTTAAATTTTAAATGAAATATATTGTATAGCAATATGAACCTCTTCTAAAATGATCATCCTTATGTCCTTTTAGAAGATCTAAAATATTTATATTTTTCTTTTGAATGTATAAGGGTATTTTATGTTTTATAGTGAGTGTACTCTTAGAGGGACTTGTGTCTTTACATTCTTATATGCTTTGCGATTAGATAATGGAGAGCATGGATTCCCTCCAAGACAGTAAGTCTGTAGACGCTGTATTCCAACACAATCACAGCACTTTTAACAATTTTTTAAATGAATTCATCTCCTAATATTATTCTAAGTGTGAAAGTCTTATACACAGACAATACGGCTTCATGTAAGGAATTATATTCTTAGGATTGCATTCAATCAATTAATAATTTTTTTATTTTCACAGTTTAAAAGGATGTTTGTATGTGACTGAAAATACATGGAAAATACCTGTATCCGACACTGACCCAATTGCTATTTTCCCCATAGAAATCTTTCTGAGAGTGGTTTAAGCTATGTTGGAAGGTATGCCAATGAATCTTTAACCAATAAAACCAGTAAAACCAGCTGTCTCTTTTTCTTTCCAATGATTCTGTGTGTTCATATAAAAAAATGGAACTATTATTTCAATAACTTTTTAAAAAAAACATGAATCACTATAGTCTGCTGACCCTTACCTTTCATACATAACAAACATTCTTGAATCGTCTAACTTAAACCAGCATCTAGAAGCTCTCTCATTTCTTTGAGATAAGCCTCCTCTTCCTTTCTCCCTCACTCCCTTCTTTTTTAATTGGATATTTTAAGTCATTACATTTCAAATGTTATACACTTTCTGGGTTCCCTTCTCTCCCATCCACTCTCCACAAGCTTCTGTGAGTTTGCTACCAATCCTGCCTGCCCACTCACACCTCAACACTATGGCATTCCCTACACTAGGTAAACCAGACTTCACAAGACCAAGGCCTTTCATCCAATTGATGACGGACAATGCCATCCTCTTCTATATATGAGTCTGAAGCCATGGATGCCTCCATGTGCACTCTTTGATTGGTATTTGTCCCTCACTTACTTCTTCATTCACTGGAAAACAGCTTAATATGATTCATTGCTGTCAGTGTTCTCCTTGCAGCAGTAAATTAATGGTCAGTGAGCCTGGTCCTCAAAAAGCTGAATGTTCACACAAATGCATGAACACATGTACCCAGAGCTTGGTTCCCACTGAAAAAAAAAAAAAAAGCATGCACATATTTTCCACATATTGTGCAATGAACACTTGCCATGGGATTCAGTGCTGTTTCAAAGAACTCTTGCCCATATTACTTGGTGGCCAGCTCCATGAGTGAGTGGGTCATCATTTATTTTACATTATTTATTTAGTGTTGAATATTGAGGACATCAGACAAAGTTCTTCCAACAGATCTTTATACACTCTCATGGTTCTTTATTTGTTTTTTTTTTTTTAATTTTCTTTGGTTTGGTTTGGTATCAAAATATATACAGAACAAAACTTAGCACTTTACCATTTTTGGTATAGTGCTCAGCATCTCTGGTGTGTGCCTGTCACTCCCTCTTTGACCGAGATCTATATGAGTTTATGGAGCTGAGATGCCATGCATTTGACATATAGTAACTATCTTCCTTCTGTCTCCTTCCAGACCCATAATCTCCTGGTTCTTACTACTGTTGATAAAACTTTATATACATAGATATATGCAGGATAAGAAAATACCTGTCTTTTTTGGTGTTTACTTAGCATCCTCAGGGTCCTTTCATGCAGCATACATCAAATGCCTGAGTGATATTACACCCCAAAGATAGCCCCAGCTGATAACTCTTCAAACTAAAACTTTATTTTTTTCCAAATATCTATATTTGTTGATGACTCTTAAATGCTATAACCTCTCTGTAGCCATCTAGGCACCAGAGGTATAAGAAAGGATGGGGCATTGGGGGGTGGTGGTGGTGGCCCTGTTTAGAATGGTTCATTGAAGCAACTCCTATCAGTGTTCTCTGGAAAGCAAAATTTCAGTTCTTAAGTCAGAATAAGCAGCTTGTTCCATTAGCAAACATTTCATGAATACACTTCTAGTTCAGTTCTGTAGAGTTGTTATAACAAATAGGAAACAGCAGCAGTGGCACAATTTAGTAGAACAGCAAGGCTTCTGTCAGTAGCCTGTACAGAGAGAAGTTCTATGTTGTGCTTCTCTCAGGGAATTGAAGATCAGCAGAGACTCAAGATCTACAAACATTGTGGCTGCTGCTTTATTTGTTTGTCACAAACTGTATAGCCAGATTTCCTTTGGAGAAAATATAAGATGTTTGAAACATTTTCTGCTGCTACAAATATATTGCTGTAGCTGAGTAATCCTGTACATCATTTTCCCCTCAGAGGAATAGAGATTATTCCAATCATTTACAGCTATTGCCACTAATGTTGAAATGGGTAATCCAATATTTGATCAGAGGAGAAAAATCAAGACAATGTAGATCCTTTGACAAAGTTTCCAATATAAAAAGTTTAAAAACACTTACACTGTGAGCTCTAATGATACTGCAAACTCTTAAAATCACCTTAATAGCAGTTACTTATTCTTACTCTTGTATGAAATAAAATACAGCTAGCTAAAAAAAGGTGAATGTGTAAGCCTGATGGTGCCTTTGTTCACGATGATAATTATCAAAACTATGATTTCAAGCACGTTTATAAAATGTTTGTAAGACATGAAGCTCCTCTGTTAATTTTCCTAATATGTTTGGCTAAAGGCACATGCCATCTAGTTGTAGTGATAAGGAATCACTTATTTTTGTAGAAAGTGTATGAGTGAGTTAGAGAAGCAAAGGACATCATTTCATTCCCCAAGTACATAGAATTCAGATTGGTAGAACCATCATCATGTTAAACAAGCAGAAATGAGTACTCAGACAGAACCATTTAGCAACAACATAATTTTTCTCTTATTTGGCTAAACCATATACATCATGCCTAGGCAAATTCTTTTAAAAGCAAGGATTTTGCTATGCAAAAGCATGTATGTATGTATGTATGTATGTATGTATGTATGTATGTATGTATGTGTGTATGTGTATATATGTCTATATGTGTATGTGTACATAAGGACAAATGTTTATATGTTGTATGTATGTTTATATATGTGTATATGTATATGTGTGTATATATGTATATGTGGATATATATATATATGTATACATGTATATATATATTTGTATGTGTATATGTGTATATGTATGTAACATACAAATGCACTCTATTTTTTAATTTTATGAACGTTTTCTCATATATACATTATTACTCAAAAAATTTTAAAGCTGCTTTATGAATTTTGATTCACTTTAAAGTTACAGTTCAGAAAATAGATTCAATATAGGCAATTAATTTTTATACTATCAAATTTTTCATTGAGTTCATAAAACACAAATATTTACTTTAGTTATGTGACTGCATATATTTTTTAGCATAAGACAAATCTAGTTTTTCCAGCATTTGATATAATTTCAGGATACTACTAGACCTATGCGAGGTAGAAAATATATCAAAGGACTTCAATATGTGACAGTCAGAGTGACAGATAGATAGATAGATAGATAGATAGATAGATAGATAGATAGATAGATAGATAGATACATAGATACATAGATACATAGATACATAGATACATAGATACATAGATACATACATAGATAGATAAACAGATAGATAGATACATACATACATATATGCATGCATAGTTACACAGATGATAAGTAGACAAATATCACATACTCAGAATCATCAATCATGAAATAATTAGTATTGAAATATAAAAATATCTTTTAATATGGAGCAAAATTTTAAATGTGAATTGTGTTCATATTTTAATACCTAAAGGGAGATTTATCAGCCATAATCATTAAAATAAAATGTCTATTGGACGCTTTCACAGAGGTATAAAACAGACATGAAATACTTAACTTCCTTTTCATTAATCTGTCAAATTCTTTCATCATCTTATCTTTGTTACTTAAATGCACATCATAATTTGTCTGCATGTTCAAATCTTCAGTCACTTTCCACCCTCCTCTGCATTCTACTTCAAATCCTATCACTATATTTAAGTCTATAACAGATCCTCATGTGCTATCATGTATATTAAACACGATCCATCATTTTTTATCTTTAATAACATTGCTGTCATACAGGTAACTATTATTTCCCTGTTACAAATGTGATCACTACCCCTTCCGTGTTTTCAGTACTATTTTCAACATCAACCATTTCATAATTGCTCTTAACATGAGATAATAAAATGATCTATTTTCCCCCCAATAAATTTTCTACCAACATTTTTTTTCCATTGAAACTTTAGACAAGAAAAACAAAGTTGTTACGAAGTGCTAGTTCTAATCAGACCTAAAACGGAAAGCTGTCTATGTGACAGGAAACACAGGAAGAACACTTATGGAAGAGAAAGCAGAGCTTGTATAAGACCTCATGCAGGGAAGTGCTTCATGCAATTGTAAACAAAAAGTGTAAAAGACCTGAACTTTCATATCGAGTGAAAGTTGTTGAAGAATATTTACAAGTGATTCTGAGTGGTTTATTTAAAAACCATGGTAAATGCTAGAAAAATGGCATCAAATTGTAATAGGGCAGAAAAGGTAAGAAAGTTAAAAGTTGGTACAGGTTACAATATGGATGTTGGTAATTTGAGCATGCTGAAGGTTAGTGGATGATTAAATGTGATGAATGACTCAGATACATTAACAATATTGCATGACTCTATACCGAAATTACACAGAGTGAGAACACTAACAATAACCTGTGGCAAAACTCTGTTCAGGTATCTCTACATTCTTTAATATTTATTTTTGAAAACATTCATTTAATTAAATAAAATTCAATAAGGAACCGAAGATAACCCTTTTTATTTCTGACATATACAATCTCTAAACAGGGATATAGTGGATGAAATTTCATACATCATTTGCCTACCCCAGTATGATTAATTTAAAATAATAAGCATAGGAGTGTATCATATTCCTGGGCATTGGTCACTAATGCCCAATTTTTTCCTCAGAAGGATATCCATTAAAAGCAATCTAACATAACTTTGTTTCCTTTAAATATAAAAATTCTTAAATATTGAGCTTGCTTATCATTTTCACAGCATAGGACACCATATGTAATTACTTAGATTTTACATATCAATATCAGTCACTCTACCTTTCTGATTTTGAAGCATACCAAGCTTAACAAAGAGGAAACTGTACACTTTTCACCAATCCTTACATTTCTGCCATGACCCACTACATGTGGGCCATATTACAATCAATTAAATCAATATTTTAACTATATGATAATGGCATGCAAATGTAATTTTAATATTTCATATAATAAAAAAATCAAAGATCCAGTAAATAAATAGGTACAGAATTTACTTTTATAGGAAGACAGTAGGTTAATAATACCTTATTATATCCACCCTAGTTCATACTGAGTCAGTGCTGGAATTTGTTTAGCAATGTTTGTAAAAAGAATATGTAACTTTTCTGTATCTTTTTAACAGCAATTGGGCATAGTAAATAAGGAAGTGTCAGATAAATGTAGAAATAATTTTAAAACCTTTTAAAATTATTCTGAAAGATATTTCTAGAACATCTGAGTTCAGTTCTCAGGCTCCATATAACTGGCTAATATAGTGCTGAGCACTTGCATTCCATGTGCGTACACAATATTAATCTCCATAGGAAATAAATGTTTTAAAATCTCAAAAGCTATATTTATTTAAGAGTAAGTTTTTTGACGTGTAAGATTACACTTTTCTTCCATTTTTATAAAATTCAGTATTTACTATTTATTTTTCAAATTTTATTCTTTTTCTGGGGTTACAGGCCATCAGCGTGAACCTCTCCCCCTCCCCTTCTATAATGTGGTTGTTCCCTCCACATCCATTCCCTTCTATAAAGGACCCCTCCGTACTTTCCCTTACATGAAGTGTTCAACCTTAGTAGGACCAAGGATTTCACAATGGTGCCCCATCACTGCTACATATGCAGTTGGAGCCCAGAGTCAGATCATGAATAGTCTTTGGGTTGTGGTTTAGTACCTGGAAGATCTAGTTGGCTGGCAATTTTTTCCTTTGAGGATGCAAGTTCCTTCAGCTCCTTCAGTCCTTCCTTTAATTCCTCCAAAGGGGGTCCTATGCTTAGTTCTGTTGTTTGCTGCTGGCATTTGTCTCTCTGTTTCACATGCTCTGGCTTTGTCTCTCAGGAGGGATCTATATACAGTTCCTGCTAGCATGCACTTCCTAGCTTCATCATTCTTATAACTTTTGATATATATATATATATATATATATATATAGATAGATAGATAGATAGATAGATAGATAGATATAGATATAGATATAGATATAGATATTATATATATTATATATATATATATCTGTGTGTGTCTGTGTGTGGGTGTGTGAGTGTGTGTGTGTGTGCGCCATATGTCCAGCAGACACTGAATGGCCATTCCTTCAGTCTCCTAAAAACAATGCCTCCCTACACCTATTATGGATATTTTAGTTACCATTTTAAGGAAGGAGTAAATAATCTTAATTTTGGGCCACCTTGAGATTCATGTGGTCTGTGTATTGTATGTTAGGGAATTTGAGCATTTGGGATAATATCTATCTATCAATGAGTGCATGCTTTGTGTGTTTCTCTGTGATTGGGAAACAATACTCAGGATGATATTTTCTAGGTCCATTCATTTGACTATGAATTTCATGCACTCATTGTTTTTTCATAGCTGAGTAGTAGTGCTTTGTGTAAACATATGTCATTTTCTGTATCCATTCCTCTGGTGAAGGATATCTGGGTTTTTTCCAGCTTCTGAATATTATGAAAAAGGCTGCTATGAACATAGTGTAACATGTGTGTTTGTTGTATATTGGAGCATCTTTTGGGTATATGCCCAGAGGAGGTATAGCTGGGTCCTCAAGCAGTGCAATGTCCATTTTTTGAGGAATCTCAGGACAGATTTTCTGAGAGGTTTTACCAGTTCGCAATCCAACAAAAATGGAGGAATATTCCTCTTTCTCAACATCCTCTCCAGCATCTGCTATCACCTGAGTTTTTTATCTTAGCCATTTTGAATGATGTGAGGTAGAATCTCAGGGTTGTTTGATTTGCATTTACCTAATGACTAAGTATGTTGTACATAAAAGAAAGCATTTTAAGAAAATGATGCTACCCTAACTGTTGGTCTGGATGTAGCTGAGTGCCAGTTGATCCATTTCTATCTTTTTCTTAAAAGTTCAAGTCCAAGAGCAAGGAAATCTATATAAAAGCATATACGCAGAAACTAACAGAAGGGAAAGTGTCAGAAAGTGCTTAAACACATTAAACACAAGAGAAATTTTTCAAAACAAAATACCAAAACTTCAAGCTCTAATATCACCAGTCAGTATATGAAATCTCATCATTCTAAAAGCTTTCGTTAAAGTAAAGTACACTGCCAATAGGACAAAACAGAAATCTACACATTTGGAAAAGACTTTAACCAACCCTCTATCTGGTAGAGTGCCATAATAAAAAACATATAAATAAATCAGAAAGGTAAACTCCCACACAACCAAGTAATCCAACTTTTAAACTGGATTAGAGGACTAAACCAAGAATTCTCAACTGAGGTAACTCAGTAGCTGAGAAACACATCAAGAAATGTTCAACATCCTTAGTTATAAGAAAATGTAAATTGAAATGAACTTGAAAGTCTACATTACACTAATCAGTGTGACTAAGACAAAAAACTAATGCCATAGCAGAGTAGGCTAGGATGTAGAGAAAATGGAACACTCCTCCACTGCTGGTGGGATTCATATATGTACAGCCACTTTGGATATTAATGTGGAGGTTCAGAGAATATTGCACATAGCATTGCCTGAAGACCCAGCTTTACTACTCACTCCAATGAAAATACTCAAACATGGTCCACATATAACAGTGACATGTGTTAGACATTTTCATGGCAACCTTACTTGTACTAGTCAAATGCTGGAAAAAATTGTGATATACATCCACTCATCTGAGGAATAAATGTAGAAAGTATGCTATATTTAAACAAAGAAATACTACTCAGGTATGAAAAATGAGGAAACCAAGAACTTTGTAGGCAAAGTGATGGACCTGGAAATTAGTGAAGTAACAGAGATCGAAAAGGACATAAAATGGTATGTACTTAGTGAGAAGTCGATGTTAGCCCCAAAGATCAGTATATTCAATACTCAATACACAAATCATTTATCACATGGAGTATAAAATGTTAGAAGACCAAACTTTGGATTCTTGCAACCCTCTTAGAAGTGAGAACAAAAAGATAATGGAAGACAGAGTGATTAAGGGACCTTGCTAGAAGTAGAGAAGGATGGACAAAATGGAGGGAGTAGGAACAATATAAAGAGAAAAGAGAGAAATCTAGAAGAAAATTGGAATAAATAACAATAAGCATCAGTGGTGGGTAGGGAACTTGGGTATCCCCAGGAAAGTCGCTGATGCCAGGGATGCAAGAGGGTCCCATAAAATACTGGGATGATGGTAGTTGAAATACTAAGCAGCAAAGAGATAGAACCACAAGAGTGTGTCTAATGTAGCTAGACATGTCCACCTGTGAAGAGCAGGTGATGCCCACACACTTCAAAATCTATACCCTATAATTGTCCAAAGTCTAAAAACTGCAAAATAAAAAAAGGAGCAGAGACTGAAGGAAAAGCAACCCAGAGACCACCCGAACAGAAGAACAATTTCATCCACAGACTCCAAGTCCTCAGACTATTCCTGATGTCAAGATGTGCTTGTAGATAAGACCCTAATATGTCTGTCCTCTGAGGGGCTCTGCCATCACCTGGTGGTGACAGATTCACATACAGATAACCATTTGACAGAAACTGAGAGCCAGAAAAGCATGGTTAGGAGATTGCCTGAAGGATCTGAAGGGGATTGGAACCCAAAATGAAGAACAACAGTATCTATTAAGTTTACCATTCAGAGGGTCAGGAAATCTACCACAAACAAGTGTATACTTGGGCCAGTGCATGGCTTCTTCTCCATAGATCGTAGAGCATATGGAGAAGACAACTGCCTCATCATCCATCTCTAGGAAAGGAGACAATTGGTCCAGTGGAGACGCCATATCCCAGAGAAGGGGGATGTTAGAGGACTAAAGTGGAACTGGGCATGTAGATGGGGGAGCACCATCTTAGAAAGTGCATCAGAATGGCTTGGGTGATTCAAGTTAGAAAGACTAATTTGGGATATGACATTTGAAATGTAAGCAAATTAATAGATTATTGTACACATATGTTTAAAAAATGATACATTTACGTTTCCAACAGAGTCCTTCACAACTCACTCCTTAAGGACTATACAGATATTATGTGTACTACAAGTTGACTGAAAGCTGAAATCCATAATTTTTAAGATGTACTTATTATTGAAAATTTACATAGATAGACCCAAACTATATTTTATCTTCTGTCCCTGTACCTATAATAAATCTTCATTAACCTTGATAAAATTTTTAAAAAAGTGTTTCTACTCCATTAGGTTTCCATTCTATAACTGAAATTTCACTCAATTTTAGCTGTATATCTCTATATTCCCTCCATTGTCGCCCTCTTCCCTGTCTCTTCGCATTTGACATCCCTTTTCCTGACAGTGTCCTTCAGCAATTCATAAGGACACATGTACTTCCCAAAATAAGGACAGTGGACTCTGAAGTAATCATACAGATACACAGTACGCTGAAATAACATTCAGATTAAAGTGAATACGTATCCCATTTTCGCTTTTTGATCTGGGTTATGTCATCTATGATGACTTTCACAAAATTCATTCACTGTCCTGAAAGTTACAGCTTTCCTTTTTCTAGTCTGTCAATGCACCATATTTTCATTATGCATTCATTTCTTAAAGAACAACTTGAATATTTCCATATTATCAACGGTCCCTATCCTAGAATAAGTCAACATTTGGACATATGTCCTTGAGTTATATCTGTAGTTGTATCCATTTCTACATTCATGAAGAAACATCATACTAACTTCTAAACTTGATGTAGAAGGGTGGGTTCCCACCAGGAGAATAGTAATGTTCTCCTCTCTCCATAACACAGTAAAGATAAGTTGGCTCATTCGTTATTAAACTAAAGTTTCTGAAATGGATGAAAAAATGTCAGAATAATTTTGGTTTATATTTCTTTAATGTATAAGGATGATATATATTTTGCATTAGATTCTTCGTCATTTAAGTTTCTTAAATTGTGAGTATTTTGTTTAGATATGTACCCAATTAATTATTTTTTCTGGATATACCATGTTTTATTCTTTTCTTTATGATTTATAGAAGCCCTTTGTTGAAAGTGTACATGGAAAAAACACTTACTATATTTCAAAATAGCCCCTTAAAGTTTACTAAGGTCAAATCACATAATGTCCTGTCACTAAACTCACAGAATTGTCAGATTTGTTGTAACTAACAGAATTCACTAAGGGCCCTTTATGAAACATCCCTATATATTAAAACATTCTCTATGTACATTATATTGAGGACTATACTTTAATTGTTTTATTATTTTTTTGGTTCTTTTTTTCGGAGCTGGGGACCGAACCCGGGGCCTTGCACTTCCTAGGCAAGCGCTCTAACCATTGAGCTAAATCCCCAGCCCCTATTTTTTTTTTGAGATTTTCCATCAAAATATCATGATAATAATTTCCCCTTTATTTTACCTACATCACTATATTTCTTTGAATCCTACCTTTGTATATCTTCTACATTAAAATACTGTTTAATAACCCCATGATGATCCCTTACATAAATCGTTCAACCCTCCAACAGAAGACACTAACGGTCCATAGTGTATCAGTTAGGAGTAACATCTTTCAGGCATTTACACTGCATTCTGGACTGTTAACTGGCTTGAAGCTGTGGAGGGAACCACAGCTGCTATGTGTCATGAGGGGAGCAGTCTGCGTATCCAGATATCACAAATTACCTATGATCAGCCCCACATTTTGGGCAACTATAGTCACTTTGCACCTTCTTTCAGGGTGGCCTTTGAGTCTTGTGGAAGGGGTATAGCATGTATATCGAACTCATCATGGCTGAAATGAGTAAAATGAGGACAACAATGTAATGAATGAAAGAAAGTGAACATTCATGGAAAGTATTAACAAAATTCTCATAACCTCTGGCCAAGTTATACACTGATACACATATATTCTCAATAAAATACTTGTGAACAGATTCAAGACGACATTAAAAATAATCTTCAAAGAGGTAAGCTTTTTTAAAATAAAAGACATACAAGTCTCATTTAACACACACACACGTACATTATATATATATATATATATATATATATATATATATATATATATGTATGTATGTAAAATCTACTTCTTATCTGATATTTGTGGTAGGATGTTGCACCTTTAACCCAGAACTTTAATGAAGATCTATTCTTTATATTAATTTTTTTAGGTATCTTCAGATACATCTTTTTCAGGAATGAATCCTTTGCACTGGAGACCAGAGAAGAGACCTGCAGTTCCATCATTAATAAACGTCATTGCAAGATATCAAAGCAAAATGTAAAAGTGTGAATAGAATAAGTATTTTAGGACTGTGTATTGCAAGGAACTTCTTTCATAGACAGTCTTTGAAGGAGAGCTCTGAAATTTTGCATTTCACATTTGACTTTTCTGGGACTCTGACTAGAATCAATTCACAACTCTTTGGGATTTTCTTGACAATTAACCAGTTTGTGAACAGAGCTGAATTCATCATATGCTCTGCCATCTACATTAATATTGCTACAGTGAGGATATGTATGCTAAAACTCTTCATGTGATTTTTCAAACAGCATCCTCATACCATTGTGGACTTCTGTGCTTGTGGGAGCAAATTTTGAGAACACCATTTGAGAGCTGTAAATGCAGAATGGGAAAAGCCTGTGTGTAGATCATACACAACTTCACAATATTCATTGTTTCAATAATCGATAGGAAGTGGACTTCTTCAAAATGATATCAGCAGAACAGAATGGTAGAAAAACAGTAATTGATTCACTGGAGATTTACATGCACTGGATTGTTAAACATGGGCTTAGAGGTAGAGACATGTCAGCACATGAAGTATGGATAATCAGTCCTGTGTGATCTCTTAAGCTTCCCTATCCCATGATTTCATCTGTAAACAGCATCATATTTAAGCACTGAGGAATAGAATAAAACCATTTTTTTTGAAAGTCCAAGTCCCTAGAAAATACAGTCCTCCTCCATGACGCACATCAACTCTCAGTTGCGCTGGCCTTCAGCATGTCTGGATGACAGCTGTCAGTATGGGATTTACTGACACAGTTTTCATAACAGCAGAGCTCCAATCTGCTTCAGACATATCTTCAGCTCCCCATTCTTTTGCAGGAAGATTAGATCACTGTGTCTGCCTATGAATTTTTTGATTACCTATAAAGACCCAAGGAATTATTCTCACTCCAGTGAGCTGTTGTAAGTAATCTTGAATTGAATTGGTTATGTTAGTGGCTGTGATGTCTACAAATCCCAGAAGAACATGCTTGAAAGGGAGTTGATTGAGGATTTCTTGGTTATTTCTGAAATACTGGAAGGTGGGCTCGATGAACAGGAACATCTTCCCAGACTAGGTCTTGCAGTTCCCATAATCCTGGGCTGTGTTGTGAGGCTGCAGCTTCCCTGAAAAGAACGTTCAGTTTAAGGTACTGGTCTATTGAAAAATGGCAATTTCGATGTATTCTTAACAGTGCATTATACTTGAAGCCCATAGAAAACATGGAAGGAAGTAGCTTTTACTTTTCCTACTTGCAATCACATTGCTACCAAATCATAACAGACAATAGAACCTGGTTACTGATGATTTAACGATATAATAATTGCTAGATGAGACATCTAGGCTTGTTGACTGATCAACTCTTGGATTCCAAATATCCATTCATTGTTAAATTATGTGGTCCACATCCTGTGATCATTGTACTAAATCCCTTTTCTCTGTATAGAGAGATTCATCCTGGTGGAGAGCCGCAATAACATTCACCACCACAAGATGGCGCTGGCTTCCACTGCGCCCCACGTGGAAAGCCAGGATAGCATTTGCCACTACAAGATGGCGCTGGCTTCCTCCGACCCAGCGCGACTTCCTCTCAGGAAATTAACTGTGTGAGCATGTGCAAGAGTGTCTTCGTGCCAGGTCTTTGCCCACTCCGGGGCGTGCCTATGAGATCATGGGTAAGCGACCAATCAGGTGTGGATGTGCCACACTAGGGTATATCTAAGCCAGACCATGCTGGCACCCCGCATCCCATCTTTAAGATGCAATACATGCTTTGCTGTAGAAGGATTCGTGTGTCCGCACGTGCGTTCATGCTGGCGAGCCGATAGCGTGGGACATCTGGTGCCGACCCCCGGGAGAACCGCCACACCATCGCCAGGCACTGAGGGGGCCCTCCATCTGCTGAGAGAATCCAAACCAGCAGGACGTGAGTAGGCTCTGAGAGATATGTTTGGTCTTGACCTCTTTCACTTCTCTCCGCACTAGAAGATGCAGTGGAGGCTTTTGTTATAGTTTTAGCAGCCTTCATTCTTTCTCTTTTGGTTTTTTATTTTGCAGCTGCTGCTAGGCACCATCAAAGGTCGTGCCTAGAGGATGGGAAATGCCACCCAACTGTGATAGCAGGACAGAGAGTGCTAGGGGAGTTACAAGACAGCATGTCAGAAACAGGCGGGATAAAAGATTAAAGAGCTCAAATAGAAAAGGTACACGTAAGAAAACAGACCCTCCCAAAGACTAAGATCTGAGGGAGTGAGAGTTTGGGGAAAGGACACCCAGGGAGAGAAACAGAGAAAGGAGAAGAAAGCTCTGGGAAGAAGAAGCCTTTATCCAGTATAGGAGTTAGCAGCTTTGGAGCTTGATAGTTCAAAAACAGACGAGCATAGCTCCTCTGAGGAAGAGGATTTAGAAGGTGAGACAGCTCACTATGAAAAAGAAAGATATGGGCCTAGGTGGAGAGCCACTGTGAAAAAACCGAAAGTTATGGATCCTTTGTGGGCAAGGCTGGTAATTTTGTTTAAACTTCACAGAGTCATACTGATCAGATTTGATAGAGGTAGACCACCTGAAAAACTTATTCAGGAGAATCAAACAAAAAGATTCACTTCCATACCATTTGTGAATGTCAGTCATGCTGCTCAGATATCCCGTAATATATCTCAGTATCTTACAGGAATTTGGTTTCAACACGTTGATGGACTAGTCCAGGAATTGAGACAATTCATCGTCCATATCAACTCCACTCGAGTGGATGGTCACCGTGGAAGTGGTGGGAAAGGGGAAATCCTACCTCTCTGCTGACTCTTATTGGAATGTGGGTCCCTTTCGCTGAACACCATCTAGTTTTTTCCCTCTGTCTATTGGCTGTCCTTGGTGCACCAAGCTGTCCATGTACGTCAGTTTGTGTCTGTGGTATTTGTTTCTTTTTGCTTAAATGTTTTATGTTTCATGTTCAAAAGAGAAAATGGTAAAAACTTTATCTGCCAGTCGTTCACACCTTGATTTGATTTTAACTCGTTTCAAAAAAGGAAAAAATGAATAAAAAAGCAGTTTCAATCAGCCCTTGGAGCCCTGTACCAGCAGCCAGTTGTCTAGGTCAGCTGGGGTGAGCTTCTACATGAGCTGATTATTAACTCAGCAGGTGAAAAGGTGCTTCTCTTAAAATCATAGCTAGAAAAGTAAAAATGGTGGTTGGTGTAAATATTAAAGACGTGTGTAGCCACTTCAATTTTGTTTCTCAATGATTTTAAATGTATAAATATGCTCTACATGCCTTCGTTATGTACTATTGGCTTTTAAGTTATTAGATATGGTTAAAAATGTAACACTGGTAACAAAGTTGAAAAAAAAAGTGTAACATTGGTAACAAAGTTGACATGAAACTGGTAATTTGGATTAAGTCATTCTAAACAACATGTGGCATGAGCCAACTTAGGGAAACAGGTCTAAATAGAGACAATATTTTTATGGAACTCTTAGAAACCAGGCTTCTAAAAGAATTTAGGACAATGTGTCTTTGTTGAGGTACTGGAGACTACACCATCGTGCATTCATACGTAGGAATTGGTCGTCAAACTTGGTAACATGAAGGATAGACATGGTGTTTTGGGGACTATATTTTAGAGATTATGTTGTTGGAGGTTGAGTTTTGCTTTCCAAAATTGTGATTTGCCCTGAAGTTATCTATATTTTAATGCTAATTTCACTGCACCAAGGACAGCTGCCTAGTCAGAACTCAGGTGACTTTCCAAAGTTGTGGCAATACTCTGGTGTTACAAGGAGAACTTAAAGATTGTGATTAAGGATTGCCAGTGTTACATTGCCTAACTCAAACTTATTTGTAATTAAGAAAAAAATCAAACAGGTAGAGATTGTTACAAGATTTATAAAGGATTGATGAGGTTTTGGAACTTGTGAGAACACTACAGCCAGTTTGTTTACTCCAACTGGCATTTCAAGATAGATTTAGAGGATTTATTTTGAGTTTTCATTTCATGAGCTAGCTTATAATTTTAGAGAGCCCATAAAGTGATATCATTAAAAATTTTACAAAAGAATGGCTAACAGCCTTTTATTATGTAATTTTGTCGCTTCTTCAATGTAAGAAGTAAGAACTTTAAATCTTTCAGTGTATATAGAAATTTTTACTACAAACCTTTGCTCTTAAAATGAGCTTTAATATTGGGGGAGTAGCTGTTACAATACTCCAAAATAGAATATTTAAAAATAATTTTAAGTCTCTGCTCCCAGACCCGGTGAGAGAGAGACCCAACCGCCTGGTCAGGTGGGCACTCCTGAGGCTGCAGAGCGGAAGAGACCACCAACACTGCCCACCCCTGCCCACATCCCTGGCCCAAGAGGAAACTGTATATGGCCTCTGGGCTCCCGTGGGGGAGGGCCCAGGAGCGGCAGGACACCTGCCTGAGACACCGCCGGAACCTAAAAGAAACAGACCGGATAAACAGTTCTCTGCACCCAAATCCCGTGGGAGGGAGAGCTAAACCTTCAGAGAGGCAGACAAGCCTGGGAAACCAGAAGAGACTGCTCCCTCCACACACATCTCGGACGCCAGAGGAAAAAGCCAAAGACCATCTGGAACCCTGGTGCACTGAAGCTCCCGGAAGGGGCGGCACAGGTCTTCCTGGTTGCTGCCGCTGCAGAGAGCCCCTGGACAGCACCCCACGAGCGAACCTGAGCCTTGGGACCACAGGTAAGACCAAATTTTCTGCTGCAAGAAAGCTGCCTGGTGAACTCAAGACACAGGCCCATATGAACAGCTGAAGACCTTTAGAGAGGAAAAACTACACGCCCGAAAGCAGAACACTCTGTCCCCAGAACTGACTGAAAGAGAGGAAAACAGGTCTACAGCACTCCTGACACACAGGCTTATAGGACAGTCTAGCCACTGTCAGAAATAGCAGAAAAAAGTAACACTAGAGATAATCTGATGGCGAGAGGCAAGCACAGGAACCCAAGCAACAGAAACCAAGACTACATGCCATCATCGGAGCCCAATTCTCCCACCAAAACAAACATGGAATATCCAAACACACCAGAAAAGCAAGATCTAGTTTCAAAATCATATTTGATCATGATGCTGGAGGACTTCAAGAAAGACATGAACACACTTAGGGAAATACAGGAAAACATTAATAAACAAGTAGAAGCCTAGAGAGAGGATTAGCAAAAATCCCTGAAAGAATTTCAGGAAAACACAATCAAACAGTTGAAGGAATTAAAAATGGAAATAGAAGCAATCAAGAAAGAACACATGGAAACAACCCTGGATATAGAAAACCAAAAGAAGAGACAAGGAGCTGTAGATACAAGCTTCACCAACAGAATACAAGAAATGGAAGAGAGAATCTCAGGAGCAGAAGATTCCATAGAAATCATTGACTCAACTGTCAAAGATAATGTAAAGCAGAAAAAGCTACTGGTCCAAAACATACAGGAAATCCAGGAGTCAATGAGAAGATCAAACCTAAGGATAATAGGTATAGAAGAGAGTGAAGACTCCCAGCTCAAAGGACCAGTAAATATCTTCAACAAAATCATAGAAGAAAACTTCCCTAACCTAAAAAAAGAGATACCCATAGACATACAAGAAGCCTACAGAACTCCAAATAGATTGGACCAGAAAAGAAACACCTCCCGTCACATAAATGTCAAAACACCAAACGCACAAAATAAAGAAAGAATATTAAAAGCAGTAAGGGAAAAAGGTCAAGTAACATATAAAGGGAGACCTATTAGAATCACACCAGACTTCTCGCCAGAAACTATGAAGGCCAGAAGATCCTGGACTGATGTTATACAGACCCTAAGAGAACACAAATGCCAGCCCAGGTTACTGTATCCAGCAAAACTCTCAATTAACATTGATGGAGAAACCAAGATATTCCATGACAAAACCAAATTTACACAATATCTTTCTACAAATCCAGCACTACAAAGGATAATAAATGGTAAAGCCCAACATAAGGAGGCAAGCTATACCCTAGAAGAAGCAAGAAACTAATCGTCTTGGCAACAAAACAAAGATTATGAAAGCACACAAACATAACATCACATCCAAATATGAATATAACGGGAAGCAATAATCACTATTCCTTAATATCTCTCAATATCAATGGCCTCAACTCCCCAATAAAAAGACATAGATTAACAAACTGGATACGCAACGAGGACCCTGCATTCTGCTGCCTACAGGAAACATACCTCAGAGACAAAGACAGACACTACCTCAGAGTGAAAGGCTGGAAAACAACTTTCCAAGCAAATGGTCAGAAGAAGCAAGCTGGAGTAGCCATTCTAATATCAAATAAAATCAATTTTCAATTAAAAGTCATCAAAAAAGATAAGGAAGGACACTTCATATTCATCAAAGGAAAAATCAACCAAGATGAACTCTCAATCCTAAATATCTATGCCCCAAATACAAGGGCACCTACATACGTAAAAGAAACCTTACTAAAGCTCAAAACACACATTGCACCTCACACAATAATAGTGGGAGATTTCAACACCCCACTCTCATCAATGGACAGATCATGGAAACAGAAATTAAACAGAGATGTAGATAGACTAAGAGAACTCATGAGCCAAATGGACTTAACGGATATTTATAGAACAGTCTATCCTAAAGCAAAAGGATATACCTTCTTCTCAGCTCTTCATGGTACTTTCTCCAAAATTGACCAAATAATTGGTCAAAAAACGGGCCTCAACAGGTACAGAAAGATAGAAATAATCCCATGCGTGCTATCGGACCACCACGGCCTAAAACTGGTCTTCAATAACAATAAGGGAAGAATGCCCACATATACGTGGAAATTGAACAATGCTCTACTCAATGATAACCTGGTCAATGAAGAAATAAAGAAAGAAATTAAAAACTTTTTTAGAATTTAATGAAAATGAAGATACAACATACTCAAACTTATGGGACACAATGAAAGCTGTTCTAAGAGGAAAACTCATAGCGCTGAGTGCCAGCAGAAAGAAACTGGAAAGAGCATATGTCAGCAGCTTGACAGCACACCTAAAAGCTCTAGAACAAAAAGAAGCAAATACACCCAGGAGGAGTAGAAGGCAGGAAATAATCAAACTCAGAGCTGAAATCAACCAGGTAGAAACAAAAAGGACCATAGAAAGATTCAACAGAACCAAAAGTTGGTTCTTTGAGAAAATCAACAAGATAGATAAACCCTTAGCCAGACTAACGAGAGGACACAGAGAGTGTGTCCGAATTAACAAAATCAGAAATGAAAAGGGAGACATAACTACAGATTCGGAGGAAATTCAAAAAATCATCAGATCTTACTATAAAAACCTATATTCAACAAAATTTGAAAAACTTCAGGAAATGGACAATTTCCTAGACAGATACCAGGTATCGAAGTTAAATCAGGAACAGATAAACCAGTTAAACAACCCCATAACTCCTAAGGAAATAGAAGCAGTCATTAAAGGTCTCCCAACCAAAAAGAGCCCAGGTCCAGACGGGTTTAGTGCAGAATTCTATCAAACCTTCATAGAAGACCTCATACCAATATTATCCAAACTATTCCACAAAATTGAAACAGATGGAGCCCTACCGAATACCTTCTACGAAGCCACAATTACTCTTATACCTAAACCACACAAACACACAACAAAGAAAGAGAACTTCAGACCAATTTCCCTTATGAATATCGACGCAAAAATACTCAATAAAATTCTGGCAAACCGAATTCAAAAGCACATCAAAACAATCATCCACCATGATCAAGTAGGCTTCATCCCAGGCATGCATGGACGGTTTAATATACGGAAAACCATCAACATGTTCCATTATATAAACAAACTGAAAGAACAGAACCACATGATCATTTCATTAGATGCTGAGAAAGCATTTGACAAAATTCAACAACCCTTGTTGATAAAAGTCCTGGAAAGAATAGGAATTCAAGGCCCATACCTAAACATAGTAAAAGCCATATACAGCAAACCAGTTGATAACATTAAACTAAATGGAGAGAAACTTGAAGCAATCCCACTAAAATCAGGGACTAGACAAGGCTGCCCACTCTCTCCCTACTTATTCAATATAGTTCTTGAAGTTCTAGCCAGAGCAATCAGACAACAAAAGGAGATCAAAGGGATACAGATCGGAAAAGAAGATGTCAAAATATCACTATTTGCAGATGACATGATAGTATATTTAAGTGATCCCAAAAGTTCCACCAGAGAACTACTAAAGCTGATAAACAACTTCAGCAAAGTGGCTGGGTATAAAATTAACTCAAATAAATCAGATGCCTTCCTCTATACAAAAGAGAAACAAGCCGAGAAAGAAATTAGGGAAACGACACCCTTCATAATAGACCCAAATAATATAAAGTACCTCGGTGTGACTTTAACCAAGCAAGTAAAAGATCTGTACAATAAGAACTTCAAGACACTGAGGAAAGAAATTGAAGAAGACCTCAGAAGATGGAAAGATCTCCCATGCTCATGGATTGGCAGGATTAATATAGTAAAAATGGCCATTTTACCAAAAGCAATCTACAGATTCAATGCAATCCCCATCAAAATAACAATCCAATTCTTCAAAGAGTTAGACAGAACAATTTGCAAATTCATCTGGAATAACAAAAAACCCAGGATAGCTAAAGCTATCCTCAACAATAAAAGGACCTCAGGGGGAATCACTATCCCTGAACTCAAGCAGTATTACAGAGCAATAGTGATAAAAACTGCATGGTATTGGTACAGAGACAGACAGATAGACCAATGGAATAGAATTGAAGACCAGAAATGAACCCACACACCTATGGTCACTTGATTTTTGACAAAGGAGCCAAAACCATCCAATGGAAAAAAGATAGCATTTTCAGCAAATGGTGCTGGTTCATCTGGAGGGCAACATGTAGAAGAATGCAGATCGATCCATGCTTATCACCCTGTATAAAGCTTAAGTCCAAGTGGATCAAGGACCTCCACATCAAACCAGACACACTCAAACTAATAGAAGAAAAATTAGGGAAACATCTGGAACACATGGGCACTGGAAAAAATTTCCTGAACAAAACACCAATGGCTTATGCTCTAAGATCAAGAATCGACAAATGGGATCTCATAAAACTGCAAAGCTTCTGTAAGGCAAAGGACACGGTGGTTAGGACAAAACGGCAACCAACAGATTGGGAAAAGATCTTTACCAATCCTACAACAGATAGAGGCCTTATATCCAAAATATACAAAGAACTCAAGAAGTTAGACCGCAGGGAAACAAATAACCCTATTAAAAAATGGGGTTCAGAGCTAAACAAAGAATTCACAGCTGAGGAATGCCGAATGGCTGAGAAACACCTAAAGAAATGTTCAACATCTTTAGTCATAAGGGAAATGCAAATCAAAACAACCCTGAGATTTCACCTCACACCAGTGAGAATGGCTAAGATCAAAAACTCAGGTGACAGCAGATGCTGGCGAGGATGTGGAGAAAGAGGAACACTCCTCCATTGTTGGTGGGATTGCAGACTGGTAAAACCATTCTGGAAATCAGTCTGGAGGTTCCTCAGAAAATTGGACATTGAACTGCCTGAGGATCCAGCTATACCTCTCTTGGGCATATACCCAAAAGATGCCTCAACATATAAAAGAGACACGTGCTCCACTATGTTCATCGCAGCCTTATTTATAATAGCCAGAAAATTGAAAGAACCCAGATGCCCTTCAACAGAGGAATGGATACAGAAAATGTGGTACATCTACACAATGGAATATTACTCAGCTATCAAAAACAACGAGTTTATGAAATTCGTAGGCAAATGGTTGGAACTGGAAAATTTCATCCTGAGTGAGCTAACCCAATCACAGAAAGACATACATGGTATGCACTCATTGATAAGTGGCTATTAGCCCAAATGCTTGAATTACCCTAGATCCCTATAACAAACGAAACTCAAGACGGATGATCAAAATGTGAATGCTTCACTCCTTCTTTAAATGAGGAAAAAGAATACCCTTGGCAGGGAAGGGAGAGGCAAAGATTAAAACAGAGACTGAAGGAACACCCATTCAGAGCCTGCCCCACATGTGGCCCATACATATACAGCCACCCAATTAGACAAGATGGATGAAGCAAAGAAGTGCAGACCGACAGGAGCTGGATGTAGATCGCTCCTGAGAGACACAGCCAGAATACACCAAATACAGAGGCGAATGCCAGCAGCAAACCACTGAACTGAGAATAGGTCCCCTATTGAAGGAATCAGAGAAAGAACTGGAAGAGCTTGAAGGGGCTCGAGACCCCATATGTACAACAATGCCAAGCAACCAGAGCTTCCAGGGACTAAGCCACTACCTAAAGACTATACATGGACTGACCCTGGACTCTGACCCCATAGGTAGCAATGAATATCCTAGTAAGAGCACCAGTGGAAGGGGAAGCCCTGGGTCCTGGTAAGACTGAACCCCCAGTGAACTAGTCTATGGGGGGAGGGTGGCAATGGGGGGAGGGTTGGGAGGGGAACACCCATAAGGAAGGGGAGGGGGAGGGGGATGTTTGCCCGGAAACCGGGAAAGGGAATAACGCTCGAAATGTATATAAGAAATACTCAAGTTAATAAAAAAAAAAAAAAAAAACAGAACAATACAAAGAAAAAAATAATTTTAAGCTTCTAAGGATATGTTAATTGGCTAAGGACCACACCTTACCAGAGGACTTAGGTCTTTCTTTGTTATCCACATTGGTGATAAAGCTTCAGTTGTGTTAGTACAGAATTGTAGGCTAGAGTCATGGAAGTATTTTAAAAAGAAACTGTTTCTTTGTGCATGCAACCCATAGGAAATGTGTTTACTGTATTTATAGGTGGTTCATTTAATGAAAAGGCTACATGTATGATTGGATCACTTGTTTTTTCTCTTGAGTTTCCTCTGCTTCAGCACAGATTATTAAATTTCCTGCTTTATCCACTGTTTTTAAAATGTTAAAAATAACCAAGCTTTCAATTCATATCCTGATAGCCAATGTGTGGCTTGTGGTTTACAATTTATTTCAATTACTTAATGCTTTACTAGAGACAAGTTTTCTACATGAAATCAGTGAGTGGTGATTTCAGTGTGAATTGTCTGACAACTCCCTGTCCTTTCAGTGCTCTGGCTCAGACAACTAAACAAAACCATAGACCCAGCTCTTTGAAAATGGTAATGGAGTTGATGTGAAAAGAGGAAGACTCAATTTGCTTACTTTAAATTCCCAGCCTCACCCTGCCAGCTCAGGGATTTCTAGTATGACTAAATTTAGACAATATAGAAAGGATTTGACATTACTAATTAATGCTTATGTTTAGGTAAATAAAGTTTGTGAGGTGCTAGAGAGGTGGCTTAGTGGTTAAGAACACTAAGTACTGTTCCTTTTAAGGACATTTAAGAACTCAAACTGCATTGCCTGGACCCCTTAATGAGGGCGGACAATGATACTAGACAGTTATGTCTTAATATATTAAATAGGGGTGTTATCCCTGTACGCTATACAATTATTAAATAATATTCTTTTATTTCAATTACAATTATTAAATAATACTCTTTTTATTTCAATTTTAAAATTTGTATGCCAAGGAACACTCTGAGTGTTTATGGCACCCTACAACTAGGCATACTTCTGCCTAGGTGAAATAGAAAGATACACGTATTGGCATGATCCTGTTCAGATATTTTATATGGGGAAGAGGGAATCTTTGTGTTTTTTCTACAGGATGCTACAAGAGTGTGCCAGCTGCCTGAGGTAATGGTGAGAGTTGCTGATCCTGGGAGCATGAAGATTCAGCTCTCCTGGTTCGGGTCCCTGAAGTCATTCCTGTGCCCTTAAGAGGAAGATGGAAGATTCCCCCTCATCTTTTGTCATCACAGAAATTTTGGCGCTGCTACAGTCAGTGTCACCACGGCTTGTGTCCCATCCCACTGTGGACTACGCTCAGACCCTCTGTGTACTGCTGCTTGCCAGAGATGACTGGACTCCAGCTGTTACTCCTGTCCCCCTCATTCCCCTGGCGACTCTTGCTGCCTTGACAGGTGTTGTTATTTTACAGTCTGTAGCTTCACAGGAATTACACCTGAGTGAAGCTGCTGTGGACTGGGGAATTGTGCCCTGGTTGTGCAGATCTCAGACATGGTTCCCTTGCCTGCTGGTTGTTCCAGAAAAGAATGGCTGATCCTGTCCTGGGAAAGACCTTGTTACTTTCGCTGCTATTTTAGCAGCCATTAACCACTGCAGCCATTGTGTCTGAAGTGTCTGGAATTACCCTCCCCCAAATCTATCGTTAGTCAAGCACAGTAGGTGAACTTTCTGGAGTAGTTGCTAACAATTGGGATTTCTAAATTTTATTTTAGGAGCATATTGACTAAGGCCCTTGGTGGTAACAGCTGAGGAGAACCAGATGAGGTGCACACTACTTATTGGGAGTGACTCTGTTTGGTGCAGCTCTATGCTGTGGATTATTGTTCATGCTATGGTTGGTTTGCAAACTCAGATCTCAACAGAAATGTAACAAAGTCATTATCACTCAAGCACTTGTGGCCATTGAACGAGGGGCCTCCCCCTGGAAATTGGCTATCTATGCTCAGAAATTAGTCGGCAGCTCAGTTCTCTGCTCTTGCCCTAGGTCGTTTAACAGTTACTGTCACACAGCATTGCGGTATCCAGAGAGGGGCAACTTTCTTTATGCACAGACCAATCTAAGACACGGGGCCCGGTGGCGATAGTGTTACCCTATGATGGATAAGGCTGTGACATAGAGGAATGACCTAAGAGAGGAGCCACAGCAGATGGACATAACTGCAGGGACCTAGACCAGCCTCATACCAGTAAAACAATAAGGGGGAGATGTGGAGAGCCGCAATAACATTCGACACCACAAGATGGCGCTGGCTTCCACTGCGCCCCGCCCCACGAGGAAAGCCAGGATGGCTTTTGCCATTACAAGATGGCACTGGCTTCCTCCGCGCCAGCCAGACTTCCTTTCAGGAAGTTGATTGTATATGCATGTGCAAGAGTGCCTTCTTGCCAGCTCTTTGCCCACTCTGGATGCATGAATAATGAGATCATGGGTAAGCAACCAATAAGGTGTGGATGCTTCACGCTAGGGTGTATATAAGCTGTGCCATACCCTTTTAAGGATCTTTGTCTGAGACCAAAAGAAGACTTTCTCTCACTATCCCTTCTAAATCCAGAGATATCACTGATCTATTGTATTGTTTACCACTTTCATGCATCCATAGTGAAGACTAAATTTTCAAACAGAGACCACAAATGGTCCTCCCCACCTTAGGTAGCACACTCAATATGACAAAGAAGAAAATAGAGAACATAGTTCAGACAGCTTTGCAGTGATGTGAAGATTTGACACAGTTAATCCATCACAGGGACATCTTCTGAAGCTAAATGACCAATTTCTCCAAATTCTTCATCTATTCCTCCTGCTAAGTAATATTGGAGGGTTGGGATGATGTCTCCCCAGTGGGCCAGGTACATAGATAAATACAATTAAGCAAAGACTTGTGGAAGATCCACAGACTACAACAGATGGTATACGGGAGTAAAAAAATACAGAAAATATATAAATTCTGATAAAAACTTCCCTCAGAGCCTCAAAATTTACTTATATTAGCCATGAGACTGGTTGTGATGTAGTCAGTGGTACACAGATCTGGCTACAGGTGCATGATTAACACAGGTGTAATTTGAGTCCTCAAAACAAACACTCAGAGGAAGCATGATGGGTTAAACTTGGAATGAGCAATTAAGAAGTCAAACAGAAGTATAGTAAGGTATCATAAAAGAGACAGACAGAGACAAAGAAAGAAAGACAGACAAACAGGCAGGCAGATACACACAGACACACACACACACACACACACACACACACGCACACACTCACATACACAAAACAAAGCAGCAGTCATAGGGGAAAAGATGTTGTAGATCATTGGTAAGGAGCTTCTGCCAGGGAAGAAAAGTCAAATTCTTCATTTGGGTGCCACATATGACAACTTCTATACTCCTGAAAAGCAGTCACTACTACATTTATGTACAACATACATTAGGAAAATACAAACAAGAAGGGTAACGTAACTGAAGAGACTAGGTATTATTACATAATGCATGTTTATTAAAGCCCCATTTTACCTTTATCCTGATGCTTGCAGTCCCTGTAAAGAGAAACCAGTCCATGGTCAGCCTGGCATGCATTTCTTGTATCTCTGAAAATTATCCTTCCGTACATGTTCCATGGCTTGTTGGGAGTTATTGAATATTCTACATCTTCTCTGTTGTTAAAGTTCTAGTCTAGTAGATTTGGACATAAATTCTATTTTTAATTGTGGTTCTTCAGTAGATAGCAATTTCAGATCACACTGGGGTTTATGAGAGAAGCAAGTGCATAAACTGACATGAAATATGTTGTCATTAGTAAAGAATGTTGTAGGAAAGCTGAAAAATAGGACAGAGAGGCAGACAGAGAAAGAGAGATGAGACAGAGAGACAGAGAAAGACACATACACACACACACACACACACACAGAGAGAGAGAGAGAGAGAGAGAGAGAGAGAGAGAGAGAGAGAGAGGGGTAGAATACTATGCCTTGTGTATATGAAGCCAGAAAATAATTTGTGAATATAGAAGACAAGGTATAAATTGCTGCCTGTAAATTCCATTAACTAAGAAAGAAGTCTGGGGCCCACTGTGTTATTGAGGCTTCACACAACTTGGTCTTTACCTGTATGAGACATTAGATTTCTATGAGCAAATCCTTACATGAAAAATGCAGTTATGGTGGCCCAGTAAATCAAACACATAATTGGCCCCTCTGTCTGCCTCTCATTACGCTGATCTCCCATGTCACAAGAGGCTAGATGGTCTTCCACATACCCTGAAAAGTAGCTAACAAGGAAAATCTAAATAAAAGTAGCTAACAAGGAAGCAATCTTCAATGGTGCTTCATCTGAGCCTAACCTTGGCTTGTGGATGGTACTCAGGAAGCTAACTGACAGGTTACACTTTGCCTAGCTTGGTGTCAAAGTTTAGACTTGAGACTCCTACTCTGTGATTGTAAACACTTCCATTTTTCCAATGGAAGGGCAGTGTCACAATGGCCTGATACTGTCTTGTCACGCCTTTCACATGCTTCATGTGACCAAGTTGATAGCCTCATTCATCTTATTCACAGATCTACAGGATGAAACTTTGCTTCAGAGCCTTCATGTCTGGCCACAGAAATCAAGAAAAAAATGTAACAGTTCACAGTGATAATGTAGCCATGCCAGGGGATTTTCACCAAGTTTTACTTTCAAGTGTATTATTTTATTGCAGATTATGCTACTCTTTCTAGAAGGTCATGTTGTGGGAGAACATTTGGATGCTTCCCCATCCACAGTTTATAGATTTGCTACATAGACTCCTTTCAGTGACAATGTTTCTCTAAACTTGCATACACACTAACCATTTAAGCACACAAACAGAAACACACACACACACACACACGCACACAGATACACACACAGAGTCACATACGGTGTAAGGATAACAGAGAAGAGCTAATTGAAGAAAAGTTAGGTCAGTTGGTCTACAATATAAAATGTAAAGGGTTTCACTAAAATATATTACACTAGAATGGAGGATGGGAAAATGGGAAAGAATTTTGACACATGCTTCCACCACAACTTGGCCACATGAACAGTGAAGTATGACACAATAGATCTGCATGATCAAAGCCAAGACAAGGAACATACACAGTCAAATGAATGGGAATACAGCTCATCTCTCGGATCTCTAATGGAAGAGTTCAGGTGTTTCCCACAGCACTCCTGAATAGTACTTCATTTCACCCCAATGCTAGCACACTGGAGGATATTCAAGAATATACCTGACAGGTGATATTTTGACTTAGCTTCATATAGAGATGAAACAAGGGTGTCAGCATTCCCAGAGCTCTGTTGAGCAGGGGGTGCTGATTTCTTCTGGATCCCTTAGCAATGCTTCAAAATCCAAGGAGTCAGCCTTCTCAGGCCTTTTCACAGCTGCTCATGGTATATCTTGGCTTCACAACACCATAGCCTGTAGTAACAGAAGCCTGGATGAAATCTGCAAACTTCACCAGCCTACATTTTTTGGAAGGTGCCGAGAATCACTGTGACAGGTCTCTCTAGACCCACGACTAAAAATAGACATGACTTGTAGGGGTATAACATGGTTGTTTAGTTTCCCCAAATACTGTTCAGTACACATAGAGAAGTCAGGGAGGAGCCAGTCTGTGTTCTAGTTTACTAACTGACAATTCTACACTGTAGTAGAAAACTGCCTGCGAAAGTACACTGTTAGGACAAAACAGCAAGGAACAGATTTCGAAAAGGTCTATACCAATCCTCCATCTGATAAAGGACTATTACCAATACATCCAAAGAACCCAAGAACTTAGACTTCAGAGAGACAAATAAACCTATTAAAATTATGTTCCAGAACTAAACAAAGATTTCTCAACTGAGGAAATTCAAATATCTGAGAAGCATCAAAAGAAATGTTCAACATACGCAGTCATCAAGGAAATGTAAATGAAAACAACCCTGAGATTCCACTTCACACATGTAAAAAAGGTTGAAATAAAAAACTCAGGAGAGATCAGATATTGATAAAGTGTCAAGGAAGAGGAATGATCCTTCCTTGTTGGTGGGATTACAAACTGGTTCAACCATTCTGGAAATGAGTCTGGAGATTCCTCAGAAAATTGGAAATTGCACTACCTGAGGACCCAGATATACCTATCTTGGGCATATAACCATAGAATGCTCCAACAAGCAAAAAAGACACATGCTCAACTATGTTCATAGCAGCCTTATTCATGATACCAGGAGCTAGATGGAACCCTAATGGCACTCATCAGAGGAATGGATACAGAAAATATGGTACATCTACACAATGGTGTACTATTCGGCTATCAAAAGTAATGATTTCAAGAAATTCATAGGCAAATGGATTGAACTAGAAAATATGATACTAACTGAGGTAACACAACCACAGAAAAACACACATGGCATGAAATTACTGAAAATAGATATGGGTACAAAAGCTCAAATTACCGAATATGCAGACTACAGACCACTGGAATCCCAAGAAGGACACCCAACATGTGCATGCTTCATTTCTTTTTAAAAGGGGGAACAAATATATCTGTGAATTTAGAGCAGAAACTGAAGGAATCCCATTTTCAGCATTACATCCACATGGAAAATATACATACTATACATATAATATATATAATAAAATATATAATATATATTATATAATTATAATGCCACGAAAACCAGATAACTTTGAAGAAGCTAAGAAGTGCATGCTGCCATGATCCAGATATAAATGTTAAATGAGAGACACAGCTAGAATCTGTCAAACACAGCAGTGAATGCTTATGGCAGAGCAGTGAACTGAAAACGGACCTCTTGTTGGTAGATTTTGAGAAAAGAGTTCAAGAGCTGAAGGGTCTTTCAAACTTTTAAGAACAACAATGCCCATGCACCAGAGCTTTCTGGTATTAGACCAATATTCAAAGACGATACACGGACAGACCTATGGCTCCAACTGCATATATGGCAGAGGATGGCCTTGTTGGGAACCAAAGGAAGGAGAAGTTCCTGGTGCAACCTAGGTTTAACTCTCAGTGAAGGGTATATGAAGGTGCTCTAAGGGAGGTTATAGAAGAAGGGTTGGGGGACTATTTTGGTCCCTTATTGACAGGAAACTGAGAAGGAAAATAACATTTGGAATGCAAATATAGAAACATCCAATTAAAATAGCAAGAAACTTTGCTGAAAATTTAAAAAAAAATCAAAGAAATAAGGAAAAGATATCTACCAGCTTATTACACATATTGATTCAGAAATCTAAACGGTCACTGTCAGGGAATGGTAATCAGAGTAATACTAGTGGAAAGAAGGAGATGATGAAGTCTCAACTAGAAGCACTTCTCTCTCCCAGATGTCAGTGTCAGACACAAACTGCAGAATAGGAATCCATAACATGGCGGAATTTACACTGAGCTGAGGACATAAAATTTACCTTTGCCTTCTTCCTTAGCACTTTTTTTTTTTCAGATCAAAAATAATAAAAGCCATGAGCTCCCAGGATAACAACTGTGCCCATCCAAACCCTGGTTTTTAGAATGAAGAAAGTAATGATTTAACTCTCTGAATTTCAGGAACCATTAAAACGAGAAAAGTCCAGATGCTTAAAAGAGTATGACAGCTCCCAATTCCGATATGTGGAAGACTCAGTTCAAGGCTATCTCTTCAGTGTAACCACTCAACCCCTACCCAGGAAACACTGAGTATTCCCAAGGATCATGTATTTCTGTCTTTTTTTATACCATGAAAAAAGGCCAGCTTCCTTCTCCTCATCTCTGATATCTTCATTCTCTTTGTTCTCCCTCCTAAATTGCTGTTTACTCTGAATAGAAGGCTAATCTAAGAGAACACAAATGCCAGCCCAGGTTACTGTATCCTGCAAAACTCTCAATTAACATAGATGGAGAAACCAAGATATTCCATGACAAAACCAAATTGACACAATATCTTTCTACAACTCCAGCACTACAAAGGATAATAAATGGTAAAGCCCAACATAAGGAGGCAAGCTTACCCTAGAAGAAGCAAGAAACTAAGCGTCTTGGCAACAAAACAAAGAGAATGAAAGCACACAAACATAACATCACATCCAAATATGAATATAACGGGAAGCAATAATCACTGTTCCTTAATATCTCTCAATATCAATGGCCTCAACTCCCCAATAAAAAGACATACATTAAAAACTGGATACACAACGAGGACCCTGCATTCTGCTGCCTACAGGAAACACACCTCAGAGACAAAGACAGACATTACCTCAGAGTGAAAGGCTGGAAAACAATTTTCCAAGCAAATGGTCAGAAGAAGCAAGCTGGAGTAGCCATTCTAATATCAAATAAAATCAATTTTCAATTAAAAGTCATCAAAAAAGATAAGGAAGGACACTTCTTATTCATCAAAGGAAAAATCCACCAAGATGAACTCTCAATCCTAAATATCTATGCCCCAAATACAAGGGCAACTACATATGTAAAAGAAACCTTACTAAAGCTCAAAATACACATTGCACCTCACACAATAATAGTGGGAGATTTCAACACCCCACTCTCATCAATGGACAGAACATGGAAACAGAAATTAAACAGAGATGTAGATAGACTAAGAGAAGTCATGAGCCAAATGGACTTAACGGATATTTATAGAACATTCTAGCCTAAAGCAATATGATAAACCTTCTTCTCATCTCCTCATGGTACTTTCTCAAAAATTGACCACATAATTGGTCAAAAAACGGGCCTCAACAGGTACAGAAAGATAGAAATAATCCCATGTGTGCTATCGGACCACCACGGCCTAAAACTGGTCTTCAATAACAATCAAGGAAGAATGCCCGCATATACTTGGAAATTGAACAATGCACTACTCAATGATAACCTGGTCAAGGAAGAAATAAAGAAAGAAATTAAAAACTTTTTAGAATGTAATGAAAATGAAGGTACAACATACCCAAACTTATGGAACACAATGAAAGCTGTGCTAAGATGAAAATTCATAGCACTGAGTGCCTGCAGAAAGAAACAGGAAAGAGCATATGTCAGCAGCTTAACAGCACACCTAAAAGCTCAAGAACAAAAAGAAGCAAATACACCCAGGAGGACTAGAAGGCAGGAAATAATCAAACTCAGAGCAGATATCAACCAAGTAGAAACAAAAAGGACCATAGAAAGAATCAACAGAATAAAAAGTTGGTTCTTTGAGAAAATCAACAAGATAGATAAACCCTTAGCCAAACTAACGAGAGGACACAGAGAGGGCGTCCAAATTAACAAAATCAGAAATGAAAAGGGAGACATAACAACAGATTCAGAGGAAATTCAAAAAATCATCAGATCTTACTATAAAAACCTATATTCAACAAAACTTGAAAATCTTTAGGAAATGGACAGTTTCCTAGACAGATACCAGGTACCAAGTTAAATCAGTAACAGATAAACCAGTTAAACAACCCCATAACTCCTAAGGAAATAGAAGCAGTCATTAAAGGTCTCCCAACCAAAAAGAGCCCAGGTCCAGATGGGTTTAGTGCAGAATTCTATCAAACCTTCATAGAAGACCTCATACCAATATTATCCAAACTATTCTACAAAATTGAAACAGATGGAACACTACCGAATACGTTCTACGAAGCCATAATTACTCTTATACCTAAACCACACAAAGACACAACAAAGAAAGAGAACTTCAGACCAATTTCCCTTATGAATATCTACGCAAAAATACTCAACAAAATTCTGGCAAACCGAACCCAAGAGCACATCAAAACAATCATCCACCATGACCAAGTAGGCTTCATCCCAGGCATGCAGGGATGGTTTAATATACGGAAAACCATCAACGTGATCCATTATATAAACAAACTGAAAGAACAAAACCACATGATCATTTCATTAGACGCTGAGAAAGCATTTGACAAAATTCAACACCCCTTCATGATAAAAGTCCTGGAAAGAATAGGAATTCAAGGCCCATACCTGAACATAGTGAAAGCCATATACAGCAAACTAGTTGCTAACATTAAACTAAATGGAGAGAAACTTGAAACAATCCCACTAAAATCAGGGACTAGACAAGGCTGCCCACTCTCTCCCTACTTATTCAATATAGTTCTTGAAGTTCTAGCCAGAGCAATCAGACAACAAAAGGAGGTCAAGGGGATACAGATCGGAAAAGAAGAAGTCAAAATATCACTATTTGCAGATGATACGATAGTATATTTAAGTGATCCCAAAAGTTCCACCAGAGAACTACTAAAGCTGATAAACAACTTCAGCAAAGTGGCTGGGTATAAAATTAACTCAAATAAATCAGTTGCCTTCCTCTATACAAAAGAGAAACAAGCCGAGAAAGAAATTAGGGAAAAGACACCATTCATAATAGACCCAAATAATATAAAGTACCTCGGTGTGACTTTAAGAAAGCAAGTAAAAGATCTGTACAATAATAACTTCAAGACACTGAAGAAGGAAATTGAAGAAGACCTCAGAAGATGGAAAGATCTACAATGCTCATGGATTGGCAGGATTAATATAGTAAAAATGGCCATTTTACCAAAAGCAATCTACAGATTCTATGCATTCCCCATCAAAATACCAATCCAATTCTTCAAAGAGTTAGACAGAACAATTTGCAAATTCATCTAGAATAACAAAAAACCCAGGATAGCTAAAGCTATCCTCAACAATAAAAGGACTTCAGGGGGAATCACTATCCCTGAACTCAAGCAGTATTACAGAGCAATAGTGATAAAAACTGCATGGTATTGGTACAGAGACAGACAGATTTACCAATGGAATAGAATTGAAGACCCAGAAATGAACCCACACACCTATGGACACTTGATTTTTGACAAAGGAGCCAAAACCATCCAATGGAAAAAAGATAGCATTTTCAGCAAATGGTGCTGGTTCAACTGGAGGTCAACATGTAGAAGAATTCAGATCGATCCGTGCTTGTCACCCTGTACAAAGCTTAAGTCCAAGTGTATCAAGGACCTCCACATCAAACCAGACACACTCAAACTAACAGAAGAAAAACTAGGGAAGCATCTGGAACACATGGGCACTGGAAAAAATTTCCTAAACAAAACACCAATGGCTTACGCTCTAAGATCAAGAATCGACAAATGGGATCTCATAAAACTGCAAAGCTTCTGTAAGGCAAAGGACACTGTGGTTAGGACAAAACGGCAACCAACAGATTGGGAAAAGACCTTTACCAATCCTACAACAGATAGAGGCCTTATATCCGAAATATACAAAGAACTCAAGAAGTTAGACCGCAGGGAAACAAATAACCCTATTAAAAAATGGGGTTCAGAGCTAAACAAATAATTCACAGCTGAAGAATGCCGAATGGCTGAGAAACACCTAAAGAAATGTTCAACATCTTTAGTCATAAGGGAAATGCAAATCAAAACAACCCTGAGATTTCACCTCACACCAGTGAGAATGGCTAAGATCAAAAACTCAGGGGACAACAGATGCTGGCGAGGATGTGGAGAAAGAAGAACATTCCTCCATTGTTGGTGGGATTGCAAACTGGTACAACCATTCTGGAAATCAGTCTGGAGGATCCTCAGAAAATTGGACATTGAACTGCCTGAGGATCCAGCTATACCTCTCTTGGGCATATACCCAAAAGATGCCCCAACATATAAAAAAGACACATGCTCCACTATGTTCTTTGCAGCCTTATTTATAATAGCCAGAAGCTGGAAAGAACCCAGATGCCCTTCAACAGAGGAATGGATACAGAAAATGTGGTACATCTAAACAATAGAATTTTACTCAGCTATCAAAAACAACGACTTTATGAAATTTGTAGTCAAATGGTTGGAACTGGAAAACATCATCCTGAGTGAGCTAACCCAATCACGGAAAGACATATATGGTATGCACTCATTGATAAGTGGCTATTAGCCCAAATGCTTGAATTACCCTAGATGCCTAGAACAAATGAAACTCAAAACGGATGATCAAAATGTGAATGCTTCACTCCTTCTTTAAAAGGGGAGCAAGAATACCCTTGGCAGGGAAGAGAGAGGCAAAGATTAAAACAGAAACTAAAGGAACACCCATTTAGAGCCTTCCCCACATGTGGCCCATACATATACAGCCATCCAATTAGACAAGATGGATGAAGCAAAGAAGTGCAGACCGACAGGAGCCGGATGTAGATCACTCCTGAGAGACACAGCCAGAATACAGCAAATACAGGGGCGAATGTCAGCAGCAAACCACTGAACTGAGAATAGGACCCCCGTTGAAGGAATCAGAGAAAGAACTGGAAGAGCTTGAAGGGTCTCGAGACCCCATATGTACTACAATGCCAAGCAACCAGAGCTTCCAGGGACTAAGCCACTAACTAAAGACTATACATGGACTGACCCTGGACTCTGATCTCATAGGTAGTAATGAATATCCTAGTAAGAGCACCAGTGGAAATTGAAGCCCTGGGTCCTGCTAAGACTGAACCCCCAGTGAACTAGTCTGGTGGGGGGAGGGCGGCAATGGGGGGAGGGTTGGGAGGGGAACACCCATAAGGAAGGGTAGGGGGGATGGGAATGTTTGCCCGGATACCGGGAAAGGGAATAACACTCGAAAAGTATATGAGAAATACTCAAGTTAATTAAAAAAAAGAAAGAAAAAAAGAAAAAAGAAGGCTAATCGGTAAAACCTAGAAGTACTGAAGGAATATTCAAGGAGCAGTTGAAGATACGACAACACTTGTGACATCACAGAAGAAACTAGGGCTCTCCAGGGTGCAAGAGATTTTTCAGGCAGAGCCTAATGATGATGTCAGTGAGAATTGCCATGGCCTACCTGCTAAACAGCTTTCCTTACATTGACCAGATTCAAGTGTGCCCTTCCCAGGAGTGTCTCCTGTGACACAGTGGAAACCTTTACGTACTACATCTCTCTATAAATAGAGATTTCATTTGCTTCATTAGTGGTCACATGTTCTGAATGGAGAAAGTTAGTCAGGGTCTTGGCATAGGTAGAAATGTTCTAGAACCATGGAGTGGATGAGATTCTTCTGGATAATAATTTTATTCAATGGACCATTCCTGTGACATATGATTCAATTTCTTATGTTTTCTCTGTTTCTCAAGGGCTAGCATTTTCATTACAAACTTAATTGAGTGAATATTTTCTTACATTTTCTTATTGTACATTCCTTTATATGGGACGTTATATAAATTCCTGAATGTGTATTCAAAAATTCTGTTTTCCAATTCAAGTTTCTGCAATGATTTTTGCAACAAAGAGGGCTCACCAAAAGAGTGAATATAGCAGTGTAATTATTGTGTACCTCCTCCAAATGATAAACTCCCAAATACTTATTTTATCCAACAATTACAAAACATTAGTAAAACATAGAACAACATTACAGAGTGTGGTTCTGTAGTTCCATTAGATATCAGTTCTCTAATATCTACCTTCATGTGTTCCCATGCCAGACATGAGGGTTTTAGATGTTTTACCATAATTCTTTCTTCAGGCCAAACATAAGCTATAGGAGGAGGGTCAGGGAGAGGAATGGCTTGAGGTCCAGGGAAACCTCAACATCAATAGTTTCATCAGAAAAGGAGGAAGTCTATTTGGCACTGTCATTTCTGGATTTTAAATTATTGACCTAGTTGCTCAGTATCCAAGTTAAAATTCCACCTAACCTCCAAGCTGTAAGAGCCACCAAATGTGTGTGTGTGTGTGTGTGTGTGTGTGTGTGTGTATTTATATATGCCACCAAAATTTGGTATGATTGATGAAGCTAAGAAGTGCATCCTGCCCAGAACTTTATATAGATCTTCCCTGTGAGACACAGCTAGAGAATGTCAAATACAGAAGTGAGTGATAGTGGCAAGCCAGTGATCTTTAAATGCATCTCTTGTTGGTAGAATTTGAGAAAGGTTGACAAGAGCTGTATAAGTGAGGGGTCTGAGGGTACCTGGAAGAGAACTGGGAAAAGCAACGTGAAGAAGGACACAAAGACAAAGAGTCTGAACCACACATCAATTTTATTTTTCTCCATACATGAATTTATACCATAAGAGGAGTAACAGAGGGACGGAGGAGTAATAAACATTTATGGAGGCCAAGGACACAATATTCGTGTTGTCAGAAAATCGGCCCTTGTTGACAGGATGTCAGAAAGTTCACAGATTTGTCATATTCTTAGTCATCAGGAAATTTTATCATATTATTATTTTTCTTGACCACCAGATTTGTAATAGGCTCCTGCATATGCCTGGGGTTTTTACATGAATCCAGTCATACTTAATTCTAACCATAATAATAACATAAACAGTGTAGGGCATCAATGGCATCACTCCCAACATCTCCCCCATACTTATAGTCAAATGAATAGGTGTCAAATTGCCGTGATTGTCCTAAAATGAACCCCTCCAGAACTTAGCCTGTCTTAGGTTGGAGTGATATTTGTCACATGCCAAGAGAATCTTTTAACCAGGGTCCATCATAGGATAAGTCAGAAACTCATGGCGCCCCTCCCACCCCATGTCTTTGGCCCTTTATTGGTGAATATATCACTCTCTTACCCATCACTGACTGTCCAGCTTAGAACACATGGGTGACAATTTCTTGATTTTTCAGCAGAGGCATTAGGACAGTAGGCAGAAAAGAATGTTGTCCTCATTTGATTGAAGGACAAAAATGTCCTTAGCTGGGCAGGGAGGAGATGTGTAGGTCATTTTGTCCCTCATCAAAGCCTCTTCCATAGCTAGCCTATTATAATATACCTGAATATAAAACTGCCAGGTAATCACATCTATTGACTGAGAAATCTAAAGTGTCATTGTCAGGGAATGATAGTCAGAGCAGTACAAGAGAATATATATACACCACAAAACAAGATAAGATTGATGAAGCTAAGAAGTAGTGCATGCTGTCAGAAACCAGATATAGATTTTTTCCTGGCAGACACAGCAAGAGCATGTCAAATAGAGAAGTGAATGCTAGTTGCAAACCAGTGAACTGAAAACGGACCTTTTCTTGGTAGATTTTGAGAAAGGAATACAAGAGCTGATAGTGTGTTCAACCCCATAAGAACAACAATGTCAATGAACCAGACTGTTCTGGTACTAAAATAATAATCAAAGACTGTTTGTGGACAGACCTATGGCTCCAAATGCATATGTAGCAGAGGATGGCCTTGTTGGGCACCAATGGAAGGAGAAGCCCTTGGTCATCCATAGGTTCAAGGGAATATCAAGGGACAGTAAGAGGGATTAGAGAAGAAGGGGAGGGGTACCAGTTAGGGATATTATGGACAGAAAAGTGGGAAAGGAAAAACATTTTAAATATAAATATATACCCCCAGTGAACTAGACTATGGGGGGAGGGCGGCAAGGGGGGGAGGGTTGGGAGGGGAACACCCATAAGGAAGGGGGGGGAGGGGGATCTTGCCCGGAAACCGGGAAAGGGAATAACACTTGAAATGTATATAAGAAATACTCAAGTTAATAAAAAAAATAGTTTATAAAAAAAAAAGAAATACTCAAGTTAATAAAAAAAAATAAAGGTAAATGAACACTAAAAGGAAAAAGTAGGGAATAAGAAAGGAAGAAAGGGAAAAAATGAAGGAGGGAGGAAGAGAGAGAAGAAGAGTGAGAAGGAGAGAGAAAATATATAACTACAAAGTGAAAACATATTAGAAAAATTTAAATAATAGCAAAAATTTTATAAAATGTATAAACATGAAAGAAGTAATCTAGATGTGTTAATAAAATTCTTTATAAAAATGAAAAAAAAATAAAGTAAGCAATAAATTTTGTTAAAAATTAAAAAAAAATGAAAGAAATAAAAGCAAAGAGAACTTCCAGCAAATCATATCTATGGATTCAGAAATCTAAAGAATCATTGTCAGGGAATGGTAGTCAGAGTAATACTAGTCAAAAGATTGAGGTGATGAAGTCTCAACTATAAGCACTTCTATCTCCTAGATATCAGTGTCAGACACAAACTGCATTATAGGTATCCAAATCATGGAGGAGTTTACTCTGAGCTGAGGACACAATACTTGTCTGTATCTTCTTCCTTAGGAAGTTTTTCTTCTGGACAAAAAGAGTAAAAGACATGAGTTGTCAGGAAAACAAATGTGCCAATATGAAAACCTGTCTTTTGGAATAAAGAAAATAATGACATAAACTCTCAGATTTCTAGGAACCATAAGAAGCAGGGAAGTCAAGATGCTTCTGAGAGGCTCCAATCTCCTTATTCCCATATGTGGAAGGCTCAGGTCTAGGCTAACTCTTCAGCGATTCCACTCAAACCCTACAAAGGACTCACTGAGCTTTCCTATGGACCACATATTTCTTCCTTTTTTAATACCAAGAGAGAAGGCCAGGTTCCTTCTCCCCAACTCTGATCTCTTCATCCTCCTTTTTCTCCCTCCCAAATGGTTGCTTACTCTGAATTAGAGGACAATATGCAAATCCAGAGGTAAGGAAAGAATATCTGAGAGGCATTTGTTGTCAGGACAACACTTGTGACATTATAGAAAAAGATAGAGCTATTCTGGATACAAGAGATTTTTCAGAGAGAGCCTAATGCTGATGTCTCTGCCATGGACTACCTGCTGAAAAGCTTTCCTTACATTGACCAGATACAAGTGTGATTTACAGGAGCTTCCCCTGTGACACAGTGGAAACCTTCATATACTCCATTTCCCTAAAACTAGAGACTTCTCTTTGCTTCATTAGTGGTTACATGCTTTGAATGGAGAAAGTTAGTCAGGGTCTTGGCATGTGTAGAAATGAATTAGGAACATGGAGTGGAAGAGATTCTTCTACATAATATTTTTATTCCCCGTTTATTTACTGTGACATACAGTACAAGTTTCTAGGTTTTCTCTCTTTCCCAAAGGCCAGTATTTTCCTTACAGACCTTTAATTGAATGAGTATTGTATTTCACTTTCTTATTGTACATTCCTTGATAGGGGACTTTATAAATAGTCCTCAATGTGTACTCAAAAATTCAGTTTTCCACTTCCATTTTCTGCAATGATTTTAGCAACAAAGGGGGTCCAGCTCTAGAGTGAGTATAACAGTGTAAATATTGTGTACCAACTTAAAATGATAAACTCCCAAATCATATTTTATCCAAATATTACCAGACATCAATACAGCAAAGGACCACATGGACTATAGAATTCAGTTCTCTAGTCTCATTTTATATCAACCTTAATGTTTTCCTGTGCCCAGAAGTGAGTGTTGGATGTTTTACCATGATTCTTTCTTAAGGCCAAACACAAGATAATGGAGGATTAGCAGGGAGAAGAATGGCTTGAGGACCAGTGAAAACTCATCTTAAATACGTTGTAAAGAACAGGAGGGAGTCTATTTGACATTGTCATTTGTGGATTCTACATTCTTGACCTAGTTGCTCAAAATCCATATTAAAATTCTACATTATGTCATAGCTGTAGGAGCCAACCATATATATATGCCACCAAAACTATATATGATTGATGAAGCTACAAAGTGCATGCTGTCAGGTACTGGATATAGATATGCTGCCCTCTGAGTGGTGGGAAGCTCCATGAGGATTTTCATACAATTCTTAATTAAGAGAGATATGAGTACAATATCCAAGCGACACTCTGCATGAAGTCCTCATTGGGTTCATGACTCACCAAGGTCCAACGAGGCTGTGCTGAAGAGTGGGCCATACCCCAGGAGTTCTAAAGCTCTGTGCCATTCCTCCTTCACAGGCCTTGTCAATATTCCATGTCAGAACTAAATTTGAACCATGCTTTTAACCTGGATAGAATTTCAAATACTATACTGAGTAGGGAGTGTGGGCATCCTTACATTGTCCTTAACTTTAATGGAATTGCTTTACATTTCTTTCCATTTAGGTTGATGTTGGGTATTGGCCTTCTGTCCATGGCTTCTATTATGGTTCTGCATAGGACTGGTATTCCTTATCGCTCTCATTGTTTTAACATGAAGGGGGGTTTGAATATTTTTGCAATCTTTTTCAGCATCTAATGAGATTTTCATGTGATTTTTTTTCTTTCAGTTTCATTATATAGTGGGATATATTGATGGATTTTGAGAAAATCAAAAATCCCTGTCTCCCACTAGAAATTAATATTTACACAGCATAACCTACAGAAGGGATCTTATATTCACATGCATACACTAACAGCTCCCCCAAAAAACAAAAACAAAAACATTCAAACAAAAAAACCATGTACCCTACAGAACAGATCTAATACTCACATACACACTCAAACATCCCAATCAAAAAAAACAAAACAAAACAAAACAAAACAAAACAAAAAACATGCAAGAAAAAAAACCTGCTCCTGCAACATCAAAATAGCATGAACTAAATATCAATTCTCATTAATACCTTTAAGCATTAATGGCCTTAACAGTAAAAGGACACAGGCTAACACAAAGTATTTAAAAACAGGATCCATCCTTTTGTTGCACTCAAGAAACACAATCCAGCAACTGAGATAGACACAACCTCAGACTAAGGGGTTGGAAAAGGTTTTCCAAGCAAATGGATAGAAGAAGCAAGATGGTGTAGCCATTTTAACACTCAGCAAATCAGACTTTCAACCAAAAGTAATGAAAACATATCGGGAAGGACACTTCACATGCATCAGAGGAAAAATCCACCAAAATGGAATCTCGATTATGGATGTCTATATTCCTAAGACAAAAGCAGCAACATTGGTGAGAGAAATATTGCTGAAGCTTAAACATCACATCGAACCTCACATATTAATAGTGGAGAACATCAATGTTCCACTGTCACAAAGGGCAGGCCATTGAGACAGAAATTTAAAAAAAAATAAATGATGTAACTAATACAGGTTTCAATTAAATTGACCTCACTGATATCTACAGAATAGTTCACATGAACACAAAACTGCACACTCTCCTTTCCGTACCTCATGGAACCTTTTCCTAAACTGACCATGTTCTCCCACTATAAACAAGCCACAACAGATATAGAAAGACTGCACTAACCATTGGATCTTCTCAGATCACCCTGGATTAAAACAGGACTTCAACAATAAGAAAAAGTTTATAAACTAATTGAAATTCAATAGCTGGCAACTGAAGGAACACCAGTTCAGAGAAGATATGAAAAACAAAAAGGGTTCCCAGAATTTAATGAAAATGAAGGCATAGCTTCTCCAAACTTAAGGGATTTAAGGAAAGCAGTGCTAAGAGGAACATGCATATGCATCACAGGGAGCTTTCATAAAGAAACCAGAGAGACTCCACACTAGGAACTTCCCAGCACACTCTAAATCTCTAAAATAAAAAGAAACAAATACATATTAAAGGAAACACTAAAAATGATCAGACTCGGGGTGAAAGTTATCCATCAGAAACAAAAAGAATACAAAGATCAATAAAACAAGAGCTGATTCCTTGGGAACATCAATCCGACAGACAAACCCTCAGACAGATAATGTAATAGGTGGAGAGACAGCATCCAAATAACAAAATCAGCAATGGACAAGGAGCCATATCAATGGACACTGATGAAATTCACAGAATCGTTAGGTTTCACTTCAAAAACGTGCTGCCTCCAAAAATTGAAGCTCTGAACGAAGTCGATGATTTTGTAGACTGATTACACTGACCACAGGTAAATTCAGGTAAGATAAACTATATAAATTGCTCTACAACACATAAAGAGAAACAAACAGTAATTAAGTTTCCCCACTGAAAGAGCCCCAGGGCCAGATTGTGTGCAGATTCCTACCAGATTTTGAAATAATTCTCAAGCTACTCCAAAAAAACATAAACAGGAGGAAAATGCCAAACTGATTCTATGACACCACTGTCGCCCTGACACCTAAATCACAAACAACTCAACAAAGAAAGAACTGCAGACGAATTTCCATTACGAACATTGGTGGAAAAAGTACTAGGTAAAATACTCAAAAATAATATCCAAGGACATATCAAAACCGCCATTCAGTTCCATCATGTAGGCTTCCTCCTGAGACTGCAGTAGTGGATCAATCTATGAAAACCCATTAAACTGATCCACCATATAAGCAGACTGAACTGAAAAGAAATATTCTGCCCCCAGCATTTCTCATTAACGTGGGAGTTCCACATGGAGTTAACTTTGTGGAAGTTGCATATCATGCAATATATAAATATGTGTATGTGTGTATACATATATAAAATATTATTATAATAAATTAATGTATTAAATTGTTACATACTAACATTGTAATAATATAATTTATATTAATATACTGTATTAACATATTAAATTGTTATATATCAACATTTTGATAATATATGATAAATATTTATATACTATATTTATATATTAAATTATATTATTATTGGTATAAATAATAATGATATATATTATATTAATATATTAAACTATTATATATTAATATAATGATAAAATGTAATTATTAATATATTATGTTAATATATTAAATTTTATATAGTAATAATACTATACCTCTCTTACCCTCTTCAGCCTCTCTACCTAACCCCACCCTAACCCAACAGTATCAACTTTCCCCTCTGATTCCCTGTCATAGGCTCTAGCATTTACTGAACAGTTAAAATGGACAGAAGGTTTATAAGCGATCTCCTTAATCCATGATAGAGGTCTAGTCAGGGGCAACCTCCATTGAGGAAGCAGATAAATATCAGGATACAAATAAAATTTGCTGGGGGAAGATCAAATCTGAATAATGACATTGAATATCTGTCCAGAGGATACTGAGAAAATGGGGAATATTCTTCCGAAAGACCCAGCTATACTACTCCTTGCCTTATATCTGGAAAGACCTCTGCCATACCGCAAGGACATGTGCTCCATAAAGTTCCTAACCACTTTCTTCATAATGAATAGAAAATAGAAATAACCCAGATGCCCCTCAACAAAAGAATGGCTACAGAAAAAGTGATTCATTTATACTATGGAGTACTATGGAGCTATGAAAATAGGGACATTGTGAAGATGTGGTCAAGTAGATGGAATGAGAAAGTATTGTTCTGAATGAGGTAACTGAGACCCAAAATAACATGTACATACTCACTTCAAAGAGGGTATCAGCCATAAAGTACAGAATTCACACACTATGATCTACGGAACCAAAGAGGCTAAACATGAAGAAAGACCCAAGAAAAATGCTTGAATTTCACTAAGAAGAATGAGTAAAATAATGAGAGGAGGCAGATGGAAGGAAAGGATTGAGTGGCTGAGGGGATGGGAAGGGAAATGGGGTTTGAGAATCATTTCTTGGGAGAGACGGGCAGGAGGGACAGAGGACCAAGAGAATAAATTTATATCAGGGACTGTCAAGGGTGGGTGCCATCTGTATGATTTGCCTGCAGTCTGGGATGGGTGAGGCTACCCTGGCGTCGATGACGGTGATATTAGCTGAGACTCGTAGCAGTGGGGATACGGATACTGAAATGGTCACTTTCGTTAGCCATGGAGGACCTAAGGTGGAAGGATAAGGACACAAACCCACCCCCAATATTTTGACCCAGAAATTCCCCTTTCTATAATAGACACAGGGAAAGAGATGTAAGAGGAAATGAGGGAATGGCAAAATGATAAGCAGCTGGATGTGAGACTTATCCAATACGGCAAACCCTGACATTATTAATGGTCCTTTCTTATGTTTGCAGACAGTAGGGTAGCGTTATTGTCCTCTGCAATACTGAACGGAGCAGCCGACTTACACAGATGCACCTACGCAGGCCAAATATCGGATGGAGCTAAGTGAGTCTCACTGAAGAGCTCAGGGAAGGACTGAGAGAGGAAGAGGAGCACAATGGTCTTCACGTGGGTTCACAAAACTCGTCGCCTGTCTGTGGATCCTGTTCTTCTACCCGGGCTGCGTTTTAAGGACCTGGTGGTGAGACGATGAACCTAGTCCTGCAGAGACTTGATGTGCCAGGGGAGGGGGTGCACCGAGAGGGGACCTCCACTCTCTCAGAGTAGAAGGGGAGAGGATAGGAGGAGGTATTGTAAATGGTGGGAGCCTGGAGGAGTGTGGTGACAGGGCAGCATTCAGAATGTTACCTGGGGAATAGATACACCCATTCTAGCAAGGGGCGCAGACATGACATCATGGGGACGGGGGCGTGACATCATGGGTGTGGGGCATGACATCGTGGAAGTGGGACATGACATCATGGAAGTGGGGGAATGATATCATAGGGATGGGGGCATGATATCATGAAGCTCCATGGAAAATAGTTGAAACTAGGAAAAAAAAAAAAAAAAAACAGCCCGAGAAGGAGCTGAGACCAAGTGACACAAAATGGCATGTGTTTACCTTTGGATGGTATCAGCTGTGAGACAAATCATAATCTATCTACAATCTACAAATGCAGAGAGGACACAGGAAAGGAGAAGGCTGGTGAGGGGAAAAGCATCGACCTCTCTGAAAAGAAAACTGGAACACATTCTGTGGGTGAGTGCGTACGACTGACGACAGGAGGGGAAGGTCGGTGGGGCCGATGGAGGGATAGCACAGAACAGAGAGAACCGGCAAGAATTAGGGGACATACGGGTTAAGGCAGAAACTCGATGGATGCACTGGTTAATTCATGGCATCTAGGGGGCAAACTCCCGAGGATTTAATCTGATGGTGAACGCACAGTCCGAACCTTCAATACTTTGACATCAAGCAAAAGGAACTCAGGGTTGGGGATTGGGCACATTCTGCTGAGTCGGTTTCTGAGGAGGTCAAATGGAGATCCCTGAACAATAGACCGATGCTGGAACAGAGATTATAAAACCTCAAGCAAATGAGGCCTTCCTGGCACCTTAAGCCTTCATCGATGTAAATGCACCGGTAAACTCCTTCCCCCTCTCCAAGGTTTGTGTAGACCTTGTTCAACCTGAGTAAAATATATGCACACAGCTCGTTCTTGAATACCTTCTAACAGAGTTGTGAAACTGAATACCTTGGAGCAACCTACAACTCACTTGCAGGCAGACAAAGATTCTGTTGACCGACTTGTTCCTGGGGACACTTCTTCCTTTTGCACCTGGACATTCTAGGAAGAGTACATCAGAGATGTGTGTGTGTGTGTGTGTGTGTGTGTGTGTGTGTGTCTGTGTGTCTGTGTGTTTTTCTGTGTGTGTGTGTCTCTGTGTGTGTATTTTTATGTAAGTGACTGTTTGTGTTTGTCTGTGTGTGTCTCTGTGTGTGTATTTTTATGTATGTGACTGTTTGTATGTGTGTGTCTGTGTGTGTCTCTCTGTGTGTATGTGTGTGTATGTGTATTTATGTGTGTTTCTGTGTGTGCCTGTGTGTGTATTTTTATGTGTGTCAGTGTTTGTATGTGTGTGTCTCTGTGTATATTTGTGTATGTGCGTGTGTCTCAGTGTGTCTGTCTGTTTGTCTATCTGTCTGTGTCTCTCTCTGTGTCTTTGTGTATTGTGTGTGTCTGTGTGTGTTTGTGTGCTTGTGTGTGTGTGTGTGTGTGTGTGTGTGTGTGTGTGTGTGTTAGTCATGCACAAGCTAACCATCCTCAAACAGACTGTCTGGATTGCTTTCCTTTTTGGAAGGTTGGCAAATCGTTCTCTTATCCTAAGAAAAGACCACCCTGTTTCTCAACTCTCTCTGTGAAGTCATGACAGGTTGAGTGATTTTCATTTATGAGGAGTTTGTCCTAGTGAAAATTGCTTTCATGGATATAATAACCCTTGAAAAACACATCTCAACATTTACTTTCCTTATTCTGTGATACCTCGAGGGGATCAATCCATTTATTATTGTTATTATTATTATTATTATTATTATTATATCATCATCATAACAGATTATTATTATTATTTTTATTATTTTATCATCATCATAACAGATGATGATGATGATGATGATTATTATTATTATTATTATACCAGATTATTCCATTATATTATTGTCTATGCTGTTACCAGTGTGCTAATGTTCATTGATGGTAGGAAGATTTTGGTTCACGTGGGTCCCACTGGATGGCCATGTTTTGGTTCTTGAAACTGAATGTTTTATTTACATGTTCCCAAGAGCAAATACATGCCAGTACAGAAAGTTCCTTGGTGTTCTACATGAAAGTGACACCCTCACGTAGTGCTCTCATCTATTTCAGAAACAGAATTTAGATGAGCAATGAAAAGGTTCGTGACCAAAAACCATGTTATGGAGAAATAATACAGTTTTTCACAATGTTTCAGTCTTTGGGGACTGGTAGGCATTAAATAACCATCTTTTCATTCACAGCAGGAATAGACAAAATTATTAAATAATAGTAGGCAGAAAATTTTAACAACATATGTATACTGGCTAATTTAAATTCCCATATTTTGTCTCTGGAACATTATATATTCTCTTTCAGGTTCTTCTTGAAATTCTATGAAGATGTGAAAACCGGTTTGAGTTTATCTGTACACATTCATAAAGCATGGCCGTCACTCTAATGATGGACAGATGACACGACTGTCAAGAGACAGACTGACTTTCTTGCCAAAGGAATAAATCTTCATGTTCACGAAGGCAGTTTCGGTCTTGGGTACAGATGTTTAAAATTTCCTGAGAATACTTCCTACAGCTACCACTTCCTACATGTAGTAATATCCTTGGATGTGGGTTTGTTCTTTGCATTTTGTTTCAAGATCTACAAGAAAGTTTCGATTGCATATACTATTTGGAGATGTTGTCTTTTATCTTTTCTGTCGATATAATCTGGGTTTAGACACTCAGGTATTTTCTGATCCATATCCCACAGCAGAGCTGCAAATGAGATGCGTCTTCATCAGGAATAAAGGAAAGAAGACTTTTAAGGTAATAGAGAAATCCCTGATGTATTTGTCCCTTGTGAATCTGAGATGAGTGTTGTCATCAACCTGTATATATAAACTTTAATTTTACAACAGTGTATACTCACTTGAGTTTAAACCTTTGTTTTTTTTATTGTGTAAATATTTGCAATAAAGAGCGCTTTCAAAGTAATAAAGTTGTGTGATGTGTGTAAATCTTTTAACAGATTCCCTTGTATAAATTAATACAATATATAAATGGTTTTCCTTCATGTTGAATGAAATGAAGACAGTGTCTCTTCTAACAATATATGTAGTAATTTTGGCCTCCATAAAATTTAATATGTTCATATCTTGCCTAAACAACCACCACAATTACTTATGGGATACTTCCTATACTTACTCAGTGTTTTTTCCTAAATATTGACTTTAAAATGCATTCAGTAGAATAGATATTGTGGCGGATGCAGGGAGGGAGGAAACTGAATGGGAGGGGAGGTAGAGAAGGGAGTGGGTAGGAGGAATTAGGTATAGTGGGTTTGGAGGAATTAGGGATAGTGTGTTTGGAGGAATCAGGTATAGGGAAAGCAGGAAAAAGGGAATGGAAATCACAAGTGTGGGGTGCACATTTCTAGGAAGTGCCAGAGAACTGGGAAAGGAGAGTCCCCAGGATGTTTATTGGGTGACTATAGAAGTGGGGATACAGATCCTTAATTTGCCACTTCTGTGGCCAGGCATGACTCCCAATGATGTGACAAGGAAACAAAACCCACCCACAAAACCTTAAATCGAAAATGAACACAGCCTACAAGACCTTCAGAGACAAAGATAGATAGAGCAGACATGGAAGGAACATCCAACCAATGGTTAGCACAGATTAAGACCTACCCATTGGGCAACCAGTCTCGGGCACTAGTGAAGATACTCTATCATGCTTGGAGACAGATTCCTAGCATAACTCTCCTCTAAGTGACTCCACCCAACAGCTGAGAGAAACAAGTGTAAAGATTCACCACCAAACATTAACTGGAGCTTGGAGAGTCCTTTGGAAAACAAAAACAAAAACAAAAAAAAAAAAACAAAAATAAAAAAAAAAAAACGGGTGAAGAATTGAGGCCCAGATGATAGGAGAGACTCCACAGGAAGACCATTGGAGTCAACTCAAGGGGACTCTTGGGATCTTCCAAAGACTGAACCACCAAACAGAGAGTGAACATTGAGTGATCCTGACCCCCCAGGACATAGGTAGAAAATGTGCAGCTTTGTCTTTTTACAGGTGACCTCGACAATGGGTGTTGGCGTACCTTTAAGATGGACCACCAATATTGGGATGTAAAGTGAGTAAATAAATAAATGAATTTTAAAGACACAGATGCCCCATCTATAGACAACATGTTTTGGAAAAGCCCATTTCTAGTTGTTCGCTACACTCATGAAGACAAAGCCTGTGGAGTGCTATGCCATTAGAGGCCATAATACTTTTCACTCTGTTCTTCCATCAGAGTCCCCAAGCTCCAACATGGTTTGGCTAGTGGATGTCTGCTTCTGTCTGAGTCAGCAGCTTAGTGGAGTTTCCCAGAGGGAAGCCATGCTAGACTACTTTCTGCAAGCATAACAGAGTGTCATTAATATTGTCAGGGATCGATGCTTATCCATAGGGTGGGTCTCAATCTGAACTTACCATTGGTTGATCATTCCTCACTCTCTGCTCTATGCATGGCCCATTCATTTCCTGTGGTCAGAATAAATTTTGGGTCAAGAGTTGGTGAATCTCTATCATTCCTTTTGGTTTGCTGTCCAGCTACAGGAGATGGCTTCTTCAGGTCCATATCACTGAGGCTGTGAATCTCAGCTAAGGAAACACCCACTGATTCATGGGCATCTCTTACCCCAGCTCTCTGCCTCTTTCTACATACGACCTCTACCTACCCACCCCTATCCATCTAGGGTGCTGTGTTTGGCCTCAGTATAGCGGATGTGATCACAGAGACTAGATATGCAAGGTGAGGAGATACCTGTGGAGTCCCCTCCTCCTCAGAAGAGAAATGGCTAAGGAAGGATTGTGAGAGGGGTGAACTGGAGGGGGCAGTATGCAGAATGTAGAGTGAATAAATAAACAAATAACTATGAATATAACTAATTCTACTTGAAGGTAAGAAGCAGGTGTGTGTGTGTGTGTGTGTTTGTGTGTGTGTGTGTAAGAAAGTGAATAAACTTGAAGGTAAGAGCAGTTTTGCGTGTGTCTGTGTGTGTGAGTATGTGTGTGTCTGTGTGTGTGTCTGTGAGAAAAAAAATATATATATATATATATATATATATATATATATTTGAAGGTAAGAAGCAGGTGGGTGTGTGTTTAATATTAAATTTTCACATTTGAGAAAACAGTGGTCTATGCAGAAGACAGGACAGCATAGGCACTATATTTACAAAAAAATGGCATTTGCTGAAGATGAAGAAATGATTCGATGATTAATAACACAATCTGTTTTTCCAGAGAACCCGGGGCCTATACCCAGCTCCCCAGTGACAGCTCCCAAGTGGCTATAATTTCAGCATCATGGAATCTCACACCCTCTTCAACCTGCTGGACACTAGGGGTGCATGTGTTGCACACGTGAACAAGCAGGTAAAATTCTTACATTTGTACAACAAAAAGTATAAAAACAGAAGAGCAATTCCTGGTTGACATAATTTGATTTTCATGAGAATTCATAGTGATGATCACAGTCAAATAAACACTTTATTTATTTATAATCCAATGAAAGCCTCTAAAGGTTAATGATCACATGACTCACTTAAAATCTATTTATTTAAAAATGTTGCAATAAATATTTGCATGAAATATTTTCATGAAATTAAAATTGTATTAATATACAAATTAATAAAATTTAATATTCTCATATAGAGCTGAAAATAATATTTTCCACATATTTGTTTGGCTTTTATTTCTCAATTTACATACTTTTTTTATTAACATGAGTATTTTTCATTTACATTTCAAATGTTATTCCCTTCCCCAGTTTCCTGGCAAACATCCCCCTAATCCCTTCCTCTCCCCTTCTTTATGGGTGTTCCCCTCCCCACCCTCCCCCCATTGCCGCCTTCCCCCCAATAATCACGTTCACTGGGGGTTCAGTCTTACCAGGAACAAGGGCTTCCCCTTCCACTGGTGATCTTACTAGAATATTCATGGCCACCTATGAGGTTAGAGTCCAGTGTCAGTCCATGTATAGTCTTTAGGTAGTGCCTTAGTCCCTGGAAGCTCTGGTTGCTTGGCATTTTTGTTCATAAGGGGTCTCCAGCCCCTTCAAGCTCTTCCAGCTCTTTCTCTGATTCCTTCAACGGGGGTCCTATTCTCAGTTCAGTGGTTTGCTGCTGTCATTGGCCTCTGTATTTGCTGTATTCTGGCTGTGTCTCTCAGGAGAAATCTACATCTGGCTCCTGTTGGCCTGCACTTCTTTGCTTCATCCATCTTGTCTAATTGGGTGGCTGTATATGTATGGACCACATGTGGGGCAGGCTCTGAATGAGTTTTCCTTCTGTCTCTGTTTAAATCTTTGCCTCTCTATTCCGTGCCAAGTGTATTCTTATTCCCCCCCCCTTTTTTTTTTGGTTCTTTTTTTCGGAGCTGGGGACCGAACCCAGGGTCTTGTTCCCCCTTTTAAAGAAGGAGTGAAGCATTCACATTTGATCTTCTGTCTTGAGTTTCATGTGTTCTAGGCACCTAGGGTAATTCAAGCATTTGGGCTAATAGCCACTTATCAATGAGTGCATACCATGTGTGTGTTTTTATGGGGATCAGAATTAAACAAAGAATTCAGAGCTGAGGAATGCCAAATGGTGGAGAAACACCTAAAGAAATGTTCAACATCTTTAGTCATATGATAAATGCAAATGAAAACAAACCTGAGATTTCACCTCACACCAGTGAGAATGACTAAGATCCAAAACTCAGGTGACAACAAATGCTGGTGAGGATGTGGAGAAAAAGGAACACACCTCCATTGTTGTTGGGATTGCAGACTGGTACAACCATTCCGGAATTCACTCTGAGGTTCCTCTGAAAATTGGACATTGAACTACCTGAGGACCCAGCTATACCTCTCCTGCGCATATACCCACAAGATGCCCCAACATAAAACAAAGACACGTGATCCACTCTGTTCATAGCAGCCTTATTTATAATAAACAGAAGCTGGAAAGGACCCAGATGCCCCTCACCAGAGGAATGGATACAGAAAATGTGGTGCATCTAAACAATGGAATATTACTTAGCTATCAGAAACACTACCTTTATGAAATTCGTAGGCAAATGGTTGGAACTGGAAAATATCATCCTGAGTGAGGTAATATTGCAATTTGTGGTTTGTTTGCTGTTGGTTTTTGTAGGAGTTCATTTCCAGGTATTAGCTTATAAAATCTACAAACTTATGCAGAATACACTACAGGAACTTAGGCCCTATTGTGTTGAATCCAGGAAGGTTGCTATGTATTTCCCTTCTTGTCTGATCAATTTTCTCTAAGTACAATACAGGGATATTTTTGTTCTTGGATTCTTCCACTTTTGTCAAGCTGATCCCTGATAGCTGATAACTGGAGAATATTTAATTTTTGAATGTCATTTTTGAAGCTATTTCCTGATGTTTACACTATCAATGTTGTAGATTTTCAAATGCGTGCACAAATGAACAGCTATTCAGGGACTGAACATGCCTTATAACTACTGTTGTTTTGTCTTTTTGAAAGAAGAAGTCAGAAAGGGATGGTGTTTGGGGTAAGGAACTCTGTGGGGGAAAACAGTAAGGAGGATAGCCTTTGAGACATAAATAAATAAAATAAATAAATACAAAAAAGAAAGCAGAATTCAAAGTATACAGGAAAATCAGATTTATTTGATAGGAAACAGCATGGTTTTATGTCGTAACATAATTCCTGAATTTTATATACTTTAATCAATCTAATGTCTAATTCTCAAAAATCAGAAAATTGAAAAAAATGTTACAAGTAACACGGTAGGCTCACCAAATAATAATAACTGTGTTTCTAGTACTGTACATTTTCTATGCTCGTATCCAATCCAGAAATCCAGGTGATATTTACGTATTGCATATCTTAAGTCATTCTATTATGTGATAATTCATTACTGTTTTTATATTCTGTGATCACACCTTTGAAGTTTAATAATTACTTTGCTAGGATGTCTCTGAATTTGGATTTGCCCAGTCGTTTTTCTCTTTTAGGCTGAGATTATACGTACTTGACACAGATACAAAAAAGTGTTTCTTGCTTTGCTTGTCACAGTTAAACATTAAGAAGATGCCTGTCATCTTAACAACACACAATTATGGAGGAATGAAATTATTTTAAATTATTTTCCTTTTGTATATAAAATATTTTAATGTATTGTTCTTTTGTATTTCCTATTAAAGTAATAGAAGTTATAGGAGAATCACCTAAAGCCTATGGAAAAACTTTGTGTCTCTTCAAAACTTTACACTTGTTTTTCAGCATATCGTTCATTTTTTTACTAACATTTTGACCTGAATGGTCCTTACTGCATGTAAGTAGATTCATAACCATGAGTCCGAGGAGAATGTAATTATTGTCTTTCTGTTTGTGTGCCTCCTGCCTAAATCAATACTGTAGTTTTAGTGTCGTGGTAATTTTTCTTAATGTCTTCCATATTTTCAGCACACTGAAATTGAATTTTATTTTTGTTTAATAATAATCATAAAGACTCAAGATTCTAATTTTATGTTATTTTATTTTCTTGTTGAATACCAACCTGAATCTTATTATCTGACACTAGCTGACATTTATATTTGCATTCTTTCACTTGTAAACCTACTTCAATTCCTATATAATGTGTTCATGCATGCTTGATGTGCCTGTGTGTGTGCATGCGTGTGTGTGTGTGTGTATGTGTGTGTGTGTGTGTGTGTGTGTGTGTGTGTGTGTGTTTATCTGAAACTATGATATTGATGTTGGGAATTGCCTGGCTGAAATTTTTTTCCACCGCCCTATTAGAAATCAAAAAGTGGAGGAAAGACTACTCCTGTTCCAAAATCATAGGCCCTGGATCCACAGAACTGAAGTATGGACTGACCAAATGGTACAGAAAGCAGAGGCTAAAAATTCACTGTCCTGAGTACTACTTAGCAATTCCAGTCCAATGCAATGAATTTACATGTACTGAGGAATATGGAATTGTAGCATAACGAGCTGGGATCATTTTCAAACAATTTCTGCAAGATTTCCAAATAGCTAAGAATGGATACAGAGAATTTTCAATGCCCCTGAGACATTAGCATGTGGTTAAAACTCTGCCCAGGTAAAAACATTTAAGTACTGGACTAATCTACTAAAGTAATTTAGTAGCAAGTATACTTTACAATTGTTTGCAATTAAGCATGGTGGTGAATAAAGAGAACACTCTAAAAAAAGGGATGTTTCTTAAACTTTGTTTCAAGACAGCAAGAAAGAGCACAGTGATTTTTTTTCTTTCTTTCACAGACTTTGCACCTTTTTGAAGGAGTACTTTGGGATCCTTAATTACCTATTTATTATCAGAACTTTTTTCAGACCCAGAGTTCTTCTAAGGGCTGTCTTGACTTCTTGGTTCCTAAAGATATAGATGATGGGGTTCAGCATGGATGTCACTATGGTATGGAAGATGACCAAAAAATTATCAACTCCTTGTGCGTGGTTAGATTTGGGCCTCAAGTAGTTCTGTCCCAATCCTACAAGGCAACCTATTCCCCAAGAAACAATTGCGAAAGGTCACATAACTCACAACTCATTTGCATAGAGAAGCAGGGCCATACAGAGGCTAAAGGCCATGGCTGTCAATAGGCAGCACTCAGTTATACCAAAAAGTGTGAAGAAAAACATCTGTGTGGCACATCCCTCCTGAGAGATTCCTCAGACCTCATTTACAGGGCTCTCCATACCTTGGGAATCAACAATACAACTGACGAAGATAATGGAAAAAAAAGTTCCTGGCCCAAAACATACAGGAAATCCAGGACACAATGAAAAGATCAAACCAAAGGTTAATAGGTATAGAAGAAAAAGATGACACCCAACTTAAAAGGCCAGTAAATCTCTTCAACAAAATTACAAAAGAAAACTTCCCTAACCTAAAGAAAGAGATGCACAAAAAAAAAAAAAAAAAAAAAAAAAAAAAAAAAAAAAAAAAAAAAAAAAAGAATCACACAGAACTCCAAATAGATTGGAGCAGAAGAGAAATTCCTTCCATTACAAAATAGTCAAAACACCAACTGCACAAAACAAAGAGAGAATATTAAATGCAGTAAGGGAAAAAGGTGCAGTGACATATATAGTCAGACCCATTGGAATTACACCAGACTTCTCACTAGAGACTAAGAAACTGAGAATAACATGGACAGATGTCAAATAGACCGAAAGAGGGCACAATTGCCAGTCCAGCTTACTGTATCCCGTAAATCTTTCAATTACTATAGACAGAGAAATCAAGATATTCCATGAAAAAAACAAAATTATGAAATATCTTTCCGCCAATCCAGGCCTCCAAAGATAATAGATGGAAAACTCCAACACAGGAGAGAAAATATATCATACTGAAAGCCAGAATATAATTTCCTTGCAAGGAATCCAAAACAGAGACAAACAAACATAATTCTCCCTTTAACAAGAAAAATAAAAAGAAGTGACCATCATTATTCCTTACTATCTCTCATCATCAATGGGCTCAATCCCCCAAAGAAAAGACACAGACTCACACAATGGATACATAAACAGTATCAAGCATTTTGCTATAGGCAAGAAACACACCACAGAAACAAAGACGGATACTACCTCATAGTACATAGCTGGAAAACACATTTCCAAGGAAATTGCCTGAAGAAGCAAGCTGAAGTTGGATTCTAATATCAAATAAAAATGACTTTCAATCAAAAGTGTTTTAAAAAGATAAGGAAGGACATGGCTTTCTAAGGAGTATAAAGAGAATCATGAGTTCACATTCATCAAAGAAAAATCCACCAAGATGAACTCTCAATCGTGTGTATCTATGCTACAAATGAAAGGGCACCTGCATTCATAAAAGAAACCTTACTAAAGCTCAAAGAATGCATTGCACCTCAGATGATAATAGTAGGAGATTTCAACACCCCACTGTCATCACTGGAGAGATCATGGAAACAGAAATTCAACACAGATTTAGAGAAACTAACAGAAGTTATGAACCAAATGAATTTAACAGATATTTATAGAACATTCCATGCTACAAATAGAGGATATCCATTATTCTCAGAACCTCATGCAATCTTCGCAAAATTAACCATATAATTGGTCACTTAACAGGACTCAATATATACAGGAAGATATAAATAATCCCATGCATTCTGTAATAATGACAGAAAGCTCACGTATACATGGAAGTTTAATAATGCTCTACTCTATGACAACATGGTCAAGGAAGAAATAAAGAAAGAAACTAAAGAGAACTTAATGAAAATGAAGATACAACATTCACAAATATATGTGACACAATGAAAGCAGTGCAAAGAGGAAAACTTATATCTCTGAGTGCTTGGGAGAAGAAACAGAAGAGAGCATATATTAGCAGCTTGACAGCACAACTTAAACTCTAGAACAAATCGAAATAAGTAATCCCAAGAGGGGTTGAAGGCAGGAAAAAGTCAAACTCAGGGCTGAAATCAACCAAGTAGAAACAAAATGGACTTACAAAGAATTAATAACACCAGAAGCTGTTGCTTTGAGAAAAACAACAAGATATATAAGCCCTTTGCCAGACTAACGAGAGCTCACAGAGACAGTATCCAAATTAACAAAATCAGAAATGAAAAGGGAGACATAACAACAGAACTTGAAGAAATTGCAAAATTCAAGATATTCCACTATAAAAGCCTATATTCAAGAAAATTGGAAAATATGGAGGCAATGTACAATTTTCTAGACAGATACCAGGTACCAACGTTAAATCAGGAACAAATAAACCATCTAAACAACCCCATAAATCCTAAAGAAATAAAAGCAGTTATTAAAGGTTTCCCAACCAAAAAGATCCCAGTTCCAGATGGGTTCAGTGCAGCATTTTATTAAACCTTCATAGAAGACCTCATAAAAATACTGTCCATACTAGTCCACAAAATTGAAACAGAACACTATCAAATTGCTTCTAAGAAGACACAATTACTCTTATACCTAAACCACACAAAGACCAAACAAAGAAAGAGAATTTGAGACCAATTTCCCTTATGAATATTGATGCAAAAATACTCAATAAAAATCTTGCAAACCAAATCTAAATAATATCAAAATATTCATCCGTCATGATCAGGGATGCAGATATGTTTTAATATGCAGAAAACCATCAATGTGACCCAACATGTAAACAAACTCAAAGATAAGAACACATGATCATTTCATTAGATGCGGAGAAAGCATTTGACAAAATTCAACAACAATTCAGATTAAAAGTCGTGGAAAGATCAGGAATTGAAGGACCATATCTCAACATAGTGAAAGAAATATACAGCAAACCTCTAGCTAAGATCAAACTAATGGAGAGAAACTTGAAGCAAGCTCACTAAAATCATGGACTAGACAAGACTGCCCACTTTCTAACTTCCTATTCAATACAGTTCTCCATGTCATAGCCAGAGCAATCAGACGGCAAATGGAAGGCAAAGGGATGCAAATTGGAAGGGAAGATATCAAAATATCACTATGTGCAAATGATATGATAGTACACTTAAGAGATCCAAAAGTTCCACCAAAGAACTTCTGAACCTGATAAATAACTTCAGCAAAGTGTCAGGGTAAAAATTACCTCAAACATACCAGTAGTCTTCCTCTCCTCAATGGATAAACAGGCTGAGAAAGAAAATAATGAAATCACACCCTTCACAATGGTCCCAAATGATATAAAATATCTTGGTGTAAGTTTAACCAAGCAAGTGAGTGATATGTATGACAAGAAGTTCAAGTATCTGAAGAAAGAAATTGAGGAAGACCTCAGAAGTTAGAAAGAGCTCCATTCTCATGGATTGACAGGATTAATATAGTAAAGGTGACCATTTTCCAAAAGCAATGTACACATTCAATGCAATCTCCAATACAGTTCTTTAATTGAGATAGAAAGAGCCATTTACAAATTCATTTGGAATAAGAAAAAGCCAGGATATCTAAAATTATCCTCAACAATAAAAGAACTTGTGGCAATCATCACCCCTGAACTCAAGCAGAATTACAGAGCAATAGTGATAAATACTGCATGGTATTGGAACAGAGACAGATGGATAGAACAGTGGAATATAATTGAAAGCCCAGAAATGAACCCACACAATTATCATTTGATATTTGCCAAAGGAGATAAAACCATCGAAAGGAATAAACATAGCATTTTCCAAAATAATGCTGGTTCAACTGGAAGTCAGCATGTAGAAGAATGGAAATTATCCCATTTTTATGACCATGGACTAAGCTAAAGTCCAAGTGAATCAAGGACCTAAACATCAAACCAGATACACTCAAACGAAGAGAAAGAAAGGTGGGTAAGAGTCTTGAACACATGGGGACTGGTGAACATTTCCTGAAAAAAACACCCGTGACTTATGCTTTAAGATCAAGAATTGACAAATAGGACCTCATAAAACAGCAAAGCAAAAGACACCATCATTTGGACAAAACTGTAACCAACAGATTGGGAAAAGATTTTAACCAATGCTATATCTGATAGTGGGTAAAATCCAAAATATACAAAGACCTTAAGAAGTTAGACTCTAGAAAGCAAAAGTACCCTACTAAAAGTAGGGTACAGTGAGTTACAAAACATTCTCTGCTGAAGGATATCAAATGGACAAAAAAAAAAACAGCTAAATAAATGTTCAACATCCTTAGACAACAGGGAAATTCAAATCAAAATAATTCTGAGATTCCACTTCACATCAGTCAGAAAGGCTAAAATTTCAATCTAAGGTGAGAGCAGATGCTGGTGAGGATGTGGAGAAAGAGGAACACTCCTCCATTGTTGGTGGGTTTGCAGACTGGTACAACCCTTTTGAAAATCAGTCTGAAGGTTCCTCAGAAAATTGGACATTCCATGACCTTAGGACCCAGCTATACCCCTCTTGGGCATTTACCCAAAAGATGGTCCAACATACAACAGCTAAACATATTCAACTATGTTCATAGCAGCCTTATTTAAAATAGCCAGAAGCTGGAAAGAACACAGATACACTTTAACAGAGGAATGGATACAGAAATGTGGTACATCTACACTATAGAATATTACTCAGCTATCAAAACAATGACTTCATGAAATTCAAAGTCAAATGGAATGAACTAGAAAATATCATGCTGTGTGAGGTTACTCAATCACAGAAAAACACACTTGGTATACATTCATTGAAAAGTAGATATTATCCAAAAAGCTTGAATTACCCATCATGCAATACACAGATCACATGAAATCCAAGAAGGATGACCAAAATGCATATGCTTCACTCCTTTAAAAGGGGAACCAAAATACCCAAAGGAGTGGATAAGGGGGGCAAAGTTTATAGCAGAGACTGAAGTACCTGCTGTTCAGAGCCTGTCCCTCATGTATCCCATATATATACAGACACCAAAACTAGATAAGATGGATGAAGCTAAGAAGTGCAGGCTGACAATGACTGGATATTGATTCCTCCTGAGAGACATAGCCAGAGTATGTCAAAACAGAGGCAAATGCCATCAGCAAACTACTGAACCAAGAATCAGACCCCAGTTGGAGAAATTAAAGAAAGGATTGAAAGAGCTGAATGGATTTTCAACAACATAATAATAACAATGCCAGCCAACCAGAGCTTCCAAGGACCATACCTCAACAGAAAGATTATAAATGGACTGACCCATGGTTCCAACTGCATGTAAGAAAGGATGGCCTTGATGAGAAACAATGGAATGAGAAACAATTTTTTTCTGACATGGTTTGTCACCCAGTGTAGGGGAATGTGGGGAGTTGTGGGGTGGCCTTGTGGGCATTTGAACTCCCTTATAGAAGGGTAGGGGGAAGGATTAAGGGACTTATGGACTGGAACCTGGAAAAAGGAATAATATTTGAAATGTAAACAGGAAATACTCAACAATGAGACTGAGAGATTCAGAGAGAGAGAGAGAGAGAGAGAGAGAGAGAGAGAGAGAGAGAGAGAGAGAGAGAGAGAGAGAAAGAAGGAGGAGGAGGAGGAGGAAGAAGAAGAGAGGATTAAGAAGAGAAAGGGAAGAAGAGAAGAAAGAAAGAAAGAAAAAAGAAAGAAAAAAGAAAGAAAGAAGAAGAGGAAGAAGAAGAAGAAGAAGAAGAAGAAGAAGAAGAAGAAGAAGAAGAAGAAGAAGTAGTAGTAGTAGTAGTAGTAGTAGTAGTAGTAGTAGTAGTAGTAGTAGTAGTAGTAGTAGTAGAAGGAACTGAAACAGAAAGAAAACAAAACTTTCATTCTCCCCATTCCCTCTCTTCCTCAGCTGTTGTATAAAAACAAAACTTTCATTCTCCCCATTCCCACTCTTCCTCAGCTGTTGTACAGTCAGTCATGATAGTGAGACGTTATAAGTGTAATTTCTGGTGTTATTTTGAGACACCATCTCATAGTAAACTTTATTCTCTTACAATCTTCTTGCCCCCTCTTCTGTAATGATCCTCAGCCTTGAATCAAGTTACATTTTGTAGATAGAGCCATTGAGACTGGACTTGTAATTTCTATCCTGCATTTTGAATGGCTTGGATTTTTACTGTGATCTTTGCTGCAGAGACTGTAATTAATTCTGTATATAAGGACACATGGCTTTTGTTGTTAGGTATGATACTGGCTTAAGAAAGTAAGGGGCTGTACATTCTCCCCCATAACCACAGCTTCATTAGCCTTATATATGTGGTTAAATTACCGGTACCATCCATGTTCATTGAACGGGACTTAAGCAATATTAGAGAGCTTTTGGCTGTCACCAAGCTATTTATGCCACCTCACTGCCCTTATGGTTATCATGCCTGTTGATCATTGTGTTTTACAGGCATGATGTGACCAATCACTTGAAGCTGACAAGACTGATGATTGTAATTACAGGTTATACTGGAAATTCGACCTGTGCCTGGCACATCTTACTTTATAAGAATATTGACTTTCTGATAGGCAGGAGGATGTAAAAGTTAAAGTTAGTCTTAACTAAAAAAAGTAAATTAAACTTTTTCCTGCTACAGCATGTTTAACTTAAGCAAAAAAAAAACTATTTTCTTGATGTTGGGGAAATATCATTTAACAGTATAATCCATCTCCTTTTAAGTGATTAAAGGTCACAGATAGTTGGTAGCTGTCATACTGTGTAAAATTGGCATCAGGATTGTGACAATGAAATATTCTGTTTTATGGAAATGCATAGTAATAATGAACAAAATTATTTACCAAGCTTCATGTTTAGGTAACTAATTGCATGCATTCAATTGTATCTAACATAATTTCATATTAGCTAGATATCAAATGCATTATAATTATGATTAAATTTTTAATTAAATATTAAAATAAGCATACTAGAGTTACCAAGTAGACATTGAAAATAAAATATATTAGAATAATCAAAAAATATTTATTAAAAGCCAAATGATGAAAACATTGTATATATAAAAGCAGCCTATCGCTTTATGTCACCTTAAAGTGTCATAGTGTGTTCCAATGAGGTAGATTAGCCCATAAAATTTCATGCCATGAAAAACCAAGTATCTAAATTTGATACCTACACATATATGTTTGGAAGACTTCTATATTCACCACATGACCAGAACACATAAAAGCTTACACAGAATATTAATAATGAGACTAATGAGAACAATAATAATAAGAAAAAGTAAAAAACAAAACTCTAGGAATATTTTAAAGAAATAATGTATTAGCCTTAAAAAGTAAATTCAACACATTTTCTTAGTACATTAACTATTCAAAAAATACTTAAAGGTTTTTACTTCATTCTATATGAAATCAAAAACACATCAGATGGATTGTGTAAAGAAAGAGAGAACTGCAAACTGTAAAATTAGTATAGTCATTGCAGAGCAAAGAAATAGACACTAACCCAAGGTTCTAAATGTAAACATTTAGAGGATTTACTGAATAATATTAACATATTTAATCCAACACATCTTACACTGATAAAGAAAAGAAAGCTGGAAAAAATAAAGCCTGAATGTAGTCATAGCACCTAAAATGTGACAAGATGTCCCAAGTTCAAAGATACCCTGAAATACATGAGAAAATGATTAGTAGGTTGATTTTATTATGGAATAATTATTATAGTATTAGCTTAGTGGATAAGAGCACTTACTACTCTTTAGAGCAAACACGTTCAGTTTCCAAAATCCATGAAGCCACTTGCAACCAGCTGTAAAAGCAGCTCCAGGGGATCTGACAGTTCCTGGTCTCCCCACGTGCCTGTGTTCATGTGTACATATGTATACATAGACGTTCACAAATAACAGATCATTAAAATAAAAAGATTCATTAATGTGTTTTCAGCACCTATTATGAATACTAAGCATTCAACATATGCAAACACAATTGATGCAAAGTAATAAGAATGGAGTAAATCACAAATAGTATGAAGAGTAAATTAATGATTAATGCTTACACCGTTCAGTAAGCATAAAACGTTAAACTTCATGACTGAATTGCACTGTAGATGTTAAAAAGAATCTAGCATTTGAATTCATGAGTGAAACTATTTTAAAATTTATTTTTATTTATTTACATTCCTGCCATTGTGCCATGACCCCACCCACAGTTCCTCATCCCATTCCACCTCTTCTTTCCCTGACTCGAAGAGGATGCTCCCCAGACCATGCCAGGCACCATAATCCCTGGTGCCTCAAGTCTCTCAAGGATTAGGCCAGACCAGACAGTCCTCAGCTATACCTGTGTCAGGGCATCAGACCAGTTTGTGCATCCTGCTTGGTTGGTGGCTCAGTGTCTGGGAGATCTCAACGGTCTGGATTAGTTGAGACTGCTGGTCTTCCTATAGAGGCTGCCCTACACTGTAACTTGTCAGTCCTTCCCCTAATTCAACAACTGACAGAAGTCAGAGACTGATATCATTTGAAAATATATGTATCACTTAATTTTGAATGGTATATTATGGGTTCTTTCATATAAAATTGATGGCAATATGTATTTATTTTAGTCTTCTGTTTGGCAGTATTTATACAAGTATTGCATTGCTTAACAGCCTTGACATCAATGTTTTCTAATTCATGCAAAATATAATGTAAATAATCACCACAGAGTACAGTGCCTGAGTCAGTGTCCATGATTATCTGATTTTCTGTAGCGAACTTTAGTTAATGAAAATGAAAACAACCTGAATGTCACCATTAGGTTATTATTTAAACAAATGAGTATACTACCATTTATTAACTGTATGATGTTCCCTGAAGAAATTCCCCATGACCATGTATTCAAGATATATTGTTAAAAGAAAAACTTCATAAACAGAAGAGTCACACATATTCTAAAATTTTGTCAATGTAGAGTAAACCTGCTACAAGTGCATGGGAGGCAGGAGACAGAACACTGGGTGTTCTAGGTCAATTTGAGCTACACAATGAGACCCAATTTTAAAAACAAATAGAGCAGACTTGAAAGAATATCTGCCAAAGTGTTCTTAGTGGTTACATTTGGAAGATTTAAGAAAGCAAGTTATTCATTGACAAGTCCATACATCCACAACACATGTACGGAAGCCCTCTACACTCCCATTTCATATCTGCCCCAACCAACATACCTTCTTTATACCAAATCCCCATAGCATGTCCATGTCTTTTATCTTTCTACTTCATGACCCATGGATTTAACCTGAGCCTCTTCTGTGAACATGGACATGAAACTATACACTTAACTACTGGTAAGTCACCCATGGCTACATCATTTTCCTTTCTCCACTACTTCACTTAGTTCCTTTGAATAGGAAGGATCAATATTATATAGGGTCTGTTCAGATTGATGTAACTAATGCAACTTCCTGAGTGCCACAAATGTACCATGCTCAGAGGACAGCATCTCACAGAACTCCTTACCTATTAATTATCCCTTGAAAAAAGCCAAGCCCCACATATCATCTCTAAACTGGAAGTTATATCCAATGGGTAATCATTTGAAAATGAAAACTTAGTTTTCACTGGGTAAACAAACTAATTTTAAGGGTAGACTGTGGGGAGTCCCAATCTCGCACACCCTGCCACCAGCTCACTGCTCCCAGAACCCTGTGGGAGAGAGAGCTCACCTCCTGGACAGGTGGGCACTTCTGAGACCTCAGAGCAGAAGAGACCACCAACACTGTCCACCCCTGCCCACATGCCTGCCACAAGAGGAAATTGGATAATGTCTCTGGTTTCCAGAAGATAAGGGCACAGGAGAAGAAGGTCCCCTGCATCTGAGACACCGCTGACACCTGAAGGGACCAACTAGATAATCAGTTCTCTGCACCCAAATTCCGTCTGAAGGAGAGCTAAACTTTCAGGGTGGCAGACATGCCTTGGAAACCAGAAGAGAGTTCACTCTGTCCACATCTCTGACTCCAGAGGAAAACACCAAATGCCATCTGGGACTCTGTTGCATGGGGGCTCCAGGAAAGCACAGCACAGGTCCTTCTGGTTGCTACCTCCACAGAGAGCTCATAAGCAAGAGCAAATTTGATCCTCGGGACCACAGGTAAGGCCAATTTTTCTGCTCCAAGTGACCAGCCTGGTGAACTAAGGGCACAGGCCCACAGGAACACCTGAAGACCTGTAGATAAGAAAAACTACACGCCCAAAAGCAGAACACTCTGTTCCCATAATTGGCTGAAGGAAAAAAGGAAAAGAGGTCTAAGGCACTCCTGAGACACAGGCTTATAGGACAGTCTTGCCCCTGTCAGAAAGAGCAGAACAAAGTAACACTAGAGATAATCTGATAGCGAGAGGCAATCTCAGTAACCCAAGCAACAAAAACAAAGACTAAATTGCATCAACGGAGCACAATTTTCGCACCAAAGCAAACAAGGAATGTACAAACACAACAAAAAAGCAAGATCTAGATTCAAAATTATATTTGATCATGATGCTGGAGGACTTCAAGAAAGACATGAAGAACTCCCTTAGAGAAATGCAGAAAACATAAATAAACAAGTAAAGCCTACAAAGAGGAATCACAAAAATCCCTGAAAGAATTCCAGGACACTGCATGGTATTGGTACAGAGACAGACAGATAGACCAATGGAATAGAATTGAAGACCCAGAAATGAACCCACACACCTATAGTCACTTGATTTTTGACAAAGAAGCCAAAACGATTCCAATGGAAAAAAGATAGCATTTTCAGCAAATGGTGCTGGTTCAACTGGAGGTCAACATGTAGAAGAATGCAGATCGATCCATGCTTATCACCATGTACAAAGCTTAAGTCCAAGTGGATCAAGGACCTCCACATCAAACCAGACACACTCAAACTAGCAGAAGAAAAACTAGGGAAGCATCTGGAACACATGGGCACTGGAAAAAATTTCCTGAACAAAACACCAATGGCTTATGCTCTAAGATCAAGAATCGACAAATGGGATCTCATAAAACTGCAAAGCTTCTGTAAGGCAAAGGAAACTCTGGTTAGGACAAAACGGCAACCAACAGATTGGGAAAAGATCTTTACCAATCCTAAAACAGATAGAGGCCTTATATCCAAAATATACAAAGAACTCAAGAAGTTAGACCGCAGGGAAACAAATAACCCTATTAAAAAATGGGGCTCAGAGCTAAACAAAGAATTCACAGCTGAGGAATGCCGAATGGCTGAGAAACACCTAAAGAAATGTTCAACATCTTTAGTCATAAGGGAAATGCAAATCAAAACAACCCTGAGATTTCACCTCACACCAGTGAGAATGGCTAAGATCAAAAACTCAGGGGACAACAGATGCTGGCGTGGATGTGGAGAAAGAGGAACTCCTCCATTGTTGGTGGGATTGCAAACTGGTAAAACCATTCTGGAAATCAGTCTGGAGGATCCTCAGAAAATTGGACACTGAACTGCCTGAGGATCCAGTTATACCTCTCTTGGGCATATACCCAAAAGATGCCCCAACATATAAAAAAGACACGTGCTCCTCTATGTTCATTGCAGCCTTATTTATAATAGCCAGAAGCTGGAAAGAACCCAGATGCCCTTCAACAGAGGAATGGATACAGAAAATGTGGTACATCTACACAATGGAATATTACTCAGCTATCAAAAACAACGACTTTATGAAATCCGTAGGCAAATGGTTGGAACTGGAAAACATCATCCTGAGTGAGCTAACCCAATCACAGAAAGACATACATGGTATGCACTCATTGATAAGTGGCTATTAGCCCAAATGCTTGAATTACCCTAGATGCCTAGAACAAATGAAACTCAAGACGGATGATCAAAACGTGAATGCTTCATTCCTTCTTTAAAAGGGGAACAAGAAATACCCTTGGCAGGGAAGAGAGAGGCAAAGATTAAAACAGAGACTGAAGGAAACCCATTCAGAGCCTGCCCCACATGTGGCCCATACATATACAGGCACCCAATTAGACAAGATGGATGAAGCAAAGAAGTGCAGTCCGACAGGAGCAGGATGTAGATCGCTCCTGAGAGACACAGCCAGAATACAGCAAATACAGAGGCAAAACTGAACTGAGAATAGAACCCCCGTTGAAGGAATCAGAGAAAGAACTGGAAGAGCTTGAAGGAGCTCGAGACCCCATATGTACAACAATGCCACGCAACCAGAGCATCCAGGGACTAAGCCACTAACTAAAGAATGTACATGGACTGACCCTGGACTCTGATCTCATAGGTAGCAATGAATATCCTAGTAAGAGCACCAGTGGAAGGGGAAGCCCTGGGTCCTGCTAAGACTGAACCCCCAGTGAACTAGACTGTTGGGGGGAGGGCGGCAATGGGGGAGGGTTGGGAGGGGAACACCCATAAGGAAGGGGAGGGGGGAGGGGGATGTTTGCCCGGATACCGGGAAAGGGAATAACACTCGAAATGTATATAAGAAATACTCAAGTTAATAAAAAAATATTAAAAAAAAGAATTCCAGGAAACACAATCAAAGAGCTGAAGGAATTAAAAATGGAAATAGAAGCAATCAAGAAAGAACACATGGAAACAACCCTGAGTATAGAAAACCAAAGGAAGAGACAAGTAGCCGTAGATACAAGCATCACCAACAAAATACAAGAGATAGAAGAGAGAATCTCAGGAGCAGATGATTGCATAGAAATCATCGACTCAACTGTCAAAGGTAATGTAAAGCGGAAAAAGGTACTGGTCTAAAACATACAGGAAATCCAGGACTTAATGAGAAGATCAAACCTAAGGATAATAGGTATAGAAGAGAGGGACGACTCACAGCTCAAACAACCAGTAAATATCTTCAACAAAATCATACAAGAAAACTTCCCAACCTAAAGAAAGAGATACCCATAAGCATACAAGAAGCCTACAGATCTCCAAATAGATTGAACCCGAAAAGAAACACCTCCCGACACATAATAGTCAAAACACCATATACACAAAATAAAGAAAGATTATTAAAAGCAGTAAGGGAAAAATTTCAAGTAACATATAAAGGCAGACATATCAGAATCACACCAGACTTTTCGCCAGAGACTATGAAAGCCAGAAGATCCTGGACAGATGTCATACAGACACTAAGAGAACACAAATGCCAGCCCAGGTTACTGTATCCTGAAAAATTCTCAATTAACATAGATGGAGAAACCAAGATATTCCATGAAAAAAATCAAATTTACACAATATCTTTGTAGAAATGCAGCACTACAAACTTTAATAAATGGTAAAGTCCAACATAAGGAGACAAGCTACACCCTAGAAAAAGCAAGAAACTAATAGTGTTGGCAACAAATCAAAGAGAATAAAAGCACACAAACATAACCTCATATCCAAATATGAATATAACGGGAAGCAATAATCACTGTTTCTTAATATTTCTCATCATCAATGGTCTCAACTCCCCAGTAAAAAGACTTAGATTAACAAACTCGATATGCAATGAGGACCCTGCATTCTGCTGCCTACAGGAAACACATGTCAGAGACAAAGACAGACACTACCTCAGAGTGAAAGGCAGGAAAACAACATTCCAAGCAAATGGTCAAAAGAAGAAAGCTTGAGTAGCCATTCTCATATCAAATAAAATCAATTTTCAACTAAAAGTCATCAAAAAAGAAAAGGGAGGACACTTCATATCCATCAAAGGAATAATCCACCAAAATGATCTCTCAGTCCTAAATATCTATGCCCCAAATACAAGGGCACTTACATATGTAAAATGAAACCTCACCCAATAATACTAGGAGATTTCAACAACCCACTCTCATCAATGAAAAATCATGGAAACAGAAATTAAATAGAAACGTAGACAGACTAAGAGAAGTCATGAACCAAATGGTCTTAACAGATATTTATAGAACATTCTGTCCTAAAGCAAAAAGATATACATTCTTCCCAGCTCCTCATGGTACTTTCTCCAAAATTGACCATATAATTCGTCAAAAAACGGGACTCAACAGGTACAGAAATTTAGAAATAATCCCATGCATGCTATCAGTCCAGCATGGCATAAAGCAGCTCTTCAATAACAATAAAGGAAGAATGCCCACATATACGTGGAAGTTGAAGAATGCTGTACTCGCCGATACCCTGGTCAAGGAAGAAATAAAGAAATTAAGACTTCTTAGAATTTATTGAAAATGAAGGTACAACATACCCAAACTTATGCGACTCAATGAAAGCTGTACTAAGAGGAAAACTCATAGTTCTGAATGCCTGCAGAAAGAAACAGTAAAGAGCTTATGTCACCAGTTTGACAGCACACGTAAAAGATCTAGAACACACAAAAAAATGCCAATACACTCAGGGGGTTAGGAGGCAGGAAATAATCAAACTCAGAGCTGGAATCAGACATGTAGAAACAAAAAGGACCAAAGAAAGAATCAACTGAAACAAAAGTTGGTTCTTTGAGAAAATCCAGACTGATTACCCAGACTGATTAGAGGACACAGAGAGTGTGTCCAAATTAACAAAATCAAAATGAAAAGGGAGACATAACTACAGATTCAGAGGAAATTAAAAAAAATCATCAGATCTTACTATAAAAGCCTATATTCAACAAAACTTGAAAATCTGCAGGAAATGGACAATTTCCTAGACAGATACCAGGTAACGAAGTTAAATCAGGAACAGATAAACAAGTTAAACAACCCCATAAATCCTAAGGTCTCCCAACCAAAAAGACCCAAGTCCAGACGGGTTTAGTGCAGATTCCTACCAGACCTTCATAGAAGACCTAATACCAATATTATCCAAAGTATTCCACAAAATTGAAACAGATAGAGCACTACCAAGTTCCTTCTATGAAGCCACAATTACTCTTATACCTAAACCACACAAAGACACAACAAAGAAAGGGAACTTCAGACCAATTTCCCTTATGATTATCGACGAAAAAATACTCAAAAAAATTCTGGCAAACCGAATCCAAGATCAAACAATCAAAACCAATCAAAAAAATCATCCACAATGATCAAGTAGGCTTCACCCCAGGCATACAGTGATGGTTTAATATAGGGAAAACCATCAGTATGGTCTATTATATAAACAAACTGCAAGATCAAAACCAAATGATCATTTCATTAGACGCTGAGAAAGCATTTGAAAAAATTCAACAACCCTTCAAGATAAAAGTCCTGAAAAGAATAGGAATACAAGCCCCATACCTAAACATACCAAAAGCCATATACAGCAAACCAGTTGCTAACATTAAACTAAATGAAGAGAAAATTGAAGCAATCCCACTAAAATCAGGGACTAGGCAAGGCTGTCCACTCTCTCCCTACTTATTCAACATAGTTCTTGAAGTTCTAGCCAGAGCAATCAGATATCAAAAGGAAGTCAAGGGAATACAGATCAGAAAGAAAAGGTCAAAATATCACTATTTGCAGATATATGATAATATATTTAAGTGATCCCAAAAGTTCCACCAGAGAACTACTAAAGCTGATAAACAACTTCAGCAAAGTGATTGGGTATAAAATTAACTCAAATAAATCAGTAGCCTTCCTCTACACAAAAGAGAAACAAGCCGAGAAAGAACTTAGGGAAACGACACCTTTCATAATACAGCTAAATAATACAAAGTACCTCGGTCTGACTTTAACCAAGCAAGCAAAAGATCTGTACAATAAGAAATTCAGGACTCTGAAGAAAGAAATTGAAGAAAACCTCAGAAGATGGAAAGATCTCCCATACTCATGGGTTGGCAGGATTAATATAGTAAAAATGGCCATTTTACCAAAAGCAATCTACAGATTCAATGCAATCCCCATCAAAATACCAATCCAATTCTTCAAAGAGTTAGTCAGAACAATTTGCAAATTCATCTGGAATAACAAAAAAAAAACACAGATAGCTTATAATATCCTCAACAATAAAAGGACTTCAGGGGGAATCACTATCCCTGAACTCAAGCAGTATTACAAGCAATAGTGATAAAAACTGCATGGTATTGGTACAGAGATAGACAGATAGACCAATGGAACAGAACTGAAGACCCAGAAATGAACCCACACACCTATGGGCACTTGATTTTTGACAAAGGAGCCAAAGACATCAAATGCAAAAGGATAGCATTTTCAGCAAATGGTGCTGGTTCAACTGGAGGGCAACATGTAGAAGAATGCAGATCGATCCATGCTAATCACACTGATTTGGATGAAGGGCCTCCACATCAAACCAGATAGACTCAAACTAATAGAAGAAAGACTAGGGCAGCATCTTAAAGACATGATCACTGGAAAAAAATTCATGAACAAAACACCAATGGCTTATGAGCTAAGATCAAGAATCAACAAAGAATTCAAAGCTGAGGAATGCAGAATGGCTGAGAAACACCTAAAGAAATTTTCAACATCTTTATTCATAAGGCAAATGCAGATCAAAACAACCCTGAGATTTCACCTCACACCAGTCAGAATGGCTAACATCAAAAACTCAGGTGTCAGCAAGTGCTGGTGAGGATTTGTAGAAAGAGGAACAGTCCTCCATTGTTGGTGGGATTGCAGACTGGTACAACTATTCTGGAAATAGGTCTGGAGGTTTCTCAGAAAATTGGACGTTGAACTGCCTGAGGATCCAGCTATACCTCTCTTGGGCATATACCCATAAGATGCCCCAGCATATAACAAAGGCACGTGCTCCACTATGTACATAGCAGCCTTATTTATAATAGCCAGAAGCTGGAAAGAACCCAAATGACCTTAAACTGAGGAATGGATACAGAAAATGTGGTACATCTACACAGTAGAATATTACTCAGCTAAAAAAAAAACAATGACTTTATGAAATTCATAGTCAAATGGTCGGAACTGGAAAATATCGTCCTGAGTGAGGTAACCCAATCACAGAAAAACACACATGGCATGAACTCATTGATAAGTGGCTATTAGCCCAAATGCTTGAATTACCCTAGATGCCTAGAACAAATGAAATTCAAGACGGATGATCAAAATGTGAATGCTTCACTCCATCTTTAAAAGGGGAACAAGAATACCCTTGGCAGGGAATAGAGAGGCAAAGATTAAAACAGACACAGAAGGAACACCCATTCGAAGCCTGACCACATGTGGCCCATACATATACAGTCACCCAATTAGACAAGATGGATGAAGCAAAGAAGTGCAGGCTGACAAGAGCCGGATTTGGATCTCTCCTGAGAGACACAGCTAGAAAAAAAAACAGATACAGAGGCGATTGCCAGCAGCAAACCACTGAACTGAGAATAGGACCCCCAATGAAGTAATCATAGAAAGACCTAGAAGAGCTCGAAGGGTCTCAAAACCCCCTCTGAACATCAATGCCAAACAACCAGAGATCCAGGGACTAAGGCACTACCTAAAGACTATAAATGGACTGACCCTGGACTCTGACCTCATAGGTAGCAATGAATATCCTAGTAAGATCACCAGTGGAAGGGGAAGCCCTGGGTCCTGCTAAGACTGAACCCCCAATGAACTAGATTCTTGGGGGGAGTGCGGGAATGGGGGTAGGATGAGGAGGGGAACACCAATATAGAAGGGGAGGGGGAGGGATTAGGGAAAGGGAATAACACTCGAAATGTAAATAAGAAATAAGCAAGTTAAAAAAAAAAACAGAAGTGAGTGATAATGGCAAACCAGTGACCTTTAAATGCACCTCTTTTTGATAGATTTTGAGAAAGGTTTACAGGAGCTGTGTAAGAGAGGTGTCTGAGGGTACCTGGAAGAGAACTTGGGACAAGCATCACAAAGAAGGACGCCAAGACAAGTTTCTGAACCACACGTAAATTTTATTTTTCTCCATGGCTGAATTTATACCATAACAGGGGCAACAGAGGGAGGGGGGAGTACGAACCATTTATGCAGGCCAAGGACACAGTATTTGTGTGGTCAGGGAATCGGCAAATGTTTATATGATGTCAGAAAGTTCACAGATTTGTCATATTATTAGTCATCAGGACAACTTTATCATATTATTATTTTTCCTGACCCCCAGGTATGTAATAGGCTACTGTAACTGCTGGGGATATTCCATGAACCCAGTCCTACTTAAGTCTAACCATAATAATAACATCAACAATGTAGGGCTTCAATGGCATCACTCCTGTTATTTGCCCCTTCCTTAAAATCAAATGAATAGGTGTCAAATGGTCGTGCTTGTCCTGGAATGAACCCCTCGAGAACTATGTCTGTCTTAGGTTGGAGTGATATTTGTAACTTGGACAAGTGAATCTTTCAGCCAGAGTCCGTAATGGGATAAGGCAGCAAGTAATGGTGCCCCACCCCCACCCCATGTCTTTGACCTTTTATTCGTGAATATATCACTCTCTTTCCCGTCATTGACTGTCCAGCTTAGCACACAGGAGTGACAATTTCTTGATTTTTCAGCAACGGCATCAGGACAGTAGGCAGAAAAGAGTGTTGGCCTCAGTTGACTGAATGAAAAAAATATCCTTACCTGGACTGGAGGACATGTGTAGGTGAGCTTGTCCCTCATCAAAGCCACTTCCATAGCTAGCCTATGTTAATATACCTGAATAGAAGACTGCCAGCTAATAATATCTATTGATGCAGAAATGTAAAGGGTCATTTTCAGTGAATGATAATCAGAGTAGTACAAGAGAATATATATGCACGACAAAAGAAGATAAGATTGATGATGCTAAGTAGTAGTGAAGGCTGTCAGAAACCAGAGCTGATGGTGTGTCAACCCCATAAGAACAAAAATGTCAATTAACCAAGCGTTCTTGTACTAAAACAATAATGGTTACTGTCCGTGGACAGACCTATGGCTCCAAATGCCTGTGTAGCAGAGGATGGACTTGTTGGGCACCAATGGAAGGAGAAGCCCTTGGTCCTGCCTAGGTTTGACTGATAGTTCAAGGGAATGTCAAGGGACAGTAAGGGGGATTAGAGAAGAGGGGGATGGAACTAGTTAGGGACCTTATGGACAGAAGAGTGGGAAAGGAAAAAACATTTGAAATATAAATATAGAAATATCCAATTAAAAAACAAAAATTTTGTCAAGAATAAAAAGAAAATGAAAGAAATAAAAGAAAAGAGAAGTTCCAGCTAATCCCATGTATGGACTCAGAAATCTAAAGAATCACTGTCAGGGAATGGTAGTCAGAGTAATACTATTCGAAAAATTGAGATGATGAAGTTTCAACTAGAAACACTTCTCTCTCCCAGATATCAGTGTCAGCCACAAACTGCACTATAGGGATCCAAAGCATGGAGGAGTTTACACTGAGTTGAGGACACTATGCTTGTCTTTCTCTTCTTCCTTAGGTTTTTCTTCTGGACTAAAAAAATAAAGTCATGAGTTGTCAGGAAAGCAAATGTGCCAAGATGAAAACCTGTCTTTTGGAATAAAAAAAAGTAATGATATAAACTCTCTGATATCCTGGAACCATAACAAGCAGAGAAGTCCAGATGCTTCTGAGAGGCTCCAATCTCCTTATTCCCATTAGTGGAAGGCTCAGGTCTAGGCTATCTCTTCAGTGATTCCACTCAAACCCTACCCAGGACTCACTGAGCTTTCCCAAGGACCACATATTTCTTCCTTTTTAATATAAGACAGAAGATCAGGTTCTTTCTCCCCATCTCTGATATCTCCATCCTTTTTGTCCTCCCTCCCAAATGGCTGTTTACCCTGAATTAGAGGCCAATATGCAAATCCTAGAGGTAAGGAAAGAATATCTGAGAGGCAGTTTATGTCAGGACAACAATTGTGACATCATAGAAAAAGATAGAGCTATTCAGGATACAAGAGATTTTTCAGGGAGGGCCTAATGCTAATGTCACTGAAAACTGCCATGGTCTACCTGCAGAACAGCGTTCCTTACAAGAACCGGATTCAAGGGTGCCCTTTCCACGAGTGACTTATGGTACACAGTGGAAACCTTCATTTACTACATCTCTGTAACCTAGAGACTTCTCTTTGCTTCATTAGTGGTTACATGCTCTGAATGGAGAAAGTTAGTCAGGGTCTTGGCATGGGTAGAACTGATTTAGGAACAGGGAGTGGAGGAGATACTTCTACATAATATTTTTATTCCACGTATCATTACTGTGACATACAGTACAAATTTCTAGGTTTTCTCTGTTTCCCAAAGGGGAGTATTTTCCTTACAGACCTTTAATTGAATGAATATTGTATTTCACTTTCTTATTGTACATTCCTTGTTAGGGGACTACAGTGATTTTGGCAACAAAGAGAGCCCAGCTCTAGAGTGAGTATAATATTGTAAATATTGTGTACATACTTAAAAAGATAAACTCCCAAATCATGTTTTATCCAAATATTACCAAACATCAATACTGCAAAGGACCATATGGACTATAGAATTCAGTTCTCTAGTCTCATTTGATATCAGTACTACAATATCAACCTTAATGTATTCCTGTGTCCAGACTTGAGGGTTGCATGTTTACCATGATTCTTTCTTAAGGCCGAACATAAGATAATGGAGGATTAGCGGGGAGAAGAATGGCTAGAGGACCAGTGAAATCTCATCTTCAATAGGTTCAAAAGAACAGGAGGGAGTCTATTTGACATTGTCATTTGCGGATTCTACATTCTTGACCTATTTGCGCAGAATCCAAATTAAAATTCCACATAACGTCATAGGTGTAGGAGCCGAAATATATATATATATACATATATATATATATATATATGTATATATATATATATATCAGCTACCAAAGTTAGTTAAGATTGAGCAAGCTACATAGAAGTGTATTCTGCCCCAAACCGAATATAGATAATTCCTGAGAGACACAGCTCGAGCATGTCAAATACAAAAGTTAATGCTAGTGTGAAAGCAGTGAACTGAAAATGGACTCTTGTTGGTAGATATTGAGGAAGGATTACAAGAGTTGAAGGGACATTTAACCCCATAAGAACAACAATGCCAAAGAATCAGAGCTTTCTGCTACTAAACCAATATTTGAAGACTATACAAGGGCAGTCCTAGGCCTCAATTGCGTCTGTATCAGAGGACGACCTGTTTGGGAACCAATGGAAGGAGAAGCGCTTGGTCCTCTCTAGGTTTGACTCCCAGTTAAAGGAAATGTGGAGGCACAGTAAGGGAGGCTATAGAAGAAGGAGAGGTGACAGGTTATGGATCTTATGGGCAAGAAATAGGAAAAAGAAATAATATTTAAAATGTAAATATAGAAATATCCAATTAAAAAGCAATATAATTTGCTACAAAAAAAAAAAAGAAAAGGAAGAAAAGAAAATAAATCTGCCAGTTAATCACAACTACTGACTCAGAAATCTAAGGAGTCACTGTCAGGGAATTGTAGTCAGGGTAATACTAGTGGAAAGAATGAGATAATGAAGTTTCAAGTAGAAGCAGTTCTCTCTCCCAAATATCAGTGTCAGACACAAACTGCACTATAAGAATCCAAAGCATGGAGGAGTTTACTCTGAGCTCAGGACACAATACTTGTCTTTCTCTTCTTCATAAGGAACTTTTCCTCTGGCCTAAAAGAATAAACCCCATAAGCTCTCAGAAAAACACCTGTGCCCTTTCCAACACTTGCCTTATGAGATATGAAAATTAATGACATAAGCTCTCTCACTTCCAAGAAAAATAACAAGCAGAGAAGTCCAGATGCTTCTGAGAGGCTCCGTGCTCCTGCTTCTCATTTGTGGAAGGCTCAGTTCAAGGATATCTCTTCAGTGATCCTACTCAATGCCTACCCATGTCTCTATGAGCTTTCCCATACACTACCTCTTTCTTGCTTTCTTTATACAAGACAGAAGACCAGCTTCCTTCACCCATCTCCGATCTCTTCATGCTCTTTGTTCTCCCTCTCAAATGGATGTTTACTCTGAATTAGACCCCAATTAGTAAATCCTAGAGGTACTGAAGGAATATCTGAAATGTAGTTGCTGTCACAGCCTCACTTGTGACATCACAGAAGAAGCTAGGGCTCTCCAGCATACAAGAGATTTTTCAGGGAGGGCCTAATGATGGTGTCACTGAGAGATGACATAGCCTACCTGCTGAAGAGATTTTCTTACTTTGAATAGATTCAAGGTGGCGATTTGCAGGTGTGTCTCCTGTGACACAGTGGAAACATTTTCGTACCACATTTCTCTAAGCCTAGATACTTCTCATTCCTGCATTATTGTTTACTTGCTCTGTATGGAGAAAGTCATTCAGGGGCTTTGCATGGGTAGAAAACATCTAAGAACATAGAATGCAGGAGATTCTTTTGGATCATAATTCTATTACCAGGTTCATTCCTGTGACATACAGTTCAATTTCCTAGGTTTTCTCTGTTTCCCAAAGAACTGTATTTTCCCTACAGACATTTAATTGAGTGAATATTGTATTTCATTTTCTAATTGAACATTCCTTGATTGGGCACTTTATGTATATATATATATATATATTTCTGAATGTGATATAAAAAAATCTGTTTTCCAATTCCATTTTTTTCAGTGATTTTGGCAACAAAGTGGGTCCACCAATAGAGTGAATATAACACTGTAAATGTTGTGTAACTACTTCAAATGATAATCTCCGAAATGCTTATTTTATCCAAAAATTACAAGATATCAATAAAACAAAGGACAACATGGACTACAGAATGTGGTTCTGTTTCCAATTAAGTATCAGTTCTCTCATATCAACCTACCTGTGTTCCCAGTGTCAGTCTTGTGGGTTTTGGATGTTTTACCATGATTCTTTCTTCAGGCCATACATAATACTTAGGAGGAGGGGAATTAAGAGGAATGGCTTGAGGTCCAGTTTAACCTCAACTTCTATAGGTTCATAAGAACAGGAGTGAGATTATTTGGCATGGTCATTTGTGGATTATACATTCTTGAGCTAGTTGCACAGAATCCATGCTAAAATTCTACCTAAACTCATTGCTGTAGGAGACACCAAATGCATATATATGCCACCAAAACTAGATATGATTGATGAAACAATGAAGTACATGCTGTCAGGTCCGGATATAGATCTTTCGTGAGAGACACTGCTAGAGCATATCAAATGCAGAAGTGAATGCAAGTGGCAAACTAGTTTACTGACACTGATCTTTTGTTGGTAGATTTTGAGAAAGAATTACATGCTTCCCATGCTGTGTAAGTGAGGTTTCTGAGGGTACCTGGAAGAGAATGTGGGACAAAGGACATGAGGAAGGATGCCAAGACAAGAGACTGAACAAGGCTTCAATCTTATTTTTACTCCAAGGCTGAATTAATACCATAACAGGGGGAACAGAGGGAGGGGGGATTAAGAAACATTTACGCAGGGCAAGAACACAGGATTCATTTTTTCACAGAACTGATGTTGAAAGGATGTCAGAGAGTTCACAGTTTTGTCAGATTACTAATCAGCAGGATAACATTATCATATTATTATTTTTCTTGACCACCAGATTTGTATTAGTCTTCTGCAGCTGTCTGGGGATTTTCCATGAGCCTAGTCATAATTAATTCTAACCATAATAATAACATCTACAATGGAGGGCTTCAAAGGTGTTGCAACCAACATCTACCCCTTGCTTATATTCAAATGTAAAAGTGACCAATGGCCATGCATATCCTGGAATGAACCACTTGGAGACTGTGTCTGTCTTAGGTTGGGGTGTTATTTTTCACATGGCCAAGAGAATATTGTAGCCAGGGCCCATCATGGGATAAGACAGCAGATAATGTCGGCCCTCCTGTCTTAGGCCCTTTATTCATGAATATATCACTCACTTATCCGTCATCCACCCAGCTCAGCACGCAAGGGTGGCAATTTTTTGGTTTTTCAGCAAAGGCATCAGGACAGGAGGCAGAAAAGAATGTTGGACTCATTTGACTAAGGGACAAAAATGTCCTTGCCTGGACTGGGATGGAGATGTGTAGGTAAGCTTGACCCTCATCAAAGCATCGTCGATAGTTAGCCTATGATAATATAAGTGAATAGGTTTTCTTGTTATTTTATCTCCCTGTTATATAACAAGGCTGGTTAAATGATTAAAGGTCCAATGGCCAAAATATATAAGCAAAAGACAAAGAGATAAATAGGTATCCCATGCATGTCAAATAAGAAATAAGTAAACCACATGTCATTAAAGTACAGCATCAATAACTGAAAAATAAATAGTGTTGATACATAGAAGGAAAAATAACATGCTGATTGACTTTTTTTTAAATGCACAATATAAATCAAATAGACAATACAATTTGGGTTCCTGCAACAATCATAATTGCATTATCCAAAAAGTCAAATCCTACGAAAGGTATTGCATTTTTGAAGAATACATATTTTAGCTGTCCTGGTGTGGGTGGTAGGCTTCTAATTCTTCTGGAAGCGGTGCATTTCTTTGAGGAAGCATCTCCTCTCATTGGAGTGCAGGATGTAGATGAAGTCGTGTGTACCTTGTGCAATGTTCAGTGCCTCCCTGTGCTCCTTCTTTAGATCACTGCCCAAAAGTGGGGCAGTAGGAATGCACTGTCTCTTTTAACAATTTTATAGTAAATATAATCTCTGAATCAGCACCTGATTGAAACATTCTAAAACCCCAAGTATATCAATCCTGGTTCAGATCGTAGAGGTGAATTTAATATTTAGGGGGTTGCACCATCCCCTTGTTTTAGAATTAGGACCTTCAGAATGTGAATCTGGGAAATGCATATTAGCAGGATGAGATATATTTTAAGTCAAAGAACACAGTGTCTTAGGTGATAAAATTCTTAAGAACAGTGGTAAGAGGACAGGCAAGAATTCTATGGGGTGATCTGGGGAGAGAGGGTGGAACAATAAGATCAGGTGACAAATAGCATTCATTTACAGCTAAATGAGCCAGCTTTCTTGGGGTGGAAAGGTCAGCCCATAATTGAGTGGAATCCTTTTACCTGTGAAACAAAAAGGAGAGCAGAGGGGCAGCTGGTCTGTTACCGGCTGTCTCTCTGGACTCAGCTATGCTCAGCTCCTAAGAGTCAGCTCAGTGGTTCTGCCTATCAAGAGATCCAGCCTCTGAAGGACACTAGGCTTCCAGTAAGAATTAATAGCAAGCAGATGGAGAGATGGTTAGGACCTGAGTCCCAGATGCCAAGTGGTTGATAAAATAATTGTATGGTTTGTCTGCTTTAGGGGGGAAGTTTCTTCCAGGCTGTCAGACTTGCCTGATGACCTTTTGCCAAAAAAAAAAAAAACAGGAGAAAATAGCATTTGAGTATTGAAGGGGGACTTGCCCAGGGGTGTATTATCCGACTGAAGCCTCAATTATCAGAGAGTAAGCTATAGTTAGAGGCAATTGGTTTTAAGGACTCTTTCTGCTGCCATACCTGAGGCAGGGGTCAAAATTGCATTGGGTTTCCTGCCTCTTACAACCAATAAATAGATTACTAACACTGGAGTACTGATCTTTAAGAGAAGTGTAGCCCTCTCAGGACTGCAGTAGTAACCCTTTCCCAAGTCGTCTCACTGAGTTAGGGGGCCTTGGAAAATAAAAAAAGTGATCCTGACCTTGGGCTCAGCCTCCAGTTGGAGTAAGCTGAAGAGTCGGTGGCAAGACGTTCTCCTCTTGTCTTCCTAGAGAAAAGCCTGTTTTGCCTGGCACAACAAAGTTCCTCCCAGTCTGCTGCAGACTTTTTCTGATCCTTTTTTAGGGACTACCCTGACCCCCAACCTGAGGCATTTTGACTATAGGGGCAAGAACTGAACAGAGCCACTCTCTATGTCAATGAGGACTAACAAGGAAGGTGACTTAATGCTGAAGACCAACTCCTCACTTGCAATAGGGCCAGCAGATAAGGCCAGCTCCTGGGCAGAAAACAATTTCTCTCAAGCAAATAATTTCCAAGTTAAGCACCAAGAGGACCACGTAAAACTTCTTGAGAAACAAAGCAAACAGTTCCATGATTTCAAACACTATCATCACTCCAAGTCCAAAAATGAAACAAAAGTCAAAAAAGACACTGGACAATACCAAAGAAAACAAACTAGACAAACAAGACCAAGAAAAAACTTCCTTAAAGTGAGTTCCACAGATGCCTGTTACCTTCAGTACCTGGCCCAAAATGCAGCTTATCCTTAGCTGCTTCTGGGAAGAGGCAGACCATCGGATCCTACCTCCCTATGGGATTCTAGAGTGTCCTCTAGTTTCCTTCCTCCTACTAGAGTATCCTCTAGGGCCTATGGCCTGTGACATCAGGCAAGTCGACCTGTCACAGCCATAAGCCCATTCCAGGACGAATAGCGACCACTGAGTGGACTCTAATCCCTCTCCAGTGGACACTCAAACCCTTCAGACAGTAGAGGCAGACAATACAAGTCAACATGAAACAAAGACGAAACATGACACAGAGACAAAACAGAAAGTAACACAGAACACAAAACACAGACTTGCTTGAGCTTACCTCCAATCTCTTCACCAATTGTTGACTGGAGGGAGCACAGTTCCCTGTGATGCACCAAAATGTTGTAAGACCCCATAGTGGACCACTTCTGGAGTGCAAACACAGAGTATAGATTGACAAAATGAACACTGCAGTAACATGAGGGTATAAGGTTTTTAATCCATGTTTGTGTGTTGCTTATCCACAAAAGGATAAGCAACCTTGTACCCAAAAAGCACACAACTTTTATTCATTACAGAGGGTAGACATCAGTTAAAGGGTTAGTAATCCATTAAACAATCACCAACTCTGTACTATCTTTTGTGTAGGGAGTGGCGCTGCAATGTAAAGATGGCACTGACAGCCAGCCCCGTCCGAATGTGAATTACTTACCGCACAAGTCCAGGCTTGTCCCCTGACAAGGCAACTGTATGATAATGAGGTGAATCTGGCGCCCTCCTGTGGTGAACAACAGTACTGTGCATGCCTGTTGTTTTGCACCTGATATCAGTCTGGCTGGGGCGATACTATGCTAATGGAGGTTCATGCCGTGACAATCTCTGGAGGACAAGTAGCTGGGATGACAGTTGGGTGACTGGTGCCCCACCAATCCCTGAAAGAATATTAGCATACTGTTGTGTATATTAGGCAAGCGACTTTGCCGCTTGGCGCAGTAACATTTGAAGCTGTAACATTTGGAGCTGTAACTTTTGGAGCTATAACACTTAGGGCTGGCTGCTGCCGCCGCTGCCTCCTTGTATCAAGAATGAAGGTGTCCTACAGTAAAGGCTGTTGAGAAGAATCCAACCATGTTAAGTCTTTCTTGCCGGCGGAGGTGGGTGTGACAAGTGGTGGCCCATATGGGGAACCGAACACATCTGCGTGGATCTCTGAACTCCTCAGTTTCAGGACGAGCGACGTTGGAAAGTTCACAGATTAGGGAGGTAAGATAAGTAAAGTTCTCTGGAGGTAAGCAGAGACGATAAAAGCCTTGGTATAGAGTCGGAAAGGTTTGGGAACTACGCCAATGTTGTTTTCAATTGATCCTTTGTGGGTAGAGCTTGTAATTTTGTTTCTTTTCTTCTTTTTATGGGATAGAGAGGCCACAGAGGGCAAACTTAAGCCCGGACCGAAACCTCTTTGGCGAATGGTCCCTGCCTGCTTAGAGGATAAACGATGTGGGGATGATGAGGCTGATCTTGATGAAGAGGTTGCTCAGTGTCAGAGGGAGAGGCTAGGCAAGAAAGCAGTTACACCAATGGCACCTCCGTATAACCTTCAATATAAAAGCATGGTGAAGCCAGCAGGGGATGCTTTCTTTTGCCCAGTGGTGTGGAAAGAGTTGGGATTAAGTTTTCCAATGTTTCTGGATGCTAACGGGGATAGATATCATGAACCCGTTGACTATAAGACTATGAAGCAATTGGCAGAATCAGTCAGAACCTATGGGGTCAGTGCAGCTTTTGTTATGGCTCAAGTTGAGGCTGTAGTTAGGTATTGCCTCACCCCTGGGGATTGGGGAAGTCTGGCTAAAGCTGCCTCTCCTCAGGTCAATACTTATATTGGAAATCTTATCTTTTTGAATACGCTAATACTCAGGCCGCCAGTAATCTGGCCTCAGGAGTAGACGCTCAGAGATATTGTGACGCTGACATGCTATTGGGTCTAGGGAGATTCGCTCTGGACCAGACTGGTTATCCACAGCAAGTTTATAGTCAAGTAAATGAAATAGCCATCAAGGCATGGAAAGCACTGCCTAATAAGGGTGAAGTCTCCGGGAACCTTACCAAGGTTCTGCAAGGGCCCACAGAGCCATTTGCAGACTTTGTGGCCCGCATGGTAGAGGCTGCTACCAAGATCTTCGGAGACCCTGATACAGCGATGCCTCTCATTAAGCAGCTGGTATATGAGCAATGTACAAAAGAATGTAGGAATGCCATAACACCATACAAACATAAAAGTTTAGAAGTTTGGATGAAGGTCTGCAGGGAACTGGGAGGACCATTGACTAATGCTGGCCTAACAGCAGCTACAGTACAGTTAGGGAAAAATACCACCATGGATACCTGTTTCAAATGTGGCAGTAAAAGGCATTATCGAAGACAGTGTCCTGAAAGGGATAAGGGAAGATTTAGTGATAGACCAAAGCAGCCTGGACTATGTCCACGATGTAAAGAGGGAACCCACTGGGCAAGTGAGTGTTAATCTATGAAGGACTTGTATGGCCGACCCCTAGGACAGGATATGGTGGTACACAGCCAAAAAACGGACAACGGGGCCCACATCCCCAGGGCCCTCAAATATATGGGGCTCTGCAGGCCGACAGACAGGATCAGGAGAATCAGAGCCCTTGGCCTATCCTTCGAGACCCGTAGGACCGAGGAGAGCCATTAAAGGCTCCGCAGGACTGGACCTTACTCCACCACCAGACTCGTACTAACCCCCCAAATGGGAGTGCAGCCTGTAGATACAGATTTTAGAGGACCCCTCCCTAAAGATACTGTTGGGCTATTGCTGGGATGCTCCTCCTCTGCCCTGGAAGGTTTACAGATTGTGCCCGGTTTAATTGATCCTGGTTATTTAGGTACAGTAAAAGTGCTGGTAGCCTCCCCCCAGAGAGTCACTGCCATTTCGCCTGGAGACAGAAGGAAGATCAGGAAAGATTACTTCCTATGTTATAGACATTCCAGTGACACTGTGGGGCATAGATATTTTGATAAATCTAGACATGAGACTGACTAATGATTACTCCCCGCAAGTCAAGGATAAAATGGCAGGAATGGGTTACATGCCTAGAAAGGTTCTAGGAAAAAACTTACAAGGACGAGTTGACCAAATACTGTCGAAACAAAAACAAGACAGGACGGGTCTGGGTTTTTCCTAGGGGCCATTGAGGGGGGAATACCCATTACGTGGAAAACAGGGGATCCTTTATGGGTTCCTCAATGGCCTCTATCCTCTGAAAAATTAATTTTTGCTGCCGAATTAGTATTCAAACAATTACAATTACGACATATTCAACCATCCAGATCACCTTGGAATACGCCCAAAAAATCTGAAAAATGCCGATTATTACATGATTTAAGAGCTATAAATTCTCAAATGCAAATAATGGGTCCCATACAGAGAGGTTTGCCATTACTCTCCAGCATTCCTGCTGATTGGCCTATTATTATTTTTGATATTAAAGGTTGCTTTTTTTTCATCCCTCTTGCCCCGCAAGATAGCGTGTGATTTCCATTTACTTTGCACTCTATGAATAATGAAGAGCCTGATAAGCGCTATCAGTGGGTGGTCTTGCCTCAAGGTATGGCAAATAGCCCTACTATGTGTCAACTTTATGTAGGACAGGCCCTACAGCCCGTACGTGACCAATTCCCAAAATTAAGAATGATTCATTTTATGGATGATATCTTGCTTTCTGCTAAAGATCGTGACACCCTATAAGCGGCTTAAGCAGCGGTCCTGGTACCCCCCAAATTACAGAATGTAAAATTGTATTGGAAGTTTTCCATAGATTTCATGATTTTTTTAATTTAATTTCTGACTCTGCTTATGTAGTTAATGCTGTGTGCTCACTTGAAATTGCAGGGCCAATTCGGTTGACTAGTACTCTATGTCAAATTCTTTAGGAATTACAAAATTTGATTTGGGCCAGAAAAATAAATTTTCATATAACATATTGGAGCTCATACTAATTTGCCTGGTACCATGACCAGTAATAACACCCTGGTGGATGCTAATACTCATAGAGAGTTTATTTTTCATGCTGATCTGGTTGATCTCGCTAGAGAATTTCATCAAAAGTTTCATGTACCTGCCCTTTACTCTTCAATAAAAATTTAAAATCTCTAGAGCTGTAGCTCGTGATGTGGTGTTACGTTCCCAGAATTGTGTTCATTTTCACCACCTTCCCATGTGGGTAGTAACCCTCGTGGTCTGTTCCAGCTAAAACTTTGGCAGATGGATGTCAAACACATATCTCAATTTGGAAATTTAAAATATTCTCATGTTTCTGTTGATACCTGTTCCGGTATTATACACGCTACGCTGATGACTGGTGAAAAGGCTTGTAATGCCATTAGCCATTGCTTAGAGGCATGGGCAGCCTAGGGAAAGCCTGATAGTCTCAAGACAGACAACGGGCCTGCCTACACTGCTAAGTCTTTTCAGGCCTTTTGCCAGACAATGCAGGTCAAACATACAACAGGATTGCCATACAATCCCCAAGGTTAAGGAATTGTGGAAAGGGTACATCGTACCTTAAAAGAGCTTATAAAAAAAAAAAAAAAAAGAGGGAATTGCCAGCGGCCGAACACCAAAAGAACAACTTTCTTTAGCTCTTTTTACTCCAAATTTCTTAATTTTGGATGCGCATGGCCACTCTGCTGCGGATCGCCATGCTGCTACTACACCTATAACTAATGCAGAGGTAAAGTGGAAGGATGTCTTAACTGATGAATGGCGTGGCCCAGATCTCGTGATTTCGAGATCTAGGGGAGCGGTTTGTGTTTTTCCACAGAATCAAGAAAATCCAATTTGGGTACCTGAGCGTTTGACTCGAAAATTACCTTCTGCTCTTCCTGAAGATGAGACTACAAACCCTACTATTACTACTGGGAATGGTAATGCTGATGCAGATTGCTGTTCTCAACAGCACTAGGCTGGACACCATCACAATTGAAGACTTTACGTCATGGGTTACCAATGCTTTCTCCTTTTTTAAGGAGTGGGCGGGCATGTTTGCCTGGGGAGCTATTGTCCTCCTGGGATGCGGAGTATGTCTCTGGCTTATTGGCCTTTTAAAAAGAGAACATGCCAGACACAAAGCGTTTGTTTACCAGGCTATGACCGCCATTGACAATGGTGCTTCTCCCATTATAAGGCTGGCCTCTTTGAAAGATTAATAGTTCATCCTAGATCATTTTGTCACAGTCATGTGGAGACATTGTATCCAGGGATGGACAACTTTCCTCGAAATCCAACCAGCCTAAGACACGGGGCCCGGTGGCAATAGGGTGACCCAGCGACGGGTAAGGCCAAGTCATCGTAAGGAACAATCTAAGACAGGAACAATGACAAGGTTGATGTGACACCCAGATCTAGACCAGTCATACTATTAAACAAAAAAGGGGGAGATATAGGAAGCAGCGCGGCGAAGTAAAGATGACGCCGACAGCCAGCCCCGTCCGTATGTGAATAACTTACCGCACATTCGCAGGCTTTTCCCCTGTCAGGGCAGCTGTTTGAAAATGAGGTGAATCTGGCGCCCTCCTGTGGTGAACAACAGTACTGCGCATGCCTGTGGTTTTGCACCTGACGTCAGTCTGGCTGGGGCAGTACTATGCTAATGGAGGTACATGCCGTGACAATCTCTGAAGGACAAGTAGCTGGGATGACAGTGGGATGACTCATGCCCCATCAATCCCTGAAAGTATATTAGCATACTGGTGTGTATATAAGGCAAGCGGCTTTGAAACTTGGCGCGGTAACATTTGAAGCTGTAACACTTGGAGCTGTAACTTTTGGAGCTGTAACACTTGGGGCCGGCTGCTGCCACCGCCACCTCCCTGTATCAAGAATGAAGGTGTCCTGCAGTAAAGGCTGTTGAGAAGAATCCAACCATGTTGCGTGTTCCTTGACTGCCGAGGTGGGCGCGACACTTTTGAATCAATTGTTCCCTCCTGGGGGAACTAAGGAAAAATATTTTTACAAAATCTAAGATTTTTTAAAAAATTTTAACCACATTCTTTGTGTCCTGAGTGACTCCCTGAGTCATGTCACAAAAGATGACAGTAGAATCCTTGTCCCATCACTCAGCAAAAGCTCTGGGAGGGGCTGGAGGTGGGAGCAAAAGCTCCAAGGGGGAGCAAAGGCTTCCACAAACAAAGAAGGCACACCAGCCTATTCACAGGAATTACTTTCTCCTCCAGGACACCTTCAAAGAGCTGCACCTTGGGTGCCATTTGTAAGTGAGAGGTCTGAGGGTGCCTGGAATAGAATTGTGGACAAGGGTCCCAAAGAAGGTGATTAAGATAAGAGTTTGATCAAGGCAACAATTTTATTTTCTTCCAAGGCTGAATTTATACCATAACAGGGGTAACAGAGGGAGGGGAGAAGTAAGAAACATTTCCTCAGGCCACAAATACAATATTGGTGTGGGTAGGGAATCAGCTGATGTTGATATAATATCAGAAATATCACAGGTTTGTCAAATTATTAGTCAGCAGGACAACTTTAAAATGTTATCATTTTTCTTGACCACCAGATGTGTATTAGTATTTTGCAGCAGGCTTGGGATTTTCCATGAAAATAGTCATACTTTATTCTAAGTATAATAATAACATCAACAACGTATGACATCTAGGGTGTCGCTCCAAACAGAACTGAAGGAGCTTTCAACTCCATAAGAAAAACAATGCCAAAGAACCAGAGATTTCTGGTACTAAGCCAATATTCTGTGCATGGACAGAACTATGCTCCAACTGCGTATGTAACAGAGGATGGCCCTGTTGGAGACCAATGGAAGGAGAAGCCCTTGGTCCTTCCCAGGTGTGACTCCCAGTTCAAGGGAATGTCATGGTGCAATAAGGGAGGTTATAGAAGGGTAGGGGGATCACTTAGGGCTCTTACTGAAAGGAAACTGGGAAAGAAAATAACATTTGAAATGTAAATATAGAAATATCCATTTAAATAAGCAATACAATTTGCTAAAAAATAAAAAATTGTAGAAATAAAAGAAAAGAAACTGCTAGCTAATCTCACCTATTGAAATCGAAAGGGTTACTGTCAGGGAATGGTATTTAGAGTAATACTAGTGAAAAACTGAGATGATGAAATCTCAACTAGAAGCACTTCTCTCTCCCAGATATCAGTGTCAGACACAAACTGCACTACAGAGTTCCAAAGCCTAGAGAAGTTTGCTCTGAGCTGAGGATACAATACTTGTCCACCCTTCTTCCTTAGGACCTTTTTCTTCTTGACAAAAAGAATAAAGGCCATGAGTTCTCAGGAAAACAACTGTGCCCTTCCCAATACTTGACTTTTGGAATGAAGAAATGAATGATACAAACTCTCTGACCTCCAGGAACCATAAGAACAGGGAAGTCCAGATGCTTCTGAGAGGCTCCCATCTCCTGACTCCCATATGTGGAAGTCTCAGATAAAGGCTTTCTCTTAAGGAAACCCACTGAACACCTACCCAAGTCCAACAGAGCTATCCAATAGACCACATATTTCTTCCTTTTTTATAACAAGACAAAAGGACATCTTCCTTTTCTCCATCTCTGATATCTCCATCCAATTTGTTCTCCCTCCCAAATGGCTGTTTACTATGAATTAAAGGCCAATTATTAAGCCTTAGAATATTGAAGGAATATCTGAGAGGCAGGTGCTGTCACAACACTTATTACCTCACAGAAGGAGCTGGGTCTCTCCAGGTTACAAGAGATTTTTCAGTGCGGTCCTTTTGATGATATCACTGAGAACTGCCATGGCCTACCTGCCGAACAGGTTTCCTTACATTGACGAGTTTCAAGAGGGCCTTTTCCAGGAGAGTCTCTTGTGACACAGTGGAAACCTTTATGTACTCCATCTCTCTAAATCTAGAGACTTCTCTTGTCTTCATTAGTGGTTACATGCTCTGAATGGAGAAAGGTAGTCAGGGGATTGGCATGGGTAGAAATGATTTAGGAACATAAAGTATAGGAGATTCTTCTATATAATATTTTTATTCCGAGGTTCATTCCTGTGACATACAGTTCAATTTTCTAGGTTTTCTCTGTTTCCCAATGGGTAGTATTTTCCCTATAGACCATTAATTTATTGAATATTGTATTTCACAAATGTGATCATGTTCTAGTTTTCTTCTCTTGGTTAGTGCTGAAAAAAGTGATACCCAATACTGTATTAGAACAAATATTACATAGTACACATAAAGAAAACAAATTACTCCCAAGGCCAACGTAACTTCATAAGTAAGAAATTTGAATTTACAGAGAAATGGTTATGTATTGTATTATTTATCTTTAAAAGTACTTTTATAAGAATCTTTAAAAAAAGAGAAATCTAAACATCTGTATAAAAATGTCATGTCTGCTTTAAATGATTAGAAAGTACATCTGTGATTGGCAATCCTTATTAAATCCTATCAGGAAGCTGAGGGTAAAACTGGGTCAGAAATCAGTCATCAAAATTCCACCCTCTGTGATAGTCACACCATTAGACTGTGCCACCATTGTTCTTGATCCCTGACCTTAAAAGGTCCCAGCTTTTCTGAACTTCAAATTGTTTCATAAATTGTTGTTTTTACATCAGTCAGTAGTGAAAATATCTTAGCCAGCTTCACGAACATTTTTTTTTCCAAATGCTTTTTAAGGGTTGTGGTCGTAGCTGACCATTTTACATTTCCTCCGTCAATGATGGAAGCACTGATCTGCCCCAGATGCAATCCCTAAAAGACCTTGACCACTGTTATTGCAAATGACAATTGTGCTGCCCTCGGTGTGGTGGGACGCTCCATGAGAATTTTCATGCACTTCTCAAATTAAGAGAGATATGAGTGTAATAACTGAGCGACACTCTGCATGAAGTCCTCATTGGGTTCATGATTCAGCAAGGTCCAACGAGACTGTGCTGAAGAGTGGGTCATACCCCATGAGTTCTAAAGCTCTGTGCCTTCCTCCTTAACAGGCCATGTCCATACTCCATGTCTGAACCAAATTTGAACCATGCTTTTACCCTGGATAGAATTTCAAATACTATACTGCATAAGGAGAGTGGGCAGCCTTACATCTACAGAACCAAAGAGGCTCAACATGAAGAAAGACCCAAGAAAAATGCTTGAATTTTACTCAGAAGAATGAATAAAATATTGAGAGGAGGCAGATTGAAGGAAAGGATTGGGTGGCTGAGGGAATGGGAAGGGAAATGGGGTTTGAGAATCATTTCTTGGGAGAGACGGGCAAGAAGGACAGAGGGCCAAGATAATAAACAGAAATCAGTGACTGTCCAGGGTGGGTGCTATATCTATTATTTGCCAGCAATCTGGGATGGGTGAGGCTACCCTGGGGTCCATGAGGGTGACTTTAGTTGAGACTCGTATCTGTGTGGATACAGATACTGAAATGGTCACTTTCCATATCCACGGAGGACCCAAGGTGGAAGGATAAAGACCCAAACCCACTCACAAAATTTTGACCCAGTAATTGCCCTCTCTATAAGAGACACAGGGACAGAGATGGAAGAGGAAATGAGGGAAAGGGGAAAGGATAAGTGGTCGGATGTGAGACTTATCCTATGGGCAGACGGCAAACCCTGACATTATTAATGGTCCTTTCTTATGTTGGCAGATGGGAGGGTAGCATTATTTTCGTCTGCAAGACTCAACGGAGCAGACTGACACAGATGCACAGAAGCGTGGCCAAATATTGGAGGGAGCTCAGTTAGTCTCATTGAAGAGCTGAGAGAGGCAGAAGAGCAAAATGGTCTTCACGTGGGGTCACTAAACCCGTCCCCTGTCTGTGGAGAATGTTCTCCTACCCGGGCTGCCTTTTTAGGACCTGGTGGGAGACGATGAATCTAGTTCTGTAGAGACTTGATGTGCCATGGGAGAGGGTGCACACAGAGAGGTCCTCCACTCTCTCGTAGAGGAAGTGGAGAGGATAGTAGGTGGACTGTAAATGGTGGGGGCCTGGAGGAGTGTGGTTCCAGGGCAGCAATCATAATGTTACCTGGTGAATAGTTATAACCATTCTGTCAAAAATGGGTGCCGTAGACATGACATCACGGGGACGGGGGTGTGACAACATTGAGGTGGGGCAAGACATCATGGGGTGGGGCGTGACATCATGGGGGCAGGGATATTACATCATTGGGGTGGGGTATGACATCATTGGGTGGAGCATGACATCATGAAGCTTAAGGAAAATAGATGAAACTAGTGAAAAAAATCAGCCCGAGAGGGAACTGAGAACTAGAGACACAAACATGGCGGGCGTTTACCTATTCATGGTATCATCTGTGAGACAAATCATATTCTATCTAAAATCCACAAATGCAGAGCGGACACAGGAAAGGAGAAGGCCTGTGAGGGGGAAAGCATCGACCTCTCTGAAAGGAAAACTGGAACAGATTCTGTGGGTGAGTGAGGGCAACTGAGGACAGGAGCAGAGGGTCTGTGGGGAAGACGGAGGGATAGTGCAGTGCAGAGAGTAACGGCCAGAATTACGGGACATACGGGTTAATGCAGAAACTCGATGCACTGGTAAATTCATGGCATCTAGAGGGCGACCTTCCTGAGGATTTAATCTGAAGGAGAATGCAGATTCGGATCCTGCAATCCTTTGAAATGGACCAAGCAAGACCTCAGGGGTGGGGATGGGGCACATTCAGTGGAGTCGGTTTCTGAGGAGGTCAAATGGAGATCCCTGAACCACAGACCGAGGCTGGGACAGAGATTAAAGAAGCTCAACCAAATGAAACCTCCATCAATCTAAATGCACCCGAAAACTTCTTCATGCTCTCCAAGGTTTGTGTAGCCCTTGTTACCCCTGAGTAAAATATATGCACACAGCGCATCCCTGAATACCTTCTAAAAGAGCTGAGACACTGAATTCCTTGGAGGAACCCCTAACTCACTTGCAGGCAGAACAAGATTCTGCTGACAGACTGGCTCCTGGGGCCACTTCATCCTTTCATACCTGGTGTGCACCTGGACACTCTAAGAAGCAGACATCATCGATGTGTGTGTGTGTGTGTGTGTGTGTGTGTGTGTGTGTGTGTCTGTGTGTGTTTGTGCATGTGAGTGTGTGCATGTGTGTGCGTGTGGTGTGTATGTGTGTGTGTGTTTGTGCATGTGTGTGTGTGCATGTGTGTGCGTGTGGTGTGTATGTGTGTGTGTGTTTGTGCATGTGTGTGTGTGCATGTGTGTGCATGTGGTGTGTGTGTGTGTGTGTTAGTCATGCATAAGCTAACCATTCTCACACAGACTGTCCGGAATGGTTTTCTTTTTGGAAGGTTGATGAATCTTTCTCTTGTCCTAAGAAAAGACGAATCCGGTTCTCAACTCTCTCTGTGAATCCGTGAAAGGGTGAGTGATTTTTGTGTGTGAGGTAAATTGCTTTCATGGATACAATATCCCTTGAAAAACAGGGCTCAATATTTCCTTTCCTTAGTCCGTGATCCTTCGAGGGCATTATTCCACTATTATTATTATTATTATTATTATTATTATTATTATTATTATTACTATTACTATTACTATTATTATTATTACTTTTTTATTCCAGGATTATTCCTTCATATTATTGTCTGCGTTGTTACCAGTGTGCGAAAGTTCACTGATGGCAGAAAGATTTTGATTCACGGGGGTCCTATTGGATGGCCATGTTTTGTTCTTGGAACTGAAAGTTTGAATTACATGCTCCCAAGAGCAAATACATGCAAGTACGGAAAGTTCCTTGGTCTTCTACATGAGAGTGACACCCTCTTATAGTCCTCTGATCTACTAGAGAAATAGAGAATTTAGATGGGCAATGAAAAGGATGGTGATCAAAGACCCACGTTAGAGAAAAATACGACAGTTTTTCACAATGTTTCAGGCTTTCAGAATTGGTAGACAATACATAACCGTCTTTTCATTCATAGCAGGAATAGTCAGAATTATTAAATAACAGAAGGCAGATAATTTTAAAAACATATTTACACCGACTAACTTAAATTCCCGTATTTTGTCTCTGGATCATTATATATTATCTTGCAGATTCTTCTTGAAATTGTGAAGAAGTGAAAACCGGTATGTGTTTATCTGTTCACATTCATTTTTTTTTATCTTTATTAACTTGAGTATTTCTTATTTACATTTTGACTGTTATTACCTTCCAGGTTTCCAGGCCAACATCCCCCTAACACCTCCCCTTCCCCTTCTATCTGGGTGTTCCCTTTCCCATCCTCCCCGCATTACCACCTTCCCCACAACTATCACGTACACTGGTGGTTCAGCCTTGGCGGGACCATGAGCTTCCCCTTCCACTGGGGCTCTTACTAGTCTATACATTGCTACCTATGTGGTTGGAGCCCAGGGTCAGTCCATGTGTAGTCTTTGGGTAGTGGCTTAGTCCTGGAAGCTCTGGTTTGTTGGCATTGTTGTTCATATGGGGTTCCAAGACACTTCCAGTCCTTTCTCTGATTCCTTCAGTGGCTGGCTGCTGGCATTCACTTATGGATTTACTGTATTCTGGCTGTTTCTCCCAGGAGAGATCTACATCTGCTTCCTGTCAGCATGCACCTCTTTGCTTCATCCATCTTATCTAGTTTGGTGGCTGAATATGTATGGGTCACATGTGGGGCAGGCTCTAAATGGGTGTTCCTTCTGCCTCTGTTCTAATCTTTGCCTCACTATTCCCTCCCTATTCTTGTTCCCCTTTTAAAGAAGGAGGGAAGCATTCACATTTTTGTCATCCTTCTTGAGTTTCATGTGTTCTGTGCATCTAGGGCTAATAGCCACTTACCAATGAGTGCATACCTTATGTGTTTTTCTGTGATTGGTTTACCTCATTCGGGATAATATTTTCCAGTCCATCCATTTGCTTATGAACTTCGTAAAGTCATTGTATTTGATAGCTGAGTAATATTCCTTTGTGTAGATTTACCACATATCATAAGGCAATATTTTATATGCTAGAAAGTATACTTTTGGGAGAACATTATTTTGGAAATTTAATTCATGCATTTTCATTAGTTTTATCTAAATGAATATATTTTTTAATATGTTTTAAATTATTAGGTAACTGTGTGTGTGTGTGTGTGTGTGTGTGTGTGTGTGTGTGTGTGTGTGTTTGATATTTCAACTCTAATATGACCAGAGAAATTGCTTGAGTGATAATAATAATTTATGGACACTGAGAATTTTTGTATATGCTTTATATATAAACTTGAGAATATGTTCTGTATATTTTCTCAAAGCACTGCTTAAATATGTATACTAGAATAAGCCCTCTAATTGCAGTTTTAGCTTTTTCCAACACTAATTTTATCTTATTAGGTGTCTAGAAAGAATACATGGAAGCATGAATAATCTCTTAAATTCAAATGTAGGTACACTCAATGATATATCTTATTTTTAAACATGATTGCTCATCTCTGGTCTGTAAAATATATATATTTAATTTTCTCAATTTATATTAGAAATATGTGCTGCATTTTATATATGCATTCGTTGATAACTTCCTTTTGTGAACAATTTTTAAAAATAAATGATTTATGTACATTATTATAAAATCTAAGATCATTGAGTTTCTTCCGCAATCAAATACCATAATGCATAAATATAAAAAGCATTTCCTGACTGTGGCTATTAACAAAAAGTATTTGATGTACAATTCCTATAAACTTATTTTGATATTATCGATTAAAGTTTCTTCAAGGGGTTGTCCAACTTTTAATAAAGGGAAGTCACCAATTATGTCAATAATTTTTTCATCCTATATTCCTTTAAATTGTAAAATACATTTTTATTTAAATAAGTCATAACAAAAAGGGAAATAGTATATAGACAGCAAGAGAGACTAAAGGAAATTAATACCTAACTCTAATATATGTGTCAATATCAGAAAAGGCAAATGATAATTACTATATTAATGAGACAAGATGTCATTTTTATTTAATAATTTTTCCTGAATATTTTATGTATTTACATTTCAAATGTTATCTCCTTTCCTCCCACTCCCATAACATCCCTGCCCATCTTCTGTGAGGATGTTCCAATTCCCACCAATCAACTTCAACCTCAATGTTCTGGCATTACCCTACATCAGGGATACAAGCTTTCACAGGATTAAGGGCTTTTCCTTCCAATGATGTTAGACAGTGCAATCCTCTGCCACATATGTGGCTGGGGTCATGGGTCCCTCCATCTGTACTCACTCGTGGGTGGTTTAATCTTTCGAATTTCTGGCGGGGTCAGGTTGGTTGATATTGTTGTTCTTCCTGGGGTTTTGTAAACCCCTTCAGCTCATTAAGTATTTTCTCTAACAACTCCATTGAACCCACATTGTTTAATCCAATGTTTAGCTGCAATCATCCTCACCAGTGTCAGTAGGATCTGTCAGAGTCTCTCCGGAGACATCGCTATCTGACTCCTGTCCACAAGGACTTGTAGGCATCAGCAATAGTGACTGGTTTGTGAGACTGCATATGGGATAGATCCCCACATGAGGTAGTCTCTGGTTGACCCTTTCTTCAGTCCCTGCTTAACTCTTTATCCTTGTATTTCCTCCCATGAATATTTTGTTTTGCCTTCTAAGAAGGAAGGTAACAACTGCATTTTGGTCTTCTTTCTGCTTGGGCTTCATAAGACCTGTGAATTCTTTCTTATGTATTCCACACTTTTGGGCTGATACACACTTCCAATAAATGTATACCATTTGCATTCTCTTGTGACTGGGTACCTCACACAGGATGATAATTTCTTGTCCATTCTAAGCATTTTATGAAAACATTGTTTTTGATAGGTTAGAACACAGGTGTGTAAATGTAGCATATTTCATTTATCCATTACTATGTTGAGGGACATCTGGTTCCTTTTCAGCTTCTGGCTATTATAAAAAAGAAAGGTTGCTCTCAACCTGTAGCATGATGTGTTCTTCTTATATGTTGGAGTATCTTTTGGGTATATATCCAAGAAGTGGGAGTGTTGTATCCTCAGGTAGTACTATATCCAACTTTGTGAGAAAATTCCAGACTGATTTCCTCAGTGGTTGTACCAGCTTGCAATCTGACCAACAATGGAGGAGAATTCCTCTTTCTCCACATCCTTGCCAGAATCTGTTGTGATTTTCTTATCTTAGCCATTTTGAGTGGTGTGCTGTGTAACCTCAGAATTTGTTGATTTGCATTATCTGATGGCTACGGATGTTGATATTTCTCAGTAGAGAATTCTTTGTTTAGCGCTATACACCATTTTTGAAACGACAATTTGATTCTCTGGAGTCGAACTCCTTGAGGCTTTGTAAAGATCGATTTTAGCCCTCTATCAGATGGACGACTGGTAAAGATCTGTTCTTGATCTGTTGATTGTACCTTTTCCAATTGACAGAGCCCTATGCCTTACAAAAGCTTTTTGAAGTCCCATTTGTCAATTCTCGATCTTGGAGCAAAAGCCATTAGTGTTCTGTTCAGTAAATTTCCCCACTTTTTCTTCTATTAGTTTAAGATAATATCTTTTTTTGTGAAGATACATGATCCACTTTGACTTGAACTTTGTACAGTGTGATAAGAATTCACTGATCATAATATTCAGCTAATGCAGTTTATCCAAGATTCTTAAATACACAACTGCCAACAGATCCCAGAACACACAATTTACTTATTACTAAGCAAAATTATCACTTTAAAATGTATTTCAAGGCTGTGCCATTTTGGTAACTAGAACTCCTAGATACTAAGCTGAAGTATTTATTTAATTTACTGTTTAAAAGTATTCTTCTTTTATGTGTGTGAGTGTTTGCTGGCATGTATATATGTGTAACTTGTGTGTACCTGGTCCCTTCAGACACTAGGAGAAGAAAATGAGTCCTGGAATTGGAATTGCAGATGGCTGTGAACTGTCATGGGGTACTGGGAACTGAGCAATTTCCTCTCCAAGATCAGCAGGTTTCCTTAGGTACTGAGCCATTCCTGCAATCCCATTTTAACTTTAACCAAGTGTATTCATCAACACTAGAAGGTTAACAAGAACCTACAATCAGTCCCCTTGTACTGCTCTCTTTTTCCACTCCCTAGAGAAAAACATTTGAAATTATCCATCCCACTTGCCTCCATAATTTTAAATGTTTTGATTAGTCAGTTTTAAACATTATCAATGAGCTGACAATTAGCTTTTAAATTTAAAAAAAAATATGCCAGCAAAATCAGCAAAATGTTACCATAGGGCATCTCCTCAGTCTTCATGCTGAATTATTCATATTCATTCCTGCCCCCTTGCCCTAACCCCTTTTCTTGCCACACAGTGGCTCCTCTTCTATCTTCATGTCACATGTGGTGATCACTCCCATCCCCTCCTGCCTTAAAGGCTCTTTTTAACCCTTTCATGGCCCCCTTCCCAGTTTCATTACACACAGCCATCCTAGGTTCCCCACTGAGAGGAGGCAGGCAGAATTTGTATGAGGACTGTAACAGGATATCAGAATGAAGGTAAACTGGACTGCACAATGGCTTCTTCACTTTTTACTTATAAATTTACAATTATATTTCAAGGAAGTATAACTTTATTTTCTAGAGCATTAAAATAGATAATAATGAGAGGTTTGGGATTTAGCTCAGCAGTAGAGCGCTTGCCTGAGTTCGGTCACCAGCTCCAAAAAATAAGAAAAGAGAAAAAAAACAAAATATGTAATAATAAATAAACTGAGTGACAAAGTCTATTCACCAATCTCACTGTATGGAAGTCTATAAATGACAAGTCTATGATGGAAAACAAACTAATATTGATACAGAGACACTGAACTTACACAGTGAGCACAGGAAACAAATGTGTCCAAGTGTTTACCAAACATCAGAACAGTAATAAAAAGCACACATGTGGTGAACATGAAGCAGCTTTACCTCACCCTGCTTTCTTTCTTTCTTTCTTTCTTTCTTTCTTTCTTTCTTTCTTTCTTTCTTTCTTTCTTTCTTTCTTTGAAACGGTACTAGGGAATGAAATCTGCATCCTGCCCCTGCTTGTGCCTGTATGCTGTCACCTTACCCTGCTCCTTGTTTCCCTTTAGTTGAGAATTATAAAAAGTGTGCTCAATGCTCAGTGATGTTTCCTTAATTCTCATGTGAGGATCACTGCCTCCCTGCAAGGGCTCACCCAAGGCCCCTATGCACACAGGATTCTGCTCTTTAGAGCTTCCTTCACACACTGGATCATCAATGCTTATGCTTCAGGAGCACAGAGGACTCCAGAGAATGTGTTGAGAACACAACAGAGGCTGTGATGAGGCACTTACTTGCCCTTTATGTTTATGGAGCCGAGCTTCCCTCAAGCTACAGATATCCATGACATTCCCTCCCTGCCTCCCACAACTGAGGCAACATCCATACAAAGGCTAATCTGTCTTTATGCAGGAAACTTTTGGCTTTATTCTGAGAACACAATAAAGCACATTAAATCAGAATAAAAATAATTGATAAACATAGTTATACAATTTAAACTTTTTGGTTTAGTGCTGTTTGCTCTCTTATATCGTCCTCTGGTAACTTCCTGAGTCCCCATGATGTTCTCCAGTTTCAAAATATGGCTAGATAACCAATAAGCTGGTTCTGAAATACCAGGAAAAATAATGGTGCACATGACCTAACCTCAAAAAGTTTTAAATTTTGGTCAGTTTCTCATACTGTCTCATGCATTCTCCACAATTTGTCCTTTTAAACAAGTATTTACTGATCATTTTAAAGGTATTAATGAGTTGAGTATGGAATGATCGAAAGGTAACTGATAATTTACTGAATGACAGACATTTGCTAGATAAGTGAAGCTGAGTTCAAATGAAGTACAAGGAGCTGCAAAAACATCAAGGAGAATGGGAGTTTCCCAGTGAAGGAAATGCATGCCTGCAGAATTTGTGATATTTCTAGAAAAAGAAATAAACAGTATTGTAAATGCTAGGAGGATAAAGTGAGGTCATTCAAGGTTCAAGACATTTTTGAAAAGGCTTTAAGTAAGAGAATGTGTTATGTTTAAAAGATTGTTATTTATATCTAGGGTTTATAAGACATAAGACAACACAAAATATAGTTTGTGACCACTTGAAATAACATTGGACAAGACATAGGCCTGATTTCTGACTGCCTTTTTGGGCCTCATTCATTATTTTAGGATCATTATTTTAGTCAAATAAATGCTCAGGAATTTACTGACACCAAAATTGCACAGTCAGAAAGAAGTGATACCTTGCAGGTATAGAAAAACTGGAGTCAGTATGTCTTATCTCATAAGATACATAACTGTTTGCTGACACAATCATTATTAAATGATAAGGCAAATGAACTTACAGATAGGTATATGATAAAATAATAGACAGTCAGAATTTATCACATCTTCCTGGTGTTAAGCTCTGTTTATCTCTACCCTTCAGAGGTTGCATACATTCCATCTGCATGACAGAAACACTGTGCATTCCTGGTCTACTGCACATCTACTTTCAACTCCTCATGCAATAGTCAGTCACATAAAATTGGGTCTAATGGAAAAATTTATGTCATATAAATCAAGAAACACTACAGCTCAGTGTTCCCAATCTATACTGCCACCCCAGAGCTGGTTTATTAAATAAATATACACCAGCATATCACTTACTTAGCTTCTTTTAGACAGTCAGTAGGAGGTAAAGGCAAGTGATCCTAATTGGATCTATCAAAAAAAGAAGAAAATAGAGGAAAAGGAGGAAGAAGAAAAAAGGAGGAAGAGGAGGAGGAAAAGAAAGAACAAAAAAGAACGGAAAGGCTCTGTTTGGATAGGAAACAATCTCCAGGTTTAAATTATAATCACTGTGGTTATTTGAATAGGTTTGGCCCAACAGACTGAAACCTGGGTCCAAAGAGAGTGGCACTATTAAGAGATGTGGACTTGGAAGAGACAGGCTTTTAGGTCTAATATGTTCATGCCAGGTACAGTGTAATATACAGTTTCCTTATGTTCCCTGTGGATCAAGATGTAGAGATCTCAGCTCCTTCTCAGCATCAAACTGCCTGTACTCTGTCATGCTTCACACCATGAAAATGGATTAAACTTCAGAAACTGTATGCCAACCCCAATAAATGTGTGCCTTTATAAGAATTGCTGTGATGATATTGTCTCTTCACAGCAATAAAGTACTGAGTAAATCATAAGAATTTTCTTCAGAAACATACTTGTCTAAATATTTATATTAGAACACTGAATTTGCATTCTAAGTGTCTAACACATATTTTGTTATCTAGGAATTTTTGCATTTGTTCAGAGGTCAGCTAAGTAATAGGAATTATCAGCTTAACAGGTCATTAAAACACGCTCAGAATTTATCTACCAAGGTTTGCAAAAATAAAGCAAACTCAGGAATGGAATGAAATCCAGTCTTCAATATTTAAAAAATAACATGAACATAGAGATTAAAAGACAAGATATTTGATGATAGATTAGCAACTTTTAAAATGAAATGTTTATGCTAAGCCATGCAATCTACAAATTTTATTAATATTTATAATAATAATAATAGTAATAATAATAATAATAATAAATTAACTAGCTTACTAGTAAGTGAGGACTTGCACAGAATTACAGGCATATATTCAGTAAGTCACACACTGATGTTTGTCAAGTGAGCATAAGTAGTATCAAGTTTTATTACTTAAAGCGGATGTTCTTTATTAGTTTCTGAAGAAATAAATATAAATTATTGTCAAAGGAAAATGAATTAATACTGAAACAAAACACAGTATATTAATCTTCCTGCATTTCTAGATTTTTGCCTTGTCTTTATAATACAATTGTTAAGATGGAGTGAGCTTCCTCTTTCTAAGCCCATTTATTCTATGAAACTTGTAGGAGAAATACACGTAGATGTACTGACTTTTAAATGTCTTCACAAACTATTCCAGAGTAGGTAATATTTTAACTCAGATTTCAATGATGCACCCATGATAATTTTGGTCTCATTTTTTTATCTTCCCTATTTCCCTAATAAACAATGTTCCTCATTTAAGTCCTCCTCCTTCTTTGGTTTTCAGAGGACATACTGGAAGGATGCTACCACCACTTTAGTTAAGCAATTACAGCTTATTTTCTCTTGGCTTAACCTGCTAGTCCACTTTAGTAAAGGTAAGAATCACAGAAAATCAAGTCCTTGTTATTTTACCAGAGGAGTCTCTCTCTTACTCATCTGCCACATTTGAAGCAGAATATATGGAACAAATTTATAGAACTGACATCTATTGAATTTAAAATAAAAATAAATTTCATAAGGGTTGCAGAGCTGCAGCCATGATAGGAATGAAAGTAAAATATGAAGGGAAAGGAGTGAAAGGCATGAAACCACAGCAACAAACAGCAATCCATCTTTTTTTTAAGGGTGCTTAATTGGGCAGCATTCTCTCAAAAGTCAACTACTCTGATAATTATCACTTTTCAACCCAAAATTAGATAAAAAGTTAAATGGGGCAGACATTGTTTTCAAAGTCCAAACTATGGAGTAAGTTGAATTATGAGTGAGGTTTGTACCTAAAAAATTTTGCATTTATTCCTATAGTCCCCCAGATCAAACTACTGATTTTTTAGATTCATGCTGTTCTCTGAGAAATGAATAGACAGAAAATCTGCAACATATAATAATGTAAAATCTGTATATCCTCATAACAAATTATAGCCTGTTTTCTGACTAACTATTTGCTGCATGACATTCTCACAATGACAGTCAGCAGCAGTGGGCACAGCTCCAGCAGTCATGAGTTCATGTCTTCCAGCAGCTGGAACACCCCAGTGCAAAAGCTATGATGTGTGGTCGCCTAAGTGCATGAAATCCACTTGGACTGACTGTATTCTCAGTGCTCATGAGTTACAGGACACAACTTTCTCATATGTCAGAAGTATGGATGCTGTGTCACTGGTAATCAGTGAGCTTTAGTGCACATATGATTCCACAAGGTACTCCTTGTTGATGACCATCTTCATCTTGGATTGTGAAAAGCAGCCATTCTCATTTTCATTCACAGTTAAAGATACTACAATCCTAGAGACAGGAGGTACAAAAATGACTGGTTTTGATCTGAGTTGGAATCCAGACTCTGTCACTTCCCAACCTTATGGTTATAGGAGACTTGTACTGTTACATAATTGGAAATAGAATGGGGCTAATTAGTCCTCGGAATAAAAGAGGAAAACAGAAATAGCAATTATATTCAGACACTTTTGTTCCTCAGAGCATGCTTCCCTGATCCCCTCTCACATTCAAAGTAAAAGGAAGTCCTAGGAATATGGAGTACCATTAAAAATATTTCGACGATAATCCAGGGAAATTATTTTAAACCATACACAGAGGCTAAGCGAGCAACTCTGTGGTAGAGCAACTCTCAGCCTGTGTTAGACCTGGACTTGACTTTCACATCAATAAAAACCCAGCTGGATGGGATGTGAGCAATGGGAACATTCCTCCATTGATGGTGGAGTGCCATTTGGAGGTTTCTCAGAAAACTGGGAATAGTTCTAACTCAAGACATAGCTATACCACACCTAATATATACATACCCAAAAGATGCTCAACCATCCCACAAACACTTGCTCAATTTTATTCATGATATTCAGAATTGAAAAAAACCTATATGACCCTCAGCTAGATATAGAAGATGTGGTACATCTACAGAATGGAATACTATTCCACTACTAAAAAAAAAATCATGAGTTTTGCAGGCAAATTGTGGAGAATATCATCCTGAGTGATGTAACCCAATCCCAAAAGGACATGAATGGTATGTTTTCACAAATAAATGATATTAGCCCTAAAACACAGGATACTCATGTGACATTCCACAGACCCAAAGAAGCTAAACAAGAAGGAAGGCACAATTGAGAATGCTTGAAACTCACATAGAAGGGGACTAAAAATGTCATTAGAATCAGACGGAGGAAGGGAATTGGTTGAAGGAGGGGATGAGAAGGGGAATGTGGGGAATTCAGGACCAGGTGTGGGGAGGAAAAGAAGGGAGAATTTGGCCATGAGAATGAGTGGAAATCTGCAACTGACAGGGGTAGGAGTGGGCAACTCCAAGATTAGACAGACCTCGGATAAGGGAGGTGCTCAAGATCAATGGAAGCATCCTTAGCTGTGACTCACAGCACTGGGGATATGGTACCCAAAGAGGCCACCTCCTGTAGCCAAGGCAGGAACCTCGGTGGAACAACAGAGACACCATCCCATCCATGAAACTTGACCCAAAATACTGTCTTCAAGAAATGCAGTGACAAAGGGATGGGTCAAAGACTTAGAGAATGGCCAACCAATAACTGGCCCAATTAGAGATGCATCCCATAGGCAAACACTAATCTGTACCACCATTAATGATGCTCTGTTATGTTTGCAGACTGGAGTCAAGCATGGCTGTCCCCTGAGAGGCTCGACCGAGCAGATGACTCAGACAGATGTAAGTACCCACAGCCAAACAGCAGGCAGAACTTAGGGACTGTTATGTAAGAATTAGAAGGGAGGATTTGGGGACAAGGAGGGGACAGAAACACCATAAAAAGACCAACAGAAGCAACTAAGTTGGATCTTTGAGGCTCTCTCAGACTGAACCACCAATGAAAGAACATACACAGGTTAGACCTTGGCCTCCATGCACTAATGCAGTCTGGACTTCATGTGGGTCCTGAACAACTTGAAAGCTGTTGCCTGCATGTGGGATATTTTCTAATTGGGCTGCCATGTCTGGTTTCAGGGTCAGTGGATATGCCTAGACTTTTAAAGACTTGATGTGTAAGGGTAGGGGGATATCCAGGATGAACCATACCTAGTCAGAGCAGAAGGGATTGGGGAATTCGGAGAAGGAATGTGGGAGGGGGGGCCAAGATGGGGCAGTGGGCAGGATGTAAAGTGAATTAAGTTAAAAAAACAATAATACAGGGAAAAAAAAAAAACACCTGTGAGGTGGTGTCACAAGTCTTTAATCCCAGCATTTAGGAGGCAGATGCAGACAGTATATAAGTGATAAGTGGATTCAATATAATTCTAATGTTAGGAAAAGAATCCAAAGAAATTAAAAGAGGCAAAACAACCTGGAAATGAAGAATAAGGCAGAGGGAATCTGCTTACCAAATTGAGATTTAATATGCAGTTCCAGTATTGGCAAACAGGAAACACAAAGTAAGAGTCTGGGAATGGGCCCCACAGCCCCCAAAATCCCTAATTGATCTTGAAATCAGACATTTAATAGACCAGAGACAGCTCTTTGCAATAACACTAGTGTTACTCAAACCCGACAGTCAGAGATCTAACAGAAACTTTGACTATTTCAAAACTTACATAGAAATTCAATCAAAATAGATCTTGGACTTACCTGTAAAACAAGAAAATAGGACACCAATAAAAACATTAAGATCGAGATTAAAAAAAAAAGAAAAGAAAAGAAAGGAAAAGAAAAGAAATCTTCAGACCAAGGACTTGGTAAAGAGTCATTCATACAAAGAAATATTGATAAACTAAACTTTGCCTGTTAAAGGCCATGTTAGGAGGAAACGCTGCAGCAGAAGCTTCTTTGTGTAGCCCTGGCCAACCTGTAACTCTCTGTAGACCAGACTGATCTGAAACTCAGGTATACACCTGCATCTGCTTGCCTAGTGCTGGGATTAAAGACATGGGCCACCACGGCATGTCTGGGGTAATATTTATTTATAAAACCTTTCAGATTTAAAAAAAACTAACAGATGAATTCTACTAATATGTAAAGAACCCAACAAATTAAAAAAAATAAGAGGAAATGATTCCAAGGGTGGATTAAAAATATACATTGATAAATCATCAAGAAACACGAAATTCCAACGTAAATGACTAAATTCCAAGTTAATCATCTAGCAGAGTGGCACCTGTGCTTGCAAATTGCTCTGCAGAGTGACAGATGTGAACTGAAGCAACCTTTCATCTACTGAAGTTCTCTAGTAGTGTGCTAAAGACAAGACAAAGCTCCTTTCTGGGACTGGGACAGGCTATGAGATGGCTGGCTATTCTTCCAGAGGACCCAGGTTTAATTCTCAGCATCCATATGGTGGTTCACAACTACCTAGAACTCCAGTTCCAGAAGGTTCCATACCCTCTTCTGACATCTAAGGACATCAGGCTCACACATGGTGCAGACATACATGCAAGCTCAACGTTCAAATTCATAAAAATATTAAAAGGAAGAGAGAGATATTCTCTAGTATTTCACTTGTGCTTTCTACATGCTTCTGTCACACCACGGAGCTCAACCAACCAAACTCAGACACAGGAGTATTACACAGAAGGTAAACCTTACAGGTAGCAAAGGAATAGTATTTCACATTTATGAACCTATAATTTTTTTTCTTGCTTGCATAATCTTATATGTATTTTTTTTATTAACTTGAGTATTTCTTATATACATTTCGAGTGTTATTCCCTTTCCCGGTATCCGGGCAAACATCCCCTCCCCCCTCCCCTTCCTTATGGGTGTTCCCCTCCCCACCCTCCCTCCATTGTCCCCCTCCCCCCAACAGTCTAGTTCACTGGGGGTTCAGTCTTAGCAGGACCCAGGGCTTCCCCTTCCACTGGTGCTCTTACTAGGATATTCATTGCTACCTATGAGGTCAGAGTCCAGGGTCAGTCCATGTATAGTCTTTAGTTAGTGGCTTAGTCCCTGCAAGCTCTTGTTGCTTGGCATTTTTGTACATATGGGGTCTCGAGCCCCTTCAAGCTCTTCCAGTTCTTTCTCTGATTCCTTCAACGGCGGTTCTATTCTCAGTTCAGTGGTATGCTGCTGGTATTCGCCTCTGCAAAGCTATCCTCAACAATAAAAGGACTTCAGGGGGAATCACTATCCCTGAACTCAAGCAGTATTACAGAGCAATAGTGATAAAAACTGCATGGTATTGGAACCTATAATTTTGATGAGTGCCTCTTTCAGGGAAGTGCAGTTCATAAGGGAGCAATATAAGCCAGTCCCACTCTGTCTATATTCTCAAGGTCATGTTCCAGCTCTTGACACACGAGGGCTTTTCACTTTAAAACTCTTTCTGTCAGATGACTTGGTTAAATTGAAAGAGGGTGGTAATGAAACCTTATTGTAGGCAATGCAAAATTAGGTGGGAGATTAGAAACAAACAATTAGAATCTTTTAAGTAGTGTTTGTTTGAGGAGGAAGACTTGGGTGGGACTTTTGAGACAGGGTCTTTATGTGTAGCTTTGGCTGTACTCAAACCAAAAATCCTCCTGACTCAGGCTCTCAAGTGCTGGGATTACTGGGCTATGCCCCCAAACCCAGCTGTGAAATTCTTGATATAGGAAACAGAATAGTGTGTGTGTAAGTGTCAGGGACATGAAGGACTACCCAGCAGTTTCTACACTTAGTACCAGTTTTCTTTGCTTTAGTCTTTCTGTACCAGAGATGAAATATGTTGAGTAGGTAATAATATTTCTCTTTACTGTAATTGTTGATTCCCCTTGTGAAAGTAGGTAAACATTTTGCCTTTAAAGAAGATATGCTCTAGGATCTCCTATAAACCATTAAAAAATATGTACCAAGCACTGAGAAGCCTGCCTGACTGAAATGCAAATGCTATGTGTCCATGAAATATTAGTTGATGACGATATTTTTCTTTTCTTTTCCACTAAATAGAACAGAACAACTGTTTTACTGTATGAAACAAATTTTCTTTCAATGTTTCAATGAAAACCATATACTACATACTATTCAGAGTATCACTGAAGAGGCCAAGGTGAAGCTTAGTCTAAGGATATGATTAGCATGCTCAAGGCTTTGTTGTTAATCCCCAACATGTGTAAGTGCAATGTGTGAAGATTTTTCTACACTACATTCTAAGATGAATACAGATGACATGTCTTATTTATTAGCATAATAGCCAACTTTCTAATTTTTTCCAATACTTCCTTTAAAATATATTTTATTGGGGCTGGACAGATGGCTCGATGTTAAGGGCACTGGCTGTTCCTCCTGAGGATCCAGGTTTAATTCCTAGGACTCACATGGCAGCTCACAACTGTCTACAACTCCAGTTACAGAAGAATCTGAAAAAACAAATATATATATATATATATATATATATATAGATAGATAGATAGATAGATAGATAGATATAGATATAGATATAGATAGAGATAGAGATAGAGATAGAGATAGATAGAGATAGAGATAGAGATAGAGGTAGATATAGATACACACACATATGTATGTATCTCCATCACCACATAAAAGGGAGGTGAACACAGACAGCACAAAGTTGTCTTCTCATATCACATGCACATAACGGCATGCACAGAGCCCCATTACATATACATTAATAATGGAAAAAATGTACAAAGAAAATAATGCTAGGCAAATTAAACATACTAGCTAAATCTTTTCCCACTTGAACTAGCATTAATGTCTTTGTTTTCCTCTAATTCAGAGATAACTTATTCCCTGTCAGAGGGAGGACTTACTTTCCTATTGGAGCTGACTCCACAGTGCCAGAACCAATGCTGTGGCCATTAGTGGGACGGGCAATTTCCTGGCTTGGTTCTCAGTGGATGTGGTGATTAGGACAAGGAAGCAGGAAATGGGTGTATCTTCTGATAAACAATCCTTGCATTATTCTTGATCACTCTACTTCTGTGCTTTCTCAAACTCAGCTCTGTAACATGGAATGACAGCACAACACCCTATCTGATTGGTTCAGTTTTGTTTACGTAGATTTTAACCCTGTGACATTGGATAGTACTCAGGGCATTTGGCAAGCTTAGAAAGAAGACTAGTACAACAGAAATGATCACAAGGTCTTGAAGTGAATTCTAGCACTGTTATCCATTTGCTAGTGTGGATTTTGAAGTTCAATCTTTTATGCATATTCATACCCCTGGATCTTTTACTTCTTAACAGGGGGCTTGAGCAAATATCTTAACCACTGCTTTAATTTTCTTCCCTATAAAATGAAAGTCAAGTGTTTGTCTCTCTCAAAGACTCTCTCCTTGATTTCCTTAGCTAAGTTTCTTTAACCTCTCCAGTCCTCAGTCCTAGCTCTTGTGCTTTGTACATGGGGTCTATATCACCTAGCCCTAACAACCATCTTGCTAAGTATGTCTAGACTGTGTAAACCCAACATACATCAGAACATCTACATCAGTCTTCAGTAAGAATCTGTCAGGTTGGCTTAGTCAGGGTCTCTAATCCAATGTTTTCTTTTAGGAATTCCCTTTTCTTAACATCTTGGCTATAAACCCTCATTTCTTTGTTACTGATGTAAATGGAGTTGCAAACACAGAAGAATAATAATCATTTTTCTGCAATTGCAATGTTTCTCAATAAAATGCCACCTTTAGACCTGCCAAGCTCTGCTTTTCGTATCCAGGACTGCTATAAGCAAAGTTAATTAGTATATGTTAAATACTTCCAATCGTGTCTAGCCATGGACATAGTCCATCTTCTGGTGGCATAGTGGCCAGAGGACAATGTTTGAGATCTTAGCTCAGGGACATCCATCTTCATTTACCCCATGAGATAGGGCCTCTCTTACCCTTAAACTTCCCAAATAGTTCTGGTTGGCCTACTCCTTCCAGCTGATGGCATTATCCTTTTTCAGGCTACCATGCGATGTTTCATGTCCTGCAGCTTCTAAATCTGCTGTAAACTTGTTACATGCTTTCATTTTCTATTGTAGAATGACATAAGCATGTCTTTACTTTCCCCAAGTTCTCATCATGTTCTAGTTATGGAAAGGGATTTACTAGATCGAAAGATATAAATTTTGTTTTTTTGAGACAGGGTTTTTCTGTGTCAAACTCACTTTGTAGACCTTGCTGGCCTCCATCTCAGAGATGTGTCTGCCTCTGCTTCTTAATTGCTGCATTTAAAGGCCTGATCTACCACACCTGCATAGAAGATATATTTTTCAAAATAACAACTGCTGAGAATAAATGCTCACCGCCCTATAACTTTACTGACAGTGATACCATCACCCAGCAGATATTACCTTAACTTGAAATATTCTGCTACTAGTGAACTGAAATACTGCTAATGTGTTTATTCTGAAAAATTATGGTTTAGACCTTTGCCAATTAAGGAGTCAATTTGGATTGTTTTCCATGTAGAGGTCAGGCTGCAGCTGAAATATCGTTCCTTTCAGCTCCCCATTCCCAAGGCAAGAGTGTTCTATGCCTCAGTGATGCTGGGTTTGGTGATCGCTTTTCTGTTATGCAGGACCTGCTGTTGGATTTCTTAGACCACAAGAAAGAGGCTTTGAAAGCATTTGTGCACTTGGACTTGCTTTCCACAGTACCACAGGAGGCAAGGCTTGCTTCATGAGGTGGGGCTCTAGAATTAACACCGATGGCAGCCCAACTCCCAATTGACATGTAAGAGCTAAGCACAGATAAAACAGGGCAGAAGCAGTTCTACTGGATGAGTTCAACCTACCACAGTAGGTTTCCAGCTCACCCAAAGTGTTTCCAGCAAGAACAAGTTACAATTATTTAAGCTACAAAATTCTGTGTGCCTTTATATGTGGCAACAACAGCTGGTGAGTATTCTTACTATGGTGAACTATAAAACCCATTGAATAGATTCATAAATAGTCTTGTCTGCTCTCAAAGTACGACATATAGTAGGAATGAGGCCTTATTGTATATTTACCTGCTCATTTCTTCTGCCTTTTCTTTTCCAGCTAAAATATGTCAATATAATAAATTCATTGGTTTTCACTGAGAGCGTCAATATGAAGTCATATGCATAGATTACAATGAAAATTTAAGATTCTACCAACTCTCAAATTTCTCTCCAATCTGACATTGTTGTATAAGTTAAATTCAAACAACAATCACTTTGCTTCCTTCAAGCCTCAAAAATCTTACAACTACTGAACAATAAAATATTATAGATACTTTTCAATCTTTAAACTATTTTGTATAAGTATTACAAAAGCTATATAACTTATATTATAATGCTGGTTTTTTGTTGTTTTTTATTGTTTGTTTGTTTTTGTTTTTGTTTTTTTTGAGACAGGGTATCTCTGTATAGCCTTGATTATCCTGACCAGGTCTTGAACTCACAGAGATCAGCATGCCTCTGCATCCCAATGTGGGGATTAAAGGTATGTGCCACCACTATCCAGTTGAAATGCTCTTTTTATTATAAGAACAATTAAGAAAATAAATGTGACAAGAGAAAAGAATCAAAACAGAATTTAGGTGTCAACATAGGTGTTACTTTTTGCGCGTCTTCGGTGAAGAAGAAGGTAAAGGTTTAATTTTTCTCAAAGCTATAATTAATACTACAAAGAGAAATAATTTATCTATACATGATTTATATATAAAAACAATTATACCTGTTTAAAAATCAGCATAATATCAGCAGAAAATGGCAATTAATAATTAGGAAAAAACCTAGTATATTTATATTTTGGTGTCCTGGTATCAACAGGTCTTTAGCCAATTTTTTTGAGACAGATTTTAAATCAGTTTCCTCCCATGTGAGGGCATTGCAACAGAATGTAATAGCTTCCAAAAGAGTTAATGTTTAGAGCTACTTTCAATAGTAAGGCAAAAATGAGAACATTTATCCAAATGAGGTTTTTTTTTTTTGACTAATAGCACATGTATCTTTTAATGTTAATGGAAAAAAATTTTCCCTAGAGCATTAAAAACCACTATTACCATTTTTATTATAGTACAAGCAGATTAAAATGTGGACCAGAAGCCTATTATTCAGGGCAGCAAAAGAGGAGCAACTGGCTGAACCCCAGAGAACTAGCACTTCAGGACTACGTGTGCTCACTCAGAATAATGAATAATTTGCAGAGGTCCAGACTGGAGTGGAGAAAACCTCGCTGAGAGTATCAGCCTTCAGAGTGTACAAAGAGACCCAGACAAGAACTGGGCACAAATAACATGGATGTGAGTGAGCTCTACAGATGGTCTCCTTCAAAAATGTAATAGCTAATCCTACCTCAACCTAAGAAGTCTCAGGAAACATGACATGTAAGTCCCCCACCCTCTCCTGCCACCAATACCTACTATTCATGTGAACAGTGAGGTTCTAATTCCACTAGGATTTTATGTGTATTACATAACGACAGAAGATGGGGTTGGGTATTTAGCTCAGTATTAGAGCGCTTGTCTAGCAAGCACAAGAACCTGAGTTCAGTCCTCAGCTCCGAAAAAAAAGTCAGAAGCTACAAATGCCATACAATCTAATGAAATTCTCTCTCCTTACAATTTGCTAGAAGCAATAATGTCGCATCTTTCTGCTCCTATACTTCCCATATACCTTTCTTTGCACAGCACAGAAATATTAAGGAAACCAGAACCCATTTAAAATAATTCCCACCTTTTCCAATCCAAATTTCCAAGAAAAAACTTGTAGGAGTTGTTTCAACTATGATCATGAATGAAATATGATTCTTTGAACACAGAGATTGGGTGCTAGCTGAATTCTTTTGTCTCCAAAATCAATGACAGCAAATAACTTATTTCAAATATGTTTCTTTTTTAATATAACAAAAGAGGCCAAATAGATATCATCATGATTAGTCTTCTTAAAAAGGCTGCCTAAATGCTCATCTACAATGATTCTAAGTGCAGAGTTAATGCATACACCTCCAATTTAACCAATCATGCAGAATAAAATAAAAACAGCCACTTCACTGTAACAATTTTGAAAGTGCCCTTAATACAGTGCTGTTACTATGGTAACCCAGGCAGACTCGTCCTTTGAAACAATCACATCAGAGTCTAAACAAGGTCATGTCATGGTCTTTTACTCTTCTTTCCTCACAATGGAAACCTTTCTTTTGCAACAGCCTCATTAGAACAATATCTACATAATTAGTCATTTTGACTAGATTCTTTTGTCTCAGTAATTATTTCTAAAGACTTTGTTTTTTAGGACACTGTCCAATAAAATAACCTAAATAGGGCTGGGGCGATGACTCAATGGGTAGGTCATCTGCCTAGGAAAGTGAAGCCCTGAGTTTGATGTTCATCACGACATAAACCTGATTGTTGTTGTTGCACATTCCGGTAATCAAAGTACTGAAGAGGGAAACAGAAAGAAGGAATCAGAAGTTCAAAGTCAAGCTTGCTCCATAATGGATTTGCAGCTTGTCAGACCTATGTGTGGCCATGCCCTGTCTCTTTTCAATTTTTATATGAGACTTGTACTTTTTGATTTGATTTGTTCTGTTCTGATCTGGTTTTTTTTTTTTTTTGTTTGTTTGTTTTTTGTTTTTTTTTTTTGTTTTTGTTTTGTTTTTGTTTTCTCCTTCAAGACAGGGCTTTTCTGGATAACTCTGGCTACCCAAAATTCACTCTATAGACAAGGGTGGCCTTAAACACAAAGATCTACCTGCCTCTGGTGGGATTAAAGGGATGCACTGATACCACCTGACATGAGACTCAATCTTAAATAAAGAAAACAGAGAAGGAAGGAAGAAAGGAAGGAAGGAAGGAAGGAAGGAAGGAAGGAAGGAAGGATGGAAGAAAGGAAGGAAATAAGGAAGGAAATGAAATCTGGTCACAATTCAACGTCATAATTTTGCCATGCCAAGTTCTAGACTTTTTGGTACAAAAATTCTTTATGTATCCAATATGCAGCAATACTAAAATATTTTATAAACTTTAGTGATATGATCAACAAAATTAATAAATGGCCACTGCATTTTTCTCTCCAGGGCATTCATGCAGCAAGCACAACTATAAAGTCTATACCATGATTTCAGGACAATTCTTACAATGATTCTTTGAAGTAAATAGATATAGGTATTATTATCTCCACTTTAAAGATATAGCTATGTGTAAGACAAAAACAACTGTGACAAATGGGGTCCAGGGAAACAGAAGAAGGAAGCAGAATTACTTCTCCCTTACACTGTAAGGTGAGGCTGATGATCTCTGTGGCAAACTGACCACATGGCACACCACACTCAGGGTCCTGAGCATGAGCCTGGTATTACAAAATAAAAATAAGGAGCCAGGCAGGGTTCTCACTTCTGTAATCCCAGAACTTGAGTGGATATGGCAGGAGGATCAGACCTACACGGTCATTCACAGCTGCATGTCGTTTGAATGTCATCTATTATCTGTGGCCTAGCAGACTATGTGAGAGATTTGTGCTAAGGGTTTTACTGATCACTGCTTACACAAAATAGTATAATAGAAGCCTTACAAAATATGTGGTTTTAAACCTCCATAAATTTACCCTTTAACCATTCCTTAGTATATACAGTTAGACAAACCTCTATAATTTTAAATCAGATATAAGGAAACTTCTCTTAGTACCTTGTAATGAAAGAATAATGTAATCTGATTTTTTTTTGTTTTTGAGAAAATAATATAATTTACTATCGGTTTACATATATATGTAGTAGATAAGTCATCAATGCATCAAATATATCAAGGTAAAACTGTACCACTTTTAACTATAGTTAAATAGGAAATATATATATATATATATATATATATATATATATATATATATATATATATTTACTAGTACAGCACTGCTTCATTTATTGATAAATTATGCTGACTCAAACTTCTGTTCACATTTTCCTCCCCCCTGTGATACTGGGGAAAAGCAGTCATTTCCTCATAAGCCAATTGTTCAAACACAAAGGTAAGAAAACAACCTGAGGCAGACAGTTCTTTTTATCTACCATGGGTGCACAGGAACTGAATTCAGGCTGTCAAGTTTTGCTTCAGGTGCCTTTCCTTGTGAAGCCATTTTGCTGGCCCATCCCAACCTTCTTTGTACTTCTTTTTACATCGTGCTAAGGACTGACAACAGAGCTCCATGCATGTCAGGTAAGCTATATATTACTTATTTTTAGACAGGTTCTTATTATGTTGCCAGGTTGGCCTGAACTCACTCTGTAAATAAGACAGGCCTTGGAGTTGTGATCCTTTTGTGTTGTTAAAAGTCTTTATGCAAACATAAGTTCCACAAGGCTGAGTCTCAATGCTGAGCTTCGTGATTGTAGATGGTGTGAAGACCGTAACCAGACTACCTTAGACTGTCCCTTTGAAAGTCACTCACTGTTCATGCCTGTGTCTGAACGTGTCTGTGACTATCCAAACCTGTCAAATGTGTTCTCTGTGTGTGGAGAGATTGGGATCAGTGTCTTCCCAGGCATTCTCCATCTTATTTTTTTGAGACAAGGTCTCTGAATGAACCTGCAGCTCAATGACACCATAATGTGTCGGGGAAGCAAGTCACAGTGTCTATCTTCCCAGAGCTGGAGTTATAGGTGTTTGCTGCCTTCCAGAGCCTTTACATGGGTGTTGGGGACCAAATTCACTACAGCCCTAAAATATATGCTTAGCAGGGTACTAGCCCTTACCCATCTGAAAGCTAAACATGTTATCTGACATCCCATATCTATACAGAGTTCCCCTTGTTTTGCTGTCGCCTGCTTACTTGCAGTGACCACCAATGTGATAAATGCACTGATTTATGTTTTTCTTTGTTCTGTATCATATAAAATATTATGTGATAACCTCCAGTGGTTATAACCTGAGTCTGTGCTCCCAGGCTACTACCACTTAGGTTTCCCCCAAGAATTAACTATCTCTTATTTCCTGAGGTGAGTGCTGTATTTTGTGTCAATAGCATGTACCGGAAATTTTAACTTCTTAATGAATATATTAGTAGTATAATCTATCCCAGCACTCATTTATATCTAAGACAGGAGGCAGATGTTTCTGATAATTTAGTTAAAGAATCCATATAGCATCTTTTACCAAATCAACTGTCAATTCTATAAATCATGGTGTATACTGGTACTGACTACTGGCATTACTTAGCAAGAAATGAAATTATGGAAGTCCTGGGGTTGTGTTTCCTTCTCTGAGGTACTCAATTAAATTCTAACACTTAACAAGAATTGCTACATTTATCAATACTCTTCTAGCACAGACTCTATGTCATACTGTGAATGTTCCGGGACACCAATATCATGGTATTAACAGTGCCTTCATCTGACATGGCATCAGATACATGTTAGAGCAACAGTAGTTTTGTACTTCTGAATATATCTCCCAATAGAGCCGCACAGAAAAGGTTACTGAGAACAATTTACGTGAGTATTTAAAAAGCACTTTACTAATCTGCATTTGTCACAGCTCTGCACGGTGTATGGTGTGGGCTGATGCTCTCTACTCAGCAGACAAAGAAGGAATATATTTTAGTGCAAGGATGGGAAATCACTGATTGACAGTTCTTGGGAAAAGGTTAAAAATTCAAAAGGAGTGTCTGCATTTGGTTCTGAACTTAAAAGCTTTTTTTTTCTATTCCCAAGAGAAGAGCAGTAGCAAGTCATAGCAGGATCATGGAGATGAGAAACTGGAGGGATCAGAGAACTCAATTTGCAGTTATATGGGCTGTAAACAATCCTTACAAGTTCGTCAAAGAAAAGGATTAAAAATAAACTTGATGGTCGCAAGGCCCTGGGTTCAGTCCCCAGCTCCGAAAAAAAAAACTATATATATATATATATATATATATATATATATATATATATATATATATATATACACTTAATTGCGAGAGGGATTCTTGTGCACCTAGCCATTTCTTTTTTTTTTAACTTGAGTATTTCTTATTTACATTTCGAGTGTTTTTCCCTTTCCAGGTTTACAGGCAAACATCCCCCTAACCCCTCCCCCTCTCCATCTTTATGGGTGTTCCCCTCACCACCTTTCCCCATTGCTGCCCTCCTCTCAACATTCACGTTCACTGGGGGTTCAGTCTTAGCAGGACCAAGGGCTTCCCCTTCCACTGGTGATCTTACTAGTATATTCATTGCTACCAATGAGGTCAGAATCCAGGGTCAATCCTTGTAAAGTCTTTAGGTAGTGGCTTAGTCCATGTAAGCTCTGGTTACTTGGCATTGTTGTTCATAAGGGGTCTCCAGCTCCTTCAACCTCTTCCAGTTCTTTCTCTGATTCCTTCAACGGGGGTCCCGTTATCAGTTCAGTGGTTTGCTTCTGGCATTTTCCTCAGTATTTGGTGTATTCTGGCTGTGTCTCTCAGGAGAGATCTACATCCGGTTCCTGTCAGTCTGCCCTTCTTTGCATCCTCCATTTTGTCTAAATGGGTCGCTGTATATGTATGGGCCACATGTGGGACAGGCTCTGACTGGGTGTTCCATCAATGTCTGTTTTAATCTTTGCCTCTCTATTCCCTGCCTAGTGTATTCTTGTTCCCCTTTTAAAGAAGGAGTGAAGCATTCACATTTTGATCATCCGTCTTGAGTTTCATGTGTTCTAGGCATCTAGGGTAATTCAAGCATTTGAGCTAATAGCCACTTATCAATGAGTGCATACCATGTGTGTTTTTCTGTGATTGGATTACCTCACTCAGGTATTTTCCAGTTCCGTCCATTTGCCTACGAATTTCATAAAGTCATTGTTTTTGATAGCTGAGTAATATTCCATTGTGTAGTTGTACTACATTTTCTGTATTCATTCTTCTGTTGAAGGGCATCTGGGTTCTTTCCAGCTTCTGGCTATAATAAATAATGCTGCTATGAATATAGTGGAGCATGTGTCTTTTTTATATTTTGGGGCATCTTTTGGGTATATGCCCGAGAGGTATCGCTGGATACTCAGGCAGTTCAATGTCCAATTTTCTGAGGAACCTCCAGACTGATTTCCAGAATGGTTGTACCAGTCTGCAATCCCACCAACAAAGGCGGAGTGTTCCTCTTTCTCCCCATGCTCACCAGCATTTGCTGTCACCTGAATTTTTGATCTTTGCCAATCTGGCTGGTGTGAGGTGAAATCTCAGGGTTGTTTTGATTTGCATTTCCCTTATAAATATAAATGTTCAATATTTCTTTAGATATTTCACTGCCATTTGATATTCTTCAGCTGTGAATTCTGTTTTGCTCTGAACCCCATTTTTTAATAGGGTTATTTGTCCCCCTGAGGTCTAACTTCATGTGTTCTTTGTATATCTTGGATAAAAGTCCTCTATCTGTTGTAGGATTGGTAAAGATCTTTTTCCAATCTGTTGATTGCCATTTTGTCCTAACAACCCTGTCCTCACCCTTACAGAACTTTGCAGTTTTATAAGATCCCATTTGTCGTTTCTTGATCTTAGAACATGAGCCTCTGGTGTTTTGATCAGGAAATTTTCCCAGTGCCTATGTGTTCGAGATGTTGCCCCACTTTATCCTCTATTGATTTGAGTGTATCTGGTTTGAAGTGGAGGTTCTTGATCCAGTTGGACTTAAGCTGTCTACAGGGTAGTAAGAATGGATCAATCTGCATTCTTCTACATACTGACTCCCAGCTGAACCACCACCACTTGCTGATAATGCAATCTTATTTTTTCCATTGGATGGTTTTGACGCCTTTCTCAAAATTTAAGTGACCATAGGTGTATGGGTTCATTTCTGGGTCTTCAATTCTATTCCACTGGATTTTTGCCTGCTTATGTCTCAATGCCATTCAGTTTTTTATCACTGTTGCTCGGTAATACTGCTTGAGTTCAGAGATAGTGATTCCCAAGGAAGTTCTTTTATTGTTGAGGACAGTTTTAGCTATTCAGTGTTTTTGTTATTCCAGATGAATTAATGAATTCTTCTGTCTAAATCTATGAATAATTGGATTGGAATTTTGATGTGGATTGGAAAGAATCTGTAGATCGCTTTTGGTTTAATGCCCATTTTTACTGTATTAATCCTGCCAGCCCATGAGCATGGGAGTTCTTTCCATCTTCTGGAATCTTATTCAGTTTCTTCAGCGATTTGAGGTTCTTCCCATACAGATATCTTACTTGCTTGGATAAAGTCACCCTGAGATATTTTATATCATTTGGGGCTATTGTGAAGGGTGTCATATCCCTTATTTATTTCTCTGCTTGTTTAGCTTTCGTGCAAAGTTATTTTATACCCCGCCCCTTTGCTGAAATTGTTTATCAGGCTTAGTAATTCTCTTGTTCTTTTGAGGTCACTAAGTATACTATCATATCATCTACAAATAGTGCTATTTGACTTCTTCCTTTCCAATCTATAACCCTTTGACCTCTTTCAGTGTCTACTTGCTTTGGCAAAGACGTCTAAAAATATATTGAATAAGTTGTGAGAGATTGGGCAGCCTTGTCTAGTCCAGAGACTTCTTAGCCTGATAAAAAACTTCAACAAAATGTCAGGGTATAAAATTAACTCAAACATACCAGGAGGCTTCCTCTCCTCAATGGATAAACAGGCTGAGAAAGAAAATAATGAAATCACGCACTTCACAACAGTCCCAAGTAATATAAAATAACTTGGTGTAAGTTTAACCAAACAAGTGAATGATCTGTATGACAAGAATATCAAGTATCTGTAGAAAGAAATTGAGAAAGAACTCAGAAGATAGAAAGAGCTTCCATGCCCATGGATTGACAGGATTAATATAGTAAAAATGACCATTTTGCCAAAAGCAATGTCCACGTTCATTGCAATATCCATCAAAATTCCTACTTACTTCTTCAATAGGGATAGAAAGAGCAATTTGCAAATTCATTCGGAATAAGAAAAAGCCAGGATAGCTAAAACTATCCTCACCAATAAAAGAATTTCTGGGGGAATCATCACCCCTTAACTCAAGCTGTATTACAGAACAATAGTGATAAAAACTGCACGGTATTGGTACAGAGACAGACGGATAGACCAGTGGAATACAATTGAAGACCAAGAAATGAAACCACAAACCTATCATTTGATATTTGGCAAAGGAGATAAAAACCATCCAAATAAAGAAACATAGCATTTTCGAAAAATAGTGCTGATTCAACTGGAAGTCAGCATGTAGAAGAATGCAAATTATACCATTTTTATGACCATGGACTAAGCTAAAGTCCAAGTGAATCAAAGACCTACACATCAAACCAGATACACTCAAACTAATAGAAGAAAAGGTCGGAAAGAGTCTTGAACACATGGCACTGGAGAACATTCCCTGAACAAAACACCAATGACTTCTGCTTTAAGATCAAGAATTGACAAATAGGACCTCATAAAACAGCAAAGGTTTTGTACAGCAAAAGACACCGTCATTAGAATAAAATGGTAACCAACAGATTGGGATAAGATTTTTACCAATCCTATATCTTATAGTAGGTTATATCCAAAATATAAAAAGAACTTAAGAAGTTAGACTGTAGAAAGTAAAAAATTCCCTATTGAGTACAGCAAGTTACAAAACATTCTCAGCTGAAGGTTACCAAATGGCCAAAAAAACACCTAAATAAATGTTCAACATCCTTAGTCATCAGGGAAATTGAAATCAAAGCAAATCTGAGATTCCACCTCACACCAGTCTGAATGGGTAAGATATAAATCTCAGGTGACATCAGATGCTGGTGAGGATGTGGAGAAAGAGGAACACCCCTCCATTGTTGGTAGGATGGCAGACTTGTAAAACCTTTCTGAAAATCAGACTGAAGGTTCCTCAGCACATTGGACATTCCATGACCTGAGGACCCAGCTATACCTCTCTTGGGCATATAGCCAAACTATGGTCCAACATACAACAGAGAAATATATTTGACTGTGTTCATTACAGCCTTATTTACAATAGCCAGAAGCTGGAAAGAAGCCAGATGCCTTTCAACAGAGGAATGGATACAGAAATGTGGTACATCTAAACAATAGAATATTACTTAGCTGTAAAAACAATAACTTCATAAAATTCTAGGCAAATAGAATGAACTAGAAAATATCATCCTGAGTGAGGTTACTCAATCACAGAAAAAGACACTTGATATGCATTCATTAATAATCAGATATTAGCCAAAAAGCTTGAATTACCCATCCTGCAATACACAGACCACATGGAACTCAAGAACCAAAATGCAGGTGCTTCACTCTTTCTTTAAAAGGGGAACCAAAATACCCATAGGAGGGGAAAGGGAGGCAAAATTTATAACAGAGACTGGAGGACCTGCCATCAGAGTCTGGCTCACATCTACCCCACACATATACAGACAGCAAAACTAGATAAGATGGATGAAGCTAATAAATGAAGGCTGACAATAACTGGATATTGATCCCTCCTGAGGGACACAGCCAGAATATGTCAAATGAAGAGGCAAATGCATTCAGCACACTACTGAACCAAGAACCAGAACCCTGTTGGAGGAATAAGAGAAAGGATTGAAGGAGCTGAAGCGATTTGTAACCTCATAATAATAACAATGCAAACCAACCAGAGCTTCCAGGGATGAAACCACAAGAAAAAGATTATACATGGACTGACCCATGGTTCCAACTGCATATGTATCAGAGTATGGCCTTGCTGGGAAAAAATGTAATGAATAACTCTTGTTTCTGTCAAGGTTGGACACCCAGTGTATGGGAATGTGGGAAGGTGTGGGGAGGCCATGGGTGAGAATGTGAACTCCCTTACAGAAGAGTAGCGGGAAGTGTTAATGGGCTTATGGACTGAATACCTGGACAGGGAATAACATTTGAAATGTGAACAGGAAATAATGAGAGAGAGAAAAAATGAGAGAGGGGGGGGGAGGGAGAGAGAGACCAAGAATGACAGAGACAGACAGAGAGCGTGGCAGAGGGAGAAGAAAAAGAAGAGGAGGTGGAAGAGGAGGAGGAGGAGGAGGAGGAGGAGGAGGAGGAGGAGGAGGAGGAGGAGGAGGAAACAGATAGAAAACTAAACTTTAAATCTTCTCCATTCCCTCTCTTCCTTAGCTGTTGTTTAGGCAGTCATGTTAGTGAGAGTTTATAAGTGTAATTTCTGGTGCTCTTTGAGACACCATCTCATAGTAAACTTTAGTCTCTTACAAACTTCTCGCCACCTCTTCTGTAATGTTCCTCAGTCTTGAATCAAGTGACATTTTGCAGATAGAGCCATTGAGACTGGACTTGAAATTTCTATCCTGCATTTTGATTGGCTGGGATTTGTACTGTGATCTTTGTTGTAGAGACTGTAAATAAGACTGTATATAAGGAAAAATGGCTTTGATTGTTGCTAGGTATGATACTGGCTTAAATAAGTAAGGGGCTTCCTTAACTGCAGCTTCAATAGCCTTATATATGTGGCTAAATTACCAGTACCATCCATGTTCATTGAACAGGACTTAAGCAAAATTAGAGAGCTGCTGCCTATCAGCAAGCTATTTATGCCACTGCACTGCCCTTATGGTTATCCTGCCATGTTTATCATTGTGTTTTACAGGCATGATGTGAACAAATATTTGAAACTGACAAGAATGATGATTGTAATTACATGTTACACTAGAAATATGACCTGTGCTTGGCACATCTTTCTGTATAAGAATGGTGACTTTCTGATAGGCAGGAGAATGGAAAAGTTAAATTTGGTCTTAACGTAACAAAAGGAAATTAAACATTTTCCTGCTATAGCACGTTTAATTAATTGAAGCAAAAAAAAAATCTATTTACTTGATATTGTGGAAATATCATTTAACAATATAATCCTAACTCCTTTTAAATGATTAAAAGGCACATGTTGTTGGTGCCTGTCATACTGTGTAAAATTGGCATCAGAATTGTAACAATAAAATATTCTCTGTTTTATGCAAATTCATAGTAATAATGAACAAAACTATGTACCAAGCTTAATGCTATAGGTAACTAATTGCATTTATTCAATTGTATCTAAGATGATTTCATATTAACTTGGTATGGAATGCATAATAATAATGAATAAATTATTAATTAAATATTAAAATAAGCATTCTAGATTTACCAAATGTACATGGAAAACAAAATATATTAGAATAAACAAAAATATTTTTAAAAGCAAAATGATGAGAACATTGTATATATGAAAGCAGCCTGGAGCTATATGTCACCTTAATGTTTCATAGTGTGTTCCAGTGTGGTGGCTGAGCAGATAAAATTTTATGCCATGAAAAACCAATAACCTAAATTTGATACCTACACATATAAATTTGGAAAACTTCCATATTCACTACATGACCAGAATACATAAAAGCTTACACAGACTGTTATTAATGAGACTAATGAGAACAATAACAGTAAGAAAGAGAAAAAAAACTCTAGGAACATTTAAAAGAAATAACGTATAGTATTGGCCTTAAAATGGGAAATTCAAAACATTTTCTTAGTACATTAGCTATTCAAAGAAAAACTAAAAGGAATTTACTTCATTCTATATGAAGAAAAACACATCAGTTCCATTGTGTAAAGGAAGAGAGAATTGCAAACTGTAAAACTAATATAATCATTGCAGAGGAAAGAAACAGACACTAAGCCAAGTTTTTATAAGTAAACATTTGGAGGATTTACTGCATACTATTAACATATTTAATCCAACACATCTTACTGGGATAAAGGAAAGAAAGCTGGAAAAATTAATGTCTGAATGTAGTGTCAGCACCTAGAGTGTGGCAAAATGTCTCAAGTTCAATGATAACCTAAAATACATGAGATAATTATAAATAGGTTGAGTTTACTAGGGAATAAGTATTGTAGTATTACCTTAGTAGTTAAGAGCACTTACTACTCTTTAGAGCAAACACGTTCAGTTTCCAACACCCATGAAGGCACTGGCAACCGGCTGTAAAAGCAATTCCAGAGGATCTGACATCTGGTTTCCCCAGGTACCTGTGTTCATGTGCACAAGTCTATACATAGATGTTCACACATAACAGATTATTAAAATAAAAAAAATCATGAGTGTATTTTCTGCACAAATTATGAATAGTTAGCATTCTACATATGCAAACACAGTTGATCTAAAGTAATAAGAATGGAGAAAATTCACAAATAGCATAAGGAGTAAATTAAGGATTAACGCTTAACAGTTCAGTAAGCATAAAATGCTAAACTTCACGACTGAATTGCAATGTAGATGTTAAAAAGAAATGAGCATTTGAATTTATTACTAAAACTATTATGAAAATTATTTAATCATTTACATTCATGCCATTTTTCCCTCTCCAGGTCCCTTCTCACAGTTCCTCATTCCATTCAACTTCCTCCTCCCCTGACTCCAAGAGGATGCTCCACAGTCCTGCCAGGCATCCCTGATCCCTGGAGACTCAAGTCTCTCCAGGATTAGGCGAGACCAGGCAGTCCTCTGTTATATATGTGTCAGGGTCTTGGACCAGCTTGTGTATGATACCTGGTTAGTGGCCAAGTATCTGGGAGATCTCAGGGGTGGGGATGATTCGAGACTGGTGGTCTTTCTATAGAGGCTGCCGTCCCCTTAAGCTTCTTCAGTCCATACCCTAATTCAATAACTGACAGAAATCAGAGACTGATATCGTTTTAAAATATGTGCATGATATAATTTTGAATGGTATACTAGGGGTTTTTCATATAAAATTGATGGCAATATGTATTTTTTATAGTCTTCTGAGATGGCAATTTGGCAATATTTATACATGTATTAAATTACTTAACAGCCTTGACATCATTCCAACAAAGTGTTTTGTAATTTATACAAAATACAATGTAAATAATCACCATTGACTACAGTGACTGTCAGTGCTCATTTTGATTTTCAGTAATGAACTTTAGTTAATGAAAATGAAAATAATCTGAATTACACAGGTAGGTATTATTTAAACAAATGCATATACTGCCATTTCTTAATTGCATGATGTTCCATGAAGAATTTCCCCATGCACATGTATTCAAGATATATTGTTAAATGAAAAACAAATGACTGAATATTGCATTATGTAATCAAACTTCAGAAACAGAAGATTTACATATATTCTTTAATTTTGTCAATGTAGAGTAAACCTCCAACAAGGGCAGGGGAGGCAGGTGACAGAACACTGGGAGTTCTTGGGCAATTTGAGCTACACAATGAGACCCAATTTTTAAAATAAATAGAGCTGACTTGAGAGAATGTCTGCCAAATGCACTTGGTAGTTACATTTAGAAGTTTTAAGAAAGCAACTTATTCTTTGACAATTCCATACATGCACAACACATGTGTGGAAGCCCTCTACACTCTTAATCTCTCATCCTCCCCAACCAACATACCCACTTTGGACTAAACCCTGATAGCACGTGCATATCTTTATATTTTGCTTCATGACCCCCTGGATTTAACCTGAGCCATTTTGGTTAACATGGGTGTGAAGCTATACATTTAACCACTAGTAAGACACCAGTGGCTACATCATTTTCTATTCTCCAGCACTGTCCTTAGTTACTTTGAATATTTAGGGTCTGTTCAGATAGATTGTGACTTCTTGAGTGTCACACCTGCATGGTGCTCAAAAGACAGCTCCTCACCTATTAATTAGCCCTTGAAAGAAGCCAAGCCTTGCATATCACCTTATCTCTAAACCAGAAGTTATCTCCAATGGGTAATCATTTGAAAATGAAAACTTCATTTTCTCCAAGGGAATCTCCCTGGGTACACAAACTAATTTTTAGGGTAGACTGCATATAAAGCACTAAGGAAACTCAACATTATCTTTGGAGGATCCTTGTCTCATAATGGGTCAGGACTTTTTCTTATAATTTCTTCTTCCTTTTGTTATGTGTTTATTTATCTATTAATTGTTACTCTATATGTTTTGTGTATATATTTTTCCTGGTTTTATGTTTCCATGGAATTCCTGAGTGTGTGAATGGAAGTCTGGGTCTCTGTGTCTGTATCTGATTCTTGTGCCTTTTTTTTTTTGGCTCTTTTCTATCCGCTTGTTTTGTTCTACTCCAGTTCATTAAATTTTATGCTATTTTTATCGCTTAGATGACTGTTTTCTAGTAAGAGTCAGAAGGAGTGTAGATACAGGTGGCAGGAGAAGTGTAGAAGAACGGGGAGAAATAGAGGGAAGTGAAACCATAAACCAAATATATTTCATGATAAAGTCTAATTTTAAGAAAAGAATTTTAAAAACATACTTTCTAGGGCCTCTTTGCTCCCTTTTCTCATTGTCCTAACTAGTTTCATATCAAAAGTTAATGAAAATGTTTTAAACACTTTCCAATGCACAGAAAATGATTTGTTTACAGCCAACCTGGAACTTCCACTATGGGAGCTAAGCTTCTTCAGAATTGCAATAATGCAGTAGGAGAGTCCATTGAGGTTCACTGGAAGTTTCATATGATGGATGTTACAACTTTTGAATGGGAAGATATACATTTTCGATACTTCAGTTTTCATGAAACTCTTCAAGATCAAATTAAAAGTTGTATGGGATACAATCATGGATTAGGTATGTACCTTTGAAATTTTAACAACTATTCCAAATAATACTAAAATACCATTAATAAATCAAAATATATTGTATCCTAAGCCCATATCAACATGGCAATTAAGAAAGAGAAGTAGATGCATATTGGTGGATAAAAGCTGTTTCTTGAGAGGCACTATTTTATTTCTGGGACAATTTAACTTTGTTGGTAGATGAACTCTGATAATGAAGGCCTTGCTGTAAAAGATCATTCTCTCACTAAGGGAATCTCAAACCCTGTTTTATAGAGCACTAGCATTTCAATCTATCATCTGAAGCAACTTTGGCAATGCCTTTGTAACACTAAAATGACTGCACAGGACCTAGTGTTCATCAATATCTCTTCTTCAAGCAGAATACTTCTCATTTCATTCTTTGGTGTAACAAAATTCCAAATTCAATTTCATGTAAATTAGATGATGATATTGATGTTGATGTTGATGATGGTGGTGGTTATGGTGGTGGTGGTGGTGGTGGTGAAGATGATCAAGAAGAAGACAGAAAACAAAGCCCATACTATTTTCAGTGTTTTTCCTATCTTTAGTGAGTCTAGGATCGACAGTGAAAAAAAATCTATTGTAAGTGCTAGGTTGGGAAAAAAGAGGGGGGTTGGGGATTTAGCTCAGCGGTAGAGCGCTTGTCTAGGAAGCGCAAGGCCCTGGGTTCGGTCCCCAGCTCAGAAAAAAAGAAAAAAAAAAAGAGGTTTAAGCTCATCTCTAGTGTGCAGTTTGGTTTTCGTGCATCATTACACAGCGTTTCATTTTATTTTATTTGAACAGGTGATATAAGTTAACTGTACAGATTAATGAGTCTCAGATTGCTATTTCCATAATTCAGACAGCATGCACTGAACTAATGTAACTACTTTTTTTCACTGACTTTCCTAAAACCTACAAAAAGTTCGCATACTCTATTCTACTTTTAGGGAAAAATGACTTCCACAGGATATAAAAATCCTTAATATATTTTCAGAACTTTTTTCTTATTTTAGAATTTTTATTTATTCTTCACACATGTATACTATGTACCTTGATCACACCGATCCTTAACCTGGTTCTACTCTCTCTGGATACATTCCGTTTCCAGCTTCATGTTCTTTATATTGTCCTGTTTTATTTTCTTTATAATCCATTGGTTCACTAAGTACTGCCTGCTGGGATCTTCCCTAATTCATTGTCATAATTGTGTATAGGACTTGTTTATATGACTGTATATGAAGTGAGTCCATATGTCCAATAACTGTGTCATGTCTAGATGTCACGATTTAATCCTCTCGCTCCTCAAGTTCTGCCTTCTCCTTTTCTACAATGTTTCCCCAGCCTTATGCTCAGCTTTCTTCTTCTCAGGGTCTTAGCACTTATAACAGTTACACAGATCTAGAGTAATTGCTGCACAGTACACCTATACATTTCTTTGACCACAGCTCATAAAAGCAGTAATGTTTGGACAAAAACAATAAGAATTGGAAGGCAGTTTGAAAACATGGCCATTTATCAAAACAGGAATAGTAGGATCCTCTCTATGGCCATGTGAGCCATGGGAAAACTGTGACCGTGTTTATCATATGACATCTGACTTTCCTTCTATAGAAGAGGCTTCAAAGTCAAACGAACAGCAGTTTTCCACTTTCATAAGATTTAGATAATTGTCTTCATACTTCTGAATTTTCAACTGGCACAATGATATCTAGTATCATCAATATCCATGCCAGTGATATAATTTTGCTCTTTTGATGGTTAAATAAAGGACTAGTGCCTATATAATTTATTTTTCCAATTCATGGATATTGTGAACAGCGAGAAGTTAAAGACATTCATGGAGTTGTAACTGGAATAGACAGATTCCTTCAGGTATATATTCCATCAGTGGTAATATTGAATCACAAATAATTTCAGTTTTATATTAATTGGTTTAGTAGCTATATTAAATTTTAGGCCCAAAAAACATATACCAGGGTTCTTTGTTCCAGCAACACTATACAAAAACTGGCATTTGTATTTGTATTTCATCAACGATTTGAGAGTTTAGTATTTTTCATGTAATTATTGATAATTACTGTGCCATTATTTTAAGCATTAATTCAAATATATAGCATATATAATTGCATTACTTTATATCTGAAGTATGAGGTATTTTGTGTCTTACAGATATGATTTATATGGCAGATATAGAGCCATTAAAGTTTTCTTTCCTCATTGATATTAACTTGGTATCTCTTAATAACACTCCATGTGTAGATGTGCCATATATCCTGTATCCATTTGTCTCTTGAAGAGCATCTAGATTCTTTCCAGCTTCTGGCTATTATAAATAATGCTGCTATGAACATAGTGGAGAACGTCTCTTTGTTATATGTTGGGGCATCTTTTGGCTATATGCCCAAGAGGTGTATAGCTGGATCCTCAGATAGTTCAATGTCCAATTTTCTAAGGAACCTCCAGACTGATTTCCAGAATGGTTGTACCAGTCTGCAATCCCACCAACAATGGAGGAGTGTTCCTCTTCTCCACATCCTCACCAGCATTTGTTGTCACCTGAGTTTTTGATCTTAGCCATTCTGACTGGTGTGAGGTGAAATCTCAGGGTTGTTTTGATTTGCATTTCCCTTATGACTGTAGATGTTGAATATTTCTTTAGATATTTCTCTGCCATTCAATATTCTTCAGCTGTGAATTCTCTGTTTTGCTCTGAACCCCATTTTTCAATAGGGTTATTTGTCTCCTGCAGTCTAATTTCATGTGTTCTTTGTATATCTTGCATAAAAGCCCTCTATCAGTTGTACGATTGGTAAAGATCTTTTTCCAATCTGTTGGTTGCCATTTTGTCCTAAAAACAGTGTCCTCTCCTTTACAGAAGCTTTGCAGTTTATAAGATCTCATTTGTCGATTCTTGATCTTAGAACATGAGCCTTTGGTGTTTTGTTCAGGAAATTTTCTCCAGTGCCTATGTGTTCGAGATGTTTCCCTACTTTTTCTTCTATTGGTTTGAGTGTATCTGGTTTGAAGTGGAGGCTCTTGATCCAGTTGGACTTAAGCTTTCTACAGGGCAGTAAGAATGGATCGATCTGCATTCTTCTACATACTGACTCCCAGTTGAACCAGCACCACTTGCTGAAAATGGTATCTTTTTTTCCATTGGATGGTTTTGGCTCCTTTCAAAAATTATGTGACTATGTGTGTATGAGTTGATTTCTGGGTCTTCAATTCTATTCCACTGGATAATTTGCCTCCTTCTGTCTCAGTGCCATACAGTTTTTATCACTGTGCTCTGTAATACTCCTTGAATTCAGGGATAGTGATTCCCAAGGAAGTCCTTTTATTGTTGAGGACAGTTTTAGCTATTCTGTGTTTTTGTTATTCCAGATGAATTAATGAATTGTTCTGTCTAAATCTATGAAGAATTGGATTTGGAATTTGATGTGGATTGGAAAGAATCTGTAGATCGCTTTTGGTTTAATGCCCATTTTTACTGTATTAATCCTGTAAGGATATGAGCATGGGAGATCTTTCCATCATCTGGAATCTTATTCAGTTTCTTCAGAGATTTGATTGATTCTTCACATACAGATATTTTACATGCTTGGATAAAGTCACCCCGAGATATTTTATATTATTTGGGGCAATTGTGAAGTGTGTCATATCCCTAATTTCTTTCTCTGCTTGTTTAGTTTTCGAGCAGACTTATTTTTATACTCAGCCAATTTGCTGAAATTGTTTATCAGGCTTAGTAATTCTCTTGTGGTACTTTTGAGATCACTAAGTATACTCTCAGATCACTAAAAGCAGTGCTATTTTGACTTCTTCCTTTCTAATCTATATCCCTATGACCTCCTTCAGTGTCTGCTTACTCTGGCTAAGACGTCTAGAACTATATTGAATAAGTTGTGAGAGATTGGGCAGCCTTGTCTAGTCCACGATTTCAGTGTGATTGCTTTAAGTTTCTCTCCTCTTAGTTGAATGTTAGCTATGGATTTGCTGTATATATTTACGTATGGGCCTTAAATTACTGTACTGTCCAGGACTTTTATTATGAAGGGATGTTGAATTTTGTCAAAATCTTTCTCAACATCTAATGAAAGGATCATGTGGTTTTCATCTTTGAGTTTGTTTATGCAGTGAATTACGTTGTTGGTTTTCTGTATACTAGAGCATCTCTGCAAGCCTGGGATGAATCCTACTTAATCAGAGTGGATGATTGTTTAATGTGTTCTAGGACTAGGTTTGCAAGATTGTCTTTGAGTATTTTTGTGTCGATATTGTTAAGAGAAATTGTTCTGAAGTTCTCTTTCTTTGTTGGGTCTTTCTGTGTTTAGTTATAAGAGTAATTGTGGCCTTAATGAAAGCAATTTGTTAGGACTCCATCTGTTTCAATTTTATGGAATAGTTTGGACAGTATTGGTATGAAATTTTCAGTGAATTTTGGATGTATTTCTGAACCCATCTGATCCAGGACTCTTTTTGGTTTTTAGAGTTTTGGTGATTGCTTTTATTCCTTTGGGAGTTATGTGTTGTTTAAATGGTTTATCTTTTCCTGATTTAGCTTTGGTACCTTGTATTTGTCTAGAAAATTGTCCTTTTTCTCCAGATTTTCAAGTTTTGTAGAACATAGCTTTTTGTAGTACAATGATTTTTTTAACCTCCTCTGATTCTGCTGTTATGATTCCCTTTTTAATATTTGATTTTTTTTTAATTTGGAGACTCTCTCTCTATCCTGTGGTTAGTCTGGCAATGGGTTAATGTATCCTGTTGATTTTCTCAGATAACCAGCTTTTGGTTGTGTTGATTCTTACTATGGTCCCTTTTTTTCTACTTGGTTGATTTCAGCCCTGAGTTTGATTATTTTCATGCCTTCTACTATTCCTGTATGTATTTGCTTCTTTTGTTCTAGAGGTTTTAGGTGTGCTGTTAAGCTGCTGACGTATGCTCTTTCCTATTTCTTTCTGCAGGCATTAAGAGCTATGAGTTTTCCACTTAGCACAGCTTTCATTGTGTTCCAAGGGTTAGGGTATATTGTACCTTCATTTTCATTGAATTCTAAGAAGTCTTTTCTTCCTTCATTTATTTCTTCCTTGACCAAGTTATCGTTCCATAGAGCATTGTTCAATTTCCATGTATATGTGGGTGTTCTTTCCTAACTTTTACTGAAGAACAGCCTTAGGCCATGGTGGTCTGATAGGATGCAGTGAATTATTTATATATTTCTGAATCCTTTGAGGCCTGATTTTGGACTGATTATATTATCAATGTTGGAGAAAGTGACATGAGGAGGTGAGAAGAAGGTACATCCTTTGTTTTAGGAATGAATGTTCTGCAAATATCTGTTAAGTCCATTTGGTTTCTACCTTCTGTTAGTCTGTCTACGACTGTTTAATTTTTGTTTCCGTGATCTGTCCAGTGATGAGAATGGGGTGTTAAATCTCCTGCTATTATTGTTTGCCGTTTAATATGTTCTTTGATGTTTAGTAAGGTTTCTTTTATGTATGTAGATGCCCTTGTATTTGGAGCATAGATATTTATGATTTGGAGTACATCTTGGTGGATCTTTCCTTTGATGAATATGAAGTGTCTTTCCTTATGCTCTATGATGACTTTTTATATGATATTAGATTATATTAGATATATTAGATATATATGATTTTATATGATATTAGAATGGCTACTCCAGCTTGCTTCTTTAGACCATTTGCTTGGAAAGTTGTTTTACAGCCTTTCACTCTTAGGTAGTGTCTGTCTTTGTCTCTGAAGTGTGTTTCCTGTAGAGCAAAACACTGATATGATGAACTAGAAACACATCTCTCTCCCAAATACCAGATTCAGACACAAACTGTACAATAGATATCCAAATAATCGAGGAGTTTATTCTGAGCTTAGGACACACTACTCGTCTTTCCCTTCTTCCTTAGGACCTTTTTCTTCTGTGTAAAAAAATAAAAGCCATGAGCTCTAAAGAAAAGAACATTGTGCTTCCCAACACCTGTATTTTTGGATAAACATATTAATGATATAAACTCCGTGACTTACAGGAACCACTAGAAGCAGGGAAGTCCAGATGCTTCTTACAGCCTCCGAGCTCCTGATCCCATATGTGGAAGGCTCAGATCAATTCTACATCTTCTATGTACCTACTCAACTCCTACCATGGACTCAGTGAGTTTTCCCAGGGTCCACATATTTCTTCCTTTTTTTTTAATACAATGACAGAAGGCCTTCTTCGTTTTCCCCATCTCTAAGCTTTCCATTCTCTTTGTTCTCACTCCCAAATTGATGTTTCCCCTGAACTAGAGGCCAATTAGTAAACCCTATAGGTACTGAAGGAATATCCGAAAAGCATTTGCAGATACAACAACACTTGTGACATCACAGGAGAAGCTAGGGATCTCCAGGATACAAGAGAATTTTCATGGAGGGCCTAATGATGATGTAACTTTGAACTGCCATGGCCTACCTACAAACAGCTTTCCTTATATTGCCAGGTTCGAGAGTGCCTTTTCCAGGTATGTCTCCTGTGACACAGGGCAAACCTTTATGTACTCCATCTCTGTAAAACTAGAGACTTCACTTTATTTGAATACTGGTTACATGGTCTGAATGGAAAAAGTTAGTCACGGTCCTGGCATGGGTAAAAATGATCTAGGAACTTGGAGTGGAAGAGATTCTTCTGGATAATATTTTTATTCCCAAGTCCATTCCTGTGACAAACAGTTCAATTTTTTAGGTTTTCTCTGTTTTGTAAAGGCCAGGATTTTCCCTATAGTCCTTTATGTTAATGAATATTTTATTTCCCTTTCTTAGTGTACATTCCTTGATAGGGGACTTTATAAATATTCCTGAATGTGTACTCAAAAATTCTGTTTTCCAATTCCATTTTCTGCTATGATTTTGGCAACAGATGGGGCCTACCTATAGTGAGTATAACAGTGTAAATACTGTGTACCTACTTCAAATGATGAACACCCAAATCCTTTTTTATCCATAGATCACCAGACATCGATAAAGCAAAGGACCACATTGACTGTACATTTTGGTTCTCTAGTCACATTTGATACCTGTACTACACTATTTACCTTTCTGTGTTCCCATGGCCAGACATGAAGAATTTAGTTGTGTTATCATGATTCTTTATTAAGGCCAACTATAAGAAACAGTAGACTAGGCAGGGAGAATAAGGACTTGAAGGACAGTGAAACCTAAACTTCAATACCTTCATAAGTACCAGAGGGAGTCTATTTGATATGTAATCTGTAAATTCTACATTCTTGCCCTAGTGGCACAGAATCCATGTTACTTACCATTCCACCTAACCACCTAACTAAATAGCTGTAGGAGGCACCATATATATATATGGAAACTAGATAAGATTGATGAAGCTAAGAAGTGCATTCTGCCAGGAAACAGATATAGATATGTCCTGAGGGACACAGCTAGAGCATGTCAAATAAAGAAGTGAATGCTAGTAACAAACCAGTAACCTGAAATGGACTTCTTGTTGTTAGAGTCTGAGAAAGGCTAACAAGAGCTGAACATAAGAACAATATAAGAACATAATGCCAATGAACTAGAGCTTTCTATTACTAAACCTATATTCAAAGACTGTACATGGACAGACTTATACATCCAACTACAAATGTAACAGAGGATGGCCTTGTTTGCCAACAATAGAAGAAGAAGGCCTTGGTCCTCCCTTGGTTTGACTCGCAGTTAAAGGAATGTGAAGGGATAGTAAGTGATTTATAGAAGAAGTGGAGACGGACCAGTTAGTGATATTATGGGAGGAAACTCTTAAAGGCAATGATATTTTAAATGTAAATGAAGAAATTTATTTGTTTAAAAAAAACAAATAAAATTTTTAAAAAATAAAAAAAAACTATGAGAAATAAATGAAAAGAAAACTGCCAGCTAATCATAGCTGTTAACTCAGAAATCAAATGGGTCACTGTCAGGGAATGGTAGTCAGAGATATAATAGTGGAAAGATTAAGATGGTGACGTCTCAACTACAAGCACTTCTCTCTCCCAGATATCAGTGCCAGACATGAACTACACAATGGATATCTAAAGCATGGAAGAGTCTATTCTGAGCTAGGTACACAATAGTTGTCCTTCCTTTCTTGCTTAGGTCCTCTTTCTTCTTGTCAAAAAGAATAAAGGCCATGTGCTCTCATTAAAACAAGTGTGCCCGTCCCATCACTTGGCTTTTGGAATACACAAATGAATGATATAAACTCTTTGACTTCCAGGAACCATAAGAACAAAGAAGTTCAGATTCTTCTTAGAGGACCCCAGCTCCTGATTCCCATATGTGGAAGGCTCAGATCAAGACTATCTGTTCAGCAATACCACTCACCCTGTATGAAGGCATCAGTGAGCTTTCCCAAGCACACATATGTCTTCCTTTTTTAGACCAGGACAGAAGGGCAGCTTCCTTCTCCCCATTTCTGATCTCTTCGTGCTCTTTGTTCTCAGTCCCAAATGTGTGTTTACTCTGAATTAGATGCCAACTACTAAAACCTAGACGTACAGAGGGAATACCTGAGAGGCAGATGCAGTCTTGACAACACTTGCGACGTCACAGAAGATGAAGCTCTAGTGGTTACAAGAGATTTTTCCGGCAGTGCCTAATGTTGATGGCACTGAGAACTGCCATGGCCTACCTGTTAAACAGCTTTCCTTACATTGACCAGATTTGAGGGTGCCCTTTCCTGCTATGTGTCTTGTGATTCAGTGGAAACCTTTAGGTACTCCATCTCTCTAAAGCTAGAGACTTCTCTTTGCTTTATTAGTGGCTACATGCTCTGAATGGAAAAAAAAGTTAGCCAAGGGTTTGGAATGTGCAGAAAAGATCTTGTAACATGGGGTGGAGGAGATTTTTCTGGATATTTATTTTATTCCCAGGTACATTTAGTGAAATACAGTTCAATTTTGTAGGCTTTCTCTGTTTTCCAAAGGCCAGTATTTTCCCTACAGACCTTCAATTGAATGAATATTTTTTTTCACTTTCTTATTGTACATTCATCGATATGGGACTTTATAAATATTGCTGAATATGTACTCAAAAATTCGGTTTTCCAATTCCATTTTCTGCAATGATTTTGGCAACATATGTGGCCCAGCTATAGAGTGAGTATAACTGTAGGACCCTTGTTGGGAGATGGCACTTCAGTCTCAGGATGGTACTCCCCCAAGAAATGTGAGAAACTGGCTCTTGATGTAAAGCACACGAGGTAGTTTATTATCAGATCTCTGGGACGGACTGTATCAAACATAGGAGACAGAGGAGTCGACCCCAAGACTCGAAATTTAAGGCTTTTTATAGGGGAAGGTAAGGGATTCAGCGTGGTTATCAGAAAGGGAAATGGGTACAAGGTCTCATCTGCAAGCAATACGTGCAGGCTTGGGTGTTCTCCAAATAGGAGAGTGTCTTATCTTTATCTGTAGAGCACAGAGTTTGGTACCTATTAGGTATAGCAGATGTGGAACAGGGAGTTGCCTGTCCGCATGGCCCCTGACTCAGTGGAGATTGTGGATGCTAGTTCCTGTAACAATCCCTTGACCTTGTTTTTAGGCTTGGCCAGGACATCTCAGGCCTGTTCTGTCCTGTCCCATTATCTGCTGTTCTTTTGCAGTTTTTATGAAGTTTTTATTTTAACTCTTTCTTTCCCCTGTTCTTCTATTTACTAATTCTAGTCTTAGAATTCTTAGACATTGGTATTTCTATACGGGGAATGGTAGTTGTCATCTTCTATCATGACTATAGGATGGTATTGGCGTTGTAGGTCCATTAGTTGGTTGTACAGCATTTATTCTATTTTTAACAAAAGCTAACCCTCTGTTTATCAAACAGGGGCCAAACACTAAGAGCAGGAAAATAATAAGAACTGGCCCAGCAAGGGCACAAAATAATGTAGTGACACATGGAGACTTGGAGTACCATGATTCAAACCATCCCTGTTGCGTTTAACAGTCTTGCTTCCATTTTTCAAGTCTTTCTCTTAATTTCTGCATTGAGTCCCTGAGTACTCCAGTGTGATCTGCATAGAAACAGCACTCTTCCTTTAAGGCAGCACATAGTCCCCTTCCTTTAAGAACAACATATCTAAACCTCTTCGGTTTTGTAATACCACTTCTGATAAGGAAGTTCAGGATTTTTCTAGGGCATCTATAGATTTTTTTTAACATCTCTTAGTTTCAGTCATGTCTTCTCTCAAAGACTGAAGGGAGTGAGCTCCTGTCTGCCTTCAACTAAAGCCGTCACTTCCGATTCCTACCCCTACAGCAAGTCCCATTCCCAGGAGCATGACTAATGTAATGGAGACAGTTTCTCGTTTAAACCTTCTACTGAAATATTCATCTTCTAGGTGAGATACAGGATGATAATATACTTGCGGCATAAGCTGGATCATGACACAGAAATCACGAGAGGGGTCAAAAACATTAGTTGATAGGCAAGGGGTAAGCCCTTTGTTGCAGGGCCACCAACCAACAAGAGATGGCACAAGATAATAGCTTTCATCAGTTTGGGCTATGGAGAGAGTTCAACCACACAGGTGACAGTGAGAAAGAGTGGGGTTTTCCTAGACAAAGACCAGGACTGCCTCCTGATACAGGTACATCAGTTAAGGTCAGTTTATTTCCCGACCCCCATGAACAGGAAGCATGATCGTTGGTTTTATTAAAGTCACCATTGTATGTAGTTCCCTCATGATAAGGGGAACCTGACAATAAACACAGCCAACACTAAGTAGTAGCCTCTGGATCAGTGTTGTTAAGGACATAGAAAGCTCCTTTAAACAAGTTAAAGAGTCTTTGTCCCATTGATGGGTGAGCAAGATCCGCAGAGGAGGATTCATAAGGAATACCAGTACTAATAGTTATTATTAATGTTGATGGAACCATTGTAGGAGGTGGAAGCTTAAGCCTGGCAGGGGGAACTCTTTCTGGGAAGATCTTGTTGGGCCCAATGGACACTGGCAGGGGTTTTTCAACATTTAGTGTGATCCTAAAATTCAGTACAGGGTCCTTTCCCAGCATGTATAAGCGCAGACCGCAACTCTGACGTTCTTGTTTCTCTTAATTAGTGAACTTTGTAAGTATTGGATTGCAATATTTATCTTCGCAAGGCCCTTTGGGGCTGTTGCTATGTGCACAACCACTCTCTGGTTACTTAAAACTGTCCCTCTCCCCCTGGTTTGGCTCATAGTAGTCCCCGCCCCCTTTTACTGTGATTAAGTCCCAAGTAGAAGTTGAATTCCAGTAAACCTCCCTGTTGCTTCTCAACCCCATGCATCACAATAAAAATCAGATGCTCCTCCACACTTATATCGGGAGTTCCTATACAGTCCCTGGGCTGGACAAATGTAAAATTCTGTGGACCAAGGTTGGCCCGGTAGAATTGTCCTGAGCACCCATATGTGCTTCCTAATCCATTTGGGACACACTGTTCCTCAGCTGGTGGTTGAAGGAGATCAGTATGATCGGGGATGTCCCAAGAGAGTGATCCTGCTGTTAGCTTACAGAGATTGTGTACAAGATCAGGCCACCAGGTCCAAGGGGGGTTACCTGCAGTGGCTGACCAAATGACATTTCCCTCCTCATTAAAGATCTCTCAGGTTTGGCAAATTGGGGAATGGTGATTGAAATCACTGCTCAGAGTCATTTCTGGGGCGCAAACGCAGCTTAAGAGGATTTCAGTCTTTTCCAGGGTCCATCCATCTTATTCAGTTCCAGTGGGAACCTTCTTGACATGGGAGGCATGAACCCAGGTCAGTATCCCTTCTACCTTTACAGCCATAGGCAGGCGTGGTCAATAGCACCAGGTAGGGTCCTTTCCACTGTGGCTCAACGTTTCCTGTTCAGTGTCTCCTCACTAGTACAGCGTCCCCCACTTCAAACTGATGTGGGACCAACAAATCGCCTGCAGTGTAGGTTTCTTTTAACTGTTACCAGGTTTCTTTTCTCACAGTCTCAAGTGCCTTAAGTCGAGCTAGGAGAGGTGAGGGGGGAATAATGGAGGGGGAGGAATCTGGACAAGTTTTGCTCTCTATAGTCATGTAAATGGGCGGGGTGCCCCAAGCATTAGTTCAAAGGGTGTTAAGCCTGTAATTATGTGAGTGTTTCTTACCTGGAATAGTGCATAAGGGAGAAGGGGTATCCAATCACTTCTACTGGTCTCCAAGGTTAATTTAGTTAAGGTCTCTTTTAGCATTCTATTCATCCTTTCGACCTGTCCTGAACTCTGGGGTCTATAGGCACAATGTATTTTCCAATTAATCCCCAGTTCACTGGCCAGTCCCTGACTTACCTGGAAGAGGAAGCCAGGCCCATTGTCTGACCAGATTACCTTAGGTATTCCAAAGCCAGGGAAAATTTCTTCAAGTATCTTCTTGGCAACTACATTCGCCATTTCTCTCTTTGTGAGGAAGGCTTCTACCCAACCTGAGAAGGTATCTATAAAGACTAGAAGATACTTATTTCCGTACCAGACTGGTTTTACCTCAATAAAGTCAATTTCTGCATAAGACCCTGTTCTGTCCCCCGCAGCCGTTTTTCCTCCATGAATCTTGTTAGACCCAGCATTAGTGAGCATGCATGTTCGACAGTTATTTACGAGGTCTTCCACAGTTTTCTGTAGTTGAGGGATGTGATAAGGGGATTTACTAATTAGCCTCACCATCTTTTTGACTCCCAAGTGAGTAAGATGATGTATATTGGTTAAATATTCTAGCCCTTCTTCTTCTGTGAGAGTCTGCTTTTCTAGGATTCCTCCTTCTGGAGGAGATGAGGTTCCAATTACTAGAATCAGAGGCCCTTGAGCTGCCTCTTTAGCCACTTGGTCGGCCATCTGATTCCTACTTTCTATTGGTCCAGTTCCTTTTCGGACAGTGAATGATTGCCACCTTTTGGGGAAATTGGATGGCTTCAAGTAGGCTAAGATTTTCTTCTTTATTTTTAATGTCCTTCCCAGCTGAAGTCAGTAATCCTCTTTGCCGGTAAACTGTCCCATGAACATGAGCCATTGCAAAGGCATACCGGCTTTCAATATAGATATTGATAGTCTTCCCTTCTGCACACTTTAAAGCCTGAGTTAAAGCAATAAGTTCTGCTTTTTGAGCTGAAGTCCCTTCAGGCATGCTACTGGCCCAGATGACAGACCTTCCATTTACTACTGCCATCCCGACTCTATGATTTCTTTCTACCACGAAGCTGATTCCATCCCCCGGCTAAGATTGATCAGTCAAATCTGGTCGAGTTCCAGTTTCTTCTGCCAGTATCTCCTCACAGCAATTCACGGGGGCTTCGTCAGCTTAAGGTAGTAAGGTAGCAGGGTTAAGGATGGCGGGAGGGGCAAAAGTTACCAGCTGAGTCAGTAGCAGGCTCTGGTAATGAAGCATCCGTGTGTTGGTCATCCACCAGTCTGGGGGCTGACGAACAACACTTTCAAGGGCATGGGGTGTCACTATAGTCACATTCTGTCCCATAGTTAGTCAGCGTCTTTTACCAAAATAGTGTTGGCTGCTATTGCTCGGAGATAGGAGGGGCTTCTGCTGGCCACAGGATCCAGTTTCTTTGATAGGTAAGCTACAGGGTGTCTCCAGGGTCCTAGGGTTTGAGTGAAGGCTCCTCTCACCACTCCATTTCTCTCATCTATGTATAAGCTGAAATGTTTCTTAAGGTCAGGTAGTGTCAGGGCTGGAGCCTGTAGCAGTGCATTTTTCAGAGTCTCAAAAGCTATTTGATGTTCCTTAGTCCAAATGAATTCTCCTTTCTCTTTAGTTAAGGGGAATAGAGGGGCTTCCAGGGTAGCAAATCCAGGAATCCAAAGCCTGCAGAACCCTGCTGTTCCCAAGGATTCTCTTAACTGGCAAGGAGTGGTTGGGGTCGGGATTTGTTTCACATTCTGTTTCCTGGCCTCAGTGAGCCAGTGTTATCCATTCTTTAAGGTGTAATTCAAATAGGTCACTTCAGTGCAGCACAGCTGTGCTTTCTGTGCTGAAACCCAATACCACAACTCACCCAGCTCAGCGAGGAGGCCTTGAGTCCCACATTCACATTCCTTGCATGTTCCAGCAGCCAGAAGAAGATCATCTACATACTGTAAAAGAGTTAGGTGTGGATTATTGGCTCGAAAGGGGGCCAAATCTCAATGTAAGGCCTCGTCAAACAGCGTGGGTGAATTCTTAAATCCTTGTGGCAACCTGGTCCATGTCAGCTGTCCGGTTATTCCATTCTCAGGGTCGCGCCATTCAAAAGCAAACAAGGGCTGGCTGTTAGGGTGTAGTCTTAAACAAAAGAAAGCTTCCTTAAGATCTAACACTGTATAACATGCCCTCTCGGATGACAGAGTACTAAGCAAATTGTAAGGATTTTGCACAGTAGGGTGTAAGTCTTGTACCCGCTTATTAACCTCTCTGAGATCTTGTACTGGGCAGTAATCACTTGTTCCTGGTTTCTTTACCGGTAGTAAAGGGGTATTCCAAGAAGATTTACAAAGGACCAGGATCCCTTCTTGGAGTAGTCTCGTGATGTGGGGACAGATGCCCTCCTGAGCTTGCTTCCCCATGGAATACTGTCTGATTCTAATGGGAGTGGCTCCAGATTTGAGTCGGTCACGACAGTGGGGACTTGTTTCGCCATCCTCATCCCCCATGTCTCTACCCATGCTTGGGGAAACTGCTCCAGCCATTCTTCCTACTCTTCCGAAGGCAATGTTTACTTTTGGTAAATCCGATACTCTTTTCCTAGGTGTAAAGACAATCCTAGAGTTTGGGGTGGTACAGTTCCCCATGATAGTTCTGGACCTGATGGGGTGAAAGTTGTTTGTGCTTTTAACTTGGTTAATATGTTCCTTTCTAGCAAGGGCATAGGACACTATGTGATGACCAAATATGAATGAGTTACTAAGTTTCTCCCTAGGGCCACCACGCGAGAAGTAGTCCAAGAATAGCACCTCTGTCCCATTGCCCCAATCACTAGAGTTTTTTTTTTTCATTTTTTACCTTTCCTAGAGGAGCCTTGAGCACTGAGTATTCTGCTCCCGTGTCGACCAGGAAACTCACAGGGGTCCCTTCCACTTGTAACATTACCCTAGGCTCGAGAGGGGGTCCGAGCCCCATCTCCCCTAATCTTCGTCATCCTCTAGGACCAGCACCCTTTCCCCTTGTCTCTTCTTGGGACATTCCTGAGCCCAGTGCCCTCTGCCTTTACAATATGCACATTGGTCTCTTTCCAGTTGTGATCTGTATCTTCTGGGTCTCCTTGGCCCCTACCGCTTTCTGTAACTCAGGTCCCCAGTTTGTCTAGTCCTATCTCTCCTATCCTTGTCTACCACTGTAGCCCATATTCTGGTCAAAGTCTTCTCCTGTTTCTTATCCCTTCTGTCCTCATCCTCTCTCTTTTCTTTCTTCTCTCCCTCCTGTCTCTCTTCTTCAGTCTCTCTCTTGTGCTACACTCTCTCAGCCTCCCTCTTCACATCCCTTATAGTATAATATTGTAATCCCTCAATTCACTGCAATTTCTTCCTAATGTCAGGGGCTGACTGCCCGATAAAGGCCGTAACGACGGAGGCCCTCTGTCCTTCAGACATGGGGTCGAAAGGAGTGTACCTCCGGTAAGCTTCCATGAGTCTTTCCAAAAAGATCGAAGAGGGGTTTAGTTGCCTCTTGCATGACCTCTCTTACCTTAGCCAAATTAGTGGACCTGCATGCAGCCCCCCTGAGACCCACCACTAGAGCTCAACGGTAATTGCACAGTCATTCCCTATCTTGTGCCATGTTGTAATCCCATCTAGGACATGTCAGGGAGAATCCTTCATCTATTTCAACCGTGGTCTGTACAGGATGCCCAGCTGAGTTCGGACATTCTTCCCAGCCTCAAGGAGAGTTCTTTCTTTCTCCTCAGTGGTGAACGAAGTCTGCAAAAGCTGTTGGCAATCATCCCAGGTAGGCTGATGCAAGAACATCAGGGACTCGATCAAGCTCATGATCCTTGCAGGATTTTCTGAAAGAGGATTCTGATTAACTTTCCAGTTATAGAGATCAGAGGAGGAAAAAGGTCAATACTACAAACGTTGTAGACCTGTTGGATCATCTGGATATGGGGGCACCCCAACTGCCCTAAGGGGAAGGGTTGCCATGGAATCTGGGGCAACTCCTCGTCAGCTTCTTGCCCCACTTGAGGGGACTCACCTCCCTTCCCCTGGAGCTGGTAAAGGGACTGTCAGGGCTGAGGGCTGGGTTTCTGGTGGGGAAGCTTGAAGATATGGTGGGGGTGGGGGTGGGGGCCACTCAGGGGACTCCTCTATCTCCGGGTAAATCTTAGGAATTAGGGGCTGGGGTTGGGGGATTTAGCTCAGTGGTAGAGCGCTTGCCTAGCAAGCAGAAGGCCTTGGATTCGGTCCCCAGCTCTGAAAAAAAGAAAAAAATAATAAAAGGAATGGGGGCTGGTGAAGAGCCTCGCCCGCATTCTTCTGCAGGCTGCAGTTTCAGTTTCTCATCTGGGTTGCCTTTCAGGATGGCCAGAATCCTAGGGCCAGGGTGGCATGGAGGGAGGAAGGGCTGGACCCACTAAGGTGGGAATAGTGCCAAATCTTCCCACACTGAATTGTATGGCTGCTGGTCAGGATGTGATCCCAGTCCTTCCTGAAAAACAATGGCCTTTACGGCCCTAATGGTAGGCAAGTTGAAAGTCCTTATGTGTGGCCAGCCCACCCCAAATGTGGGCCATTCTGAGGAGTAGAAGGCCCACCAAGGTCCTCTCTTAACATTTACAGATAAATTCCATCCTCTTGCCCTAAAGTCAGTCCAGTGGTCTGTGGTCAAAGACAAAGGGATTGTCACAGTTTGTCCCATAGTAAGAAACAGTAGGCACACAATCAGAATACAGACAAGAGACACCAACAACACGTCCAAACACACCCATCCAAGCTTGGACTTAAACAACCAGCCAAATGCGACCTGTGACAGAGCAGGTTTCCACCTCCACTCCCTTTTCAGAAGAAGGAGTATTTCGTCTCCTTCGTTCGGAAAAGTCACAGTCAGGTCCTCCTGGCTATTTCCCAACTTTGCAACGTCTTCCATGGTTACAGCCTGTGGTCCTAGGACGTCTCCTACTGCAGCCTCTGAGTCCTTACAGCCCACAGCACCACCTGCTAGTAACTTATGGAGCAGGATTCCATGTTCACTCCCTTTCACGAACCAGAGCAGTGTTCCATGTCTACTCCCTTTCCCAAACCGGAGTGGGATTCCATGTCCACTCCCTTTTACAAACCAAAACCAAGACACAGATACACATTCACGCACACACACTGTGGCGTCGCTCCCAAACATACAAGGCCCACACCAACGTACCTCCAAGGGGTCTTGGGGTTCTTGGGGGTCGTACAGATCCCAGACAAGCCCCCACAATGTAGGACCCCTGTCGGGAGACCCCACTTCAGTCACGGGATTATACTCCCCCAAGAAACGCAAGAGACTGGCTCTTGATGTAAAGCACACGAGGCAGTTTATTATCAGAGCTCTGGGACAGACTGTATCTCACACAGGAGACAGAGGAGTCGACCCCAAGACTGGAAATTTAAGGCTTTTTATAGGGGAAGGCAAGGGGATTTAGCGTGGTTATCAGCAAGGAAAATGGGTACAAGGTCTCGTCTGCAAGCAGTATGTGCGGGTTGGGGTGTTCTCAATATAGGAGAGCGTCTTATCTTTATCTGTAGAGCAGGGAGTTTAGTAACTATTAGCTATAGCAGAAGAGTAACAGGGAGTTGCCCGTCTGGATGTCCCCCCACTCAGCGGAGATTTTGGATGCTAGTTCCTGGAACAATCCCTTGACCTTGTTTTTAGTTTGGCTAGGACATCTCATGGCCGTTCTGTCCTGTAACATTATATGCTGTTCTTTTGCAGTTTTTATGAAGTTTTTATTTTAACTCTTTCATAACAGTGTAAATATTTTTTACCTGCTTGAAATGGTAAACTCCCAAATCCTTATTTTATCCCAAAATTAAAAGACATCAGTAAAGCAAAGGACAACATGGACGATAGAATTCGGTACTCTAGTCCCATTTGATATTAGTACTTCATTGTCTACCTTACTGTGTTCCCAGGAAGTTTCTTTAGGGTTGTGGATATTTTACCATGATTCATTCTTCAGGAATAATAAGATACAAGAGGAAGGACAGGGAGAGGAATGGCTTAAGGTCTAGTGAAACCTCAACTTCAACATGTTCATAAAAACAGGAGGGAGTCTATTTGGCATTGTACTTTTTGGAATCTACATTCTTGTCTTAGTTGCACATAATCCATGTGAAAATTCTACCTAACCAAATAGCGGTAGGAGCCACCCAAAAGGATATATATATATATATATATATATATATATATATATATATATATATATATATCACCAAAACTAGATAAGATTGATGAAACTAAGAAGGGCATTCTGTCAGGAACCAGATATACATATTCCATGAGAGACACAGCTAGAGCATATTATATACAGAAGTGAATGTGTCCTTGTAAAAATATAAAAATAAAAAAAAGTAAAATTTTCTTTTACCCTGCTAACTCTGGCACTGAAATGTCTGAAATCCTCTGCTAGGTATCTTGGCAGAAACACTTTCCCACTCCTCAGCTACACTTTATTTCATGCCGCCACACACTTTCCTATACTCAAACCCTAACATAAAAAACACAAAACACAATAATCTTTGATCCAGTTGATTAGATATAATTGCCCACTTAAACAAACAATGCTGGGTACCATCCATCCCTTAGGAACATTAATAATGATATATAAATAAGCAGAGCAGAATCTTAAATTCACCTACCATGGTTTCTTACTCTGCCATCTTCCTTTCTCTCTTTTTTCCACTAGTCTCCTCCTATTTTTTCAAACATCTCTCCCACCTATTCTTCCTTCTCCTCCAATGATAACCATCCTTCAATCCTCTTACTGCCACTAACATATACTTTACAAATTCAATGGGGAGATGGTTCTAGTGAAGCAACCTGAGTTCTAAGTACAGGAATATGCAGCTGAACTTGGGGCAGTGGAATTAGTATCAAACACAGATAACTTCAGGGCAAACCACAACATGAACCCTAGTGGCAAACCAGTGAACTGAAAACGGACTTCTTGTTGGTACATTTTGAGAATTTTTTAGAAGAGGTGAAAGTGCTTTCAACCCCATAAGAAAAACAATGCAAATGAAACAGAGATTTTTGTGCTAGACCAGTATTCAAAGAATGTACATGAACAGACATATGGCTTGAACTACATATGTTGCAGAAGATGGCCTTGTTGGGCAACAATTGAAGGAGAACCCTTGGTCCTGCCTAGGTTTGACTCCCAGTTCAAGGGAATGTCATGGTCAGTAAGGGGGTTTTTAGGAGAAGGGTACGGGGACTGGTAATGGATCTTATACTAAGGAAACTGGGAAAGGAAATAATATTTTAAATGTAAATTTAGAAATATACAATTAAAAAGCAATAAAATTTATTAAAAAAATAAAAAAAATGAAAGAATTAAAAAAAAAGAAATCTGCCAGCTAATCACATCTGACTCAGAATTTTAAGGGTCACTGTCAGGGAATGGTAGTCAGAGTATTACTAATGGAAAGACTGATATGATGAAGTCTCATCTATAAGTACTTCTCCGTCCCAGATATCAGTACCACACACGAACTGCATTATTAGATTCCAATGCATGGAGGAGTTTACTCTGTGCTGAGTACACAATACTTGCCTTACCTTTCTTCCTTAGGATCTTTCCCTTCTTGGCAAAAGGATAAAACCTATGAGCTCTCAGGGAAATCTATACTGCCCTTCCCAACACCTGGCTTTTGGGATAAAGAAATGAATTATATGAACTATCTGATTTCCAAGAAAAATAACAAGCAGGGAAATCCAGATGCTTCTGTGAGGCTCCCTGATCCTGATTCCCAAAGGTGGAAGGCTCAGATCAAGTCTATCTCTTCATTGATCCTACTCAATGCCTACCCATGTCTCACTGAGCTTTCCCGTACACCACATCTTTCTTCCTTTCTTTATACAAGACAGAAAACCAGCTTACTTTCCTCATCTCTGATCTCTTCATGCTCTTTGTTCTCCCTCTCAAATTGATGTTTTACTCTATATTAGAGGCCAATTAGTAAACCCTAGAGGTACTGAAGGAATATCTGAGAGGCAGTGGCAGTCACATCAACACTTGTGACATCACAGAAGAAGCTAGGGCTCTCCAGGTTACAAGAGATTTTTCATGGAGGGCCTAATGATGATGTCACTGAGAACTGCCATAGACTACCTGCTGAAGAGCTTTCCTTACATTGGCCAGATATGGAGGTGCCCTTTCCTTGAGAGTCTCCTGTGACACAGTGAAAACCTTTACATGATACATCTCTCTAAGCTAGGGACTTCTCTCTGCTTCATTAGTGATTAAATGCTCTGAATGGAGAAAGTTTGACAGGGGCTTGGCCACGGTAGATAAGATCTAGGAACAAGGAGTGAAGAAGATTCTTCTGGCGATTAATTTTATTCCCAGGTCCAAACTTGTGACATTCAGTTCAATTCCATAGGTTTCCTCAGTTTTCCATTTGCCAGTATTTTCCCAACAGACCTTTAATTGAGTGAATATTGTTTTACACATTCTGATTACAAATTCATTGACAGGGGACATTATATATATATTCCTGCATGTGTACTAAAAATTATATTTTTCCTATTCCTTTTTTTTTTTGCAATGAATTTGGCAACAAACGTGCCCCAGCTACAGAGTCAATATAACACTGGAGATATTGTCTACATAATTCAAATGATCAACTCCCAAATCCTTATTTTATCCAAAAATTACCAGAAATCAATAAAACAAAGGACCACATGGACTATAAATTCAGTTCTCTAATCACATTTGATATCTGTACTACAATATATACCTTTCTGTGTTCTCATGGTCAGATTTGAAGGTTTTAGTTATTTTACCATGATTCTTTCTTAAGGCCAAATATAAGAAACAGGAATATGGGATGGGTTAAGGAAGCTTGAGGAACAGTGAAATCTCAACTTCAAGTACAGGAGGGAGTCTATTTATCATTGTCATTTGTAAATCCTACATTCTTGACCTAGTTGCGCAGAATCCATGTTAACATTCCACCTAACCAAATAGCTGTAGGCACTAAAACTTTATATATATATATATATATATATATATATATATATATATATATATATATATATATCACCAATAATAGATAGGATTGATGAAACTAAGAAGTGCATTCTGCCAGAAAATGGATATAGATTTTTTTTTAATTTAATTTAATTTTATTTTTTTTATTATTAACTTGAGTATTTCTTATATACATTTCGAGTGTTATTCCCTTTCCCAGTTTCCGGGAAAACATCCCCCTCCCCCTCCCCTTTCTTATCGGTGTTCCCCTCCCCACCCTCCCCCCATTGTCCCCCTCCCCCCAACAGTCTAGTTCACTGGGGGTTCAGTCTTAGCAGGACCCAGGGCTTCCCCTTCCACTGGTGCTCTTACTAGGATATTCATTGCTACATATGGGGTCAGAGTCCAGGGTCAGTCCATGTATAGTCTTTAGGTAGTGGCTTAGTCCCTGGAAGCTCTGGTTGCTTGGCATTGTTGTACATATGGGGTCTCGAGCCCCTTCAAGCTCTTCCAGTTCTTTCTCTGATTCCTTCAACGGGGGTCCTATTCTCAGTTCAGTGGTTTGCTGCTGGTATTCGCCTCTGTATTTGCTGTATTCTGGCTGTGTCTCTCAGGAGCGATCTACATCTGGCTCCTGTCGGTCTGCACTTCTTTGCTTCATCCATCTTGTCTAATTGGATGGCTATATATGCATGGGCCACATGTGGGGCAGACTCTGAATGGGTGTTCCTTCAGTCTCTGTTTTAATCTTTGCCTCTCTCTTCCCTGCCAAGGGTATTCTTGTTCCCCCTAAAGAAGGAGTGAACCATTCACATTTTGATCATCTGTCTTGAGTTTCATTTGTTCTAGGCATTTGGGGTAATTCAAGCATTTGGGCTAATAGCCACTTATCAGTGAGTGCATACCATGTATGTCTTTCTGTGTTTGGGTTAGCTCACTCAGGATGATATTTTCCAGTTCCAGCCATTTGCCTACAAATTTCATAAAGTCGTTGTTTTTGATAGCTGAGTAATATTCCATTGTGTAGATGTACCACATTTTCTGTATCCATTCCTCTGTTGAAGGGCATCTGTGTTCTTTCCAGCTTCTGGCTATTATAAATAAGGCTGCAATGAACATAGTGGAGCACGTTTCTTCTTTATATGTTGGGGCATCTTTTGGGTATATGCCCAAGAGAGGTATAGCTGGATCCTCAGGCAGTTCAATGTTTTGAGAGACACAGCCAGAGCATGTCAAATACGAAAGTGTATGCTATTGGCAAACCAGTGTACTGAAAATGGACCTCTTGTTGGTAGATTTTGAGAAAGGCTAACAAGAGCTCAGGGGACATTCAACCCCATAAGAACAATGCTAATTAACCAAAGTGTTTCGGTGCGAGACTAATATTGAAAGACTGAAAGTGAACAGACCTATGTCTCCAAATTCATATGTAGCAGAGAACGGCCTTGTTGGGCACCAATGGAAGAAGAAGCCCATGGTCCTCCCTTGGTTTGATTCACAGTTAAAGAGAATTTGAAGGGACAGTAAGAGGGGTTATAGAAGAAGTGGAGAGGGACCAGTTAGGGATCTTATGGGAGGAAACTCTTAAGGGAAATAATATTATAAATGTAAATATAGAAATATACATTTAAAAAAACAAATAAAATTTGTAAAAAAAATATAAGAATTAAATGAAAAGAAAACTGCCAGCTAAACACAGCTGTTGACTCAGAAATCTAATGGGTCACTGTCAGGGAATAATATTGGAAAGACTGAGATGGTGAATTATCAATTAGAAGCACTTCTCACTCCCAGATATTGGAAACAAAGGGGGCACAGCTAGAGAGTGAACAGAACGTGTAAATAATGTGTCCCTACTTCAAATGATGAACTCTGAAATGCATATTTCATCCAAAAATTATGAGACATCCATAAAGCAAAGGATAACATGGACTATAGAATGCGGTTCTGTAGTCCCATTAGATATCAGTTCTATAATATCTAGCTTCGGTTTTCCCAGAGCCAGACTTCATTTTGGATATTTTATCATGGTTCTTTCTTCAGACAAAACATAAGATTCATTTGGATGGGCAGGGAGAGGAATGGCTTGATGTCCAGTTAAACCTCAACTTCCATACGTTCTTAAGAACAGGATAGAGTTTATTTGACATTGTCATTAGTTGATTCTACATTCTTGACCTGGTTGTGCAGAATCCATGCTAAAATTCTACCTAACCTAGTATTGCTATAGGAGACACCAAATATGCATATATAATGCTCCACCAAAACTAGATAGGATTGATGAAGCTATGAAGTGCATGCTGCCAGGTAATGGATATAGATCTTTCCTGGGAGACACAGCTAGAGCATATAAAATATAGAAGGGAATGCTAGTGGCAAACTAGTTTACTGACAACTGATCTGTTGTTGGTAGACTTTGTGAAAGGATTACAAATCCTGTGTAAGTGAGGGTTCTGAAGGTACCTGGAAAAGAATGTAGGGCAGAGGACGGGAGAAGTATGCCAAGACAAGAGCCAGAAAAAGGCGTCAATTTTATTTTTCTCCAAGGCTGAATTTATACCATTACAGGGGTTACAGAGGGATGGGGGAACTAAGAAACTTTTAGGAAGGGCAAGAACACAGGATTCATTTGGTCACGGAACTGATGTTGAAAGGACGTCAGAGATTTCAGTGGTTTGTCATATTATTAATCAGCAGGACAACATTATCATATTATTATTTTTCTTGACCACCAGATTTGTATTAGTCTTCTGCTCTGGCTGGGGATTTTCCATGAACCTAGTCATACTTAATTCTAACCATAATAATAACATCTACAATGGAGGGCTTCAAGAGCGTCGCAACCAACATCTCCCCCTTACTTATATTCAAATGTAAATGTGACCATTGGCCATGCATGTCCTGGAATGAACCCCTTGGAAAATACGTTTGTCTTAGATTGGGGTGTTATTTGTCCCATGGCCAAAGGAATCTTGTAGCCAGGGCCCATAATGGGATAAGGCAGAAGCTAAGGTCGGCCCTCCTGTCTTAGGCCCTTTACTCAGGATAATATCACTCTCTTATCCATCATTGACTGTGTAGCTCAGCACACAGGGGTAACAATTTTTTGGTTTTTCAACAAAGGCATCAGGACAGTAGGCAGAAAAGAATTTTGGCCTCATTTGACTGAAGGACAAAAATGTCCTTGCCTGGACTGGGATGGAGATGTGTAGGTGAGCTTGACCCTCATTAAAGCATCGTCGTTAGTTAGCCTATGATAATATAACTGAATAGGTTTTCTTGCTATATTATCTCCCTGTTATTTAACAAGGCTGGTTAAATGATTAAATGTCCAAGGGCCAAAATATATAAATAAAAGTAAAAGAGACAAATAGGTATCCCATGCAAGTCAAATAGGAAATAAGCAAACCCCATGTCATTAAAGTACAGCATCAATAACTGAAAAATAAATAATGTGTTGGTACAAAGAAGGAAAAACAACATGCTGACTGTCATTTTTAAATATTCAAAATAAATCAAATAGACAATACAATTTAAGTTCCTGTAACAATCATACTTTCATTATCCAAAAAAAATCAAATCCTATGAAAGGTATTACATTATTGAAGAATACATATTTTACATGTCCCGGAGTGGGTGGTAGGCAGTGGACTTGAATCGGTGCAGTTCTTTTTGAAAGCAGTTCCTTTTAGCGAAGTGCAGGCTTTAGATAAAGTCGTGTGTACCTTGCGCCATGTTCAGTGTCTCCCTGGGTCCATCTTTGGATCAGTGCCCAAATGTGGGGCAGTCTGAATGCACTTTCTCTTTTAAATATTTTATAGTAAATATAATCTCCGTATCAGCACCTGATGGAAACATTCTAAGACCCCAAGTATATCCATCCGTCCAATCCTGGTTCAGACCATGGAGGTAAATTTGATATTTAGGGGGATGCACCATCCCCTTGTTTTAGAATTAGGACCTTCAGAACGTGAATCTGGGACATGCATATTAGCAGGATGGGATATATCTTAAGTCAAAGATCACAGTGTCTTAGGTGATAAAATTCTTAAGAACAGCGGTAAGGGGCCAGGCAAGAATGCTAGGGGTGGCCTGGTGATAGCGGGTGGAACAACCAAATCAAGTGACAAATAGCATTTAGTCGCATAGCTAAATGAGCCAGCTTTCTTGGGGTGAAAAGGCCAGCCCATAATCAAGCGCAAGCTTTGTTCCTGTGAAACAAATAGGAGAGCAGACGGGCAGCTGGGCTGTTACTGGTTGTCTCTCTGGATTAAGAATCACCTCAGCTCGGTTCAGCTCCGTAGAGTCAGTTCAGTGGCTCTGCCTCTCAAGAGACCCAGCGTCTGAAGGATACTAGGCTGTCAATAAGAATTAATAACAAAAGGACGGAGACATGGTTAGGACCTGAGTGCTAGATGCCAAGTGACTGACAATATAATTGTATGGTTTTTCTGCTTTAGGGGGAAAGTTTCTTCCAATCTGTCCGACATGCCTGGTGCCCTTGTGGCAAAATACAAGGAGAAAATAGCATTTGAGTATTGAAGGGGGGCTTGCCCAGGGTGGTGATATCCGACTGAAGCCTGAGGCATCAGAGAGTAAGCTATAGTTAGAGGCAATTGGTTTTAAGGACTATTTCTGATGCCATTCCTGGGGCAGGGGTCACAATTGTGTTGGGTTTCCTGCCACTTACAACCAATAAATAGATTACTAACACTGGAGTACTGATCTTTAATAGAAGTATAGCCCTCCCAGGACTGCAGTAGGAGTCCTTCACCAAGCCGTCTCACTGAGTTAGAAGGCCATGGAAAAGAAAACATTGATCCTGACCTTGACCACAGCCTCCAGTTGGAGTAAGCTGAAGAGTCGGTGCCAAGACATTCTCCTCTTGTCATCGTAGAATAAAACCTGTATTGTTTGGCAAAACAAACTTCCTCACAGTCTGCTGCAGACTCTTTCTGAAACTATTTTAGGTACTACCCTGACCCCCAAACTGGGGCATTTTGATAATAGGGGCAAGAGCTGACTGCTGCAGGGATAGGATCAGAGGCACTGTCTATGTCAATGATGACTAACAAGGAAGGTGACTTAATGCTGAAGACCAACTCCTCACTTGCAATAGGGCCAGCAGATAAGGAAGGCTCCCTGGCAGAAAACAATTTCTTTTAAGCAAATTATTTCCAAGTTAAGCACCAAGTAGAACAAGTAAAACTTCTTAAGAAAGAAAACAGTTCCATGATTTCAAACATGATCATCAGTCCAAGTCCAAAAATGTGACAAAAGCCAAAAAAGACACTAGACAATACCAAAGCAAACAAACTAGAAGAACAAGACCAAGAAAAAGCATTCTATAAGCGAATTCCACAGATGCCTGTTACCTTCACTACCTGGCCCAAAATGCAGCTTAACCTTAGCTGCTTTTGGGATGAGGCAGACCATCTCATCCCACCTCTGAATGGGATTTTAGAGTGTCTCCTAGATTCCTTTCTCCTCCTAGAGCATCCTCTAGGGCCTTTGGAGTGTGAAAACTAGCAAGGCGAACTGTCACAACCATAAGCCCCTTACAGGACCAATGCAACCACCAAGTTGAATCTAAACCTTTTCCAGTGGTGACTCAAACCTTTCAGACAGCAGGGGCAAACAACACAAGTCAACATGAAACAAAGACAAGACATGACACAGAGACAAAACAGAAAATAACACAGAACACAAAACACACACTTGCTCGAGCTTACCTCCGATCTCTTTACCACTTGTGGTCAGGAGGGAGCACAGTTCTCTGTGATACACCAAAATGTTGTAAGACCCCATAGTGGACTACTTCTGGAGCACAACTTCGGAGCATAGATTGACAAAATGACCTCTGCAGTAGCATGAGAGTATAAGGTTTTTAATCCACGTATGTGTGGTTGCTCATCCACACAAGGAGAGGCAACTTGTACCCAAAATGCACATAACTTTTATTCATTACAGAGGGTAGATTTCAGTAAAAGAGTTAGCCCATCCATTAAACAATCACTAACTCTGTACTATCTTTTGAATCAGTTGTTGCCTACTGGGTGAACTATGGACAAATATTTTTACAAAATCTAAGATTTTTTTTTTTTTCTTTTTTTTTTCTTTTTTTTTTTTTTTTTTTCGGAGCTGGGGACCGAACCCAGGGCCTTGCGCTTGCTAGGCAAGCGCTCTACCACTGAGCTAAATCCCCTCTAAGATTTTTTAAAAAAAATTTAACCCTATTCTTTGTGTCCCGCGTGACTCGTTGTGTCGTGTCACTAAAGATGAGTGTAGATTGCTTGTCCCATCACTCAGCAAAAGCTCTGGGAGGGGGTGGGGGGTGAGACCAAAAGTTCTAAGTGGGAGCAAAGGCTTCCACAAACAAAGCAGACAGACCAGCCTATTCACAGGGAACTACTTTCTCCTCCAGGACACCTTCAAAGAGCCACACTTTGGGTGCCATTTTAAGGGAGAGATCTGAGGGTGCCTGGAATAGAATTGGGGACAAGGGTCACAAAGAAGGACGTTAAGATAATAGTCTGATCAAGGCGAAAATTTTATTTTCCCCCAAGGATGAATTATTACCATAACAGGGGTAACAGAGGGAGGGGAGATGTAAGAAACATTTACTTAGGCCAAAGATACAATATTGGTGTGGTCAGGGAATCAGCTGATGTTGACATAATATCAGAAATCCATTGGTTTCTCATATTGTTAGCAGGACAACTTTGAAATATTATTAATTTTCTTGACCACCAGATGTGTATTAGTATTTTGCAGCTGGCTGGGGATTTTCATTGAAAATAGTCATACTTAATTCTAACCATAACAATAACATCAACAATGGAGGACGTCAAGGGCATCACTCCAAAGAAATTGAAGGGGCTTTCAACTCCATAATAAAAGCAATGCCAAAGAAACAGAGATTTCAGGTACTAAACCAATATTCTGAGCATGGACAGAATTATGGCTCAAACAGCACATGTAACAGAGGATGGCCCTTTTGGGCACCAATGGAAGGAGAAGAACTTGCTCCTTCCCAGGTGTGACTCCCAGTTCAAGAGAATGTCAAGGTGCAGTAAGGGAGGTTATAGAAGAAGGGTAGGGGGATCACTTAGGGCTCATATTGACAGGTAATTAGGAAAAAAATAATATTTGAATTGTAAATATAGAAATATCCAATTAAATAGGCAATAAAATTTGCTAAAAAATAAAAAAGGAAGAAATAAATGAAAAGAAACTGCTAGCTAATATCACTTATTGAAATCTAAAAGGTCACTGTCAGGGAATGGTAGTCAGAGTAAGACTAGTGAAAGACTGACATGATGAAATCTCAACTAGAAGCACTTCTCTCTCCCAGATATCAGTGTCAGACACACACAGAACTTTAGGGATCCAAAGCCTGGAGGAGTTTACTCTGAGCTGAAGATACAATACTTGTTCATCCCTTCTTCCATAGGACTTTTTCTTCTTGACAAAAAGAATGAAAGCCATGAGCTTTCAGGAAACAACTGTGCCCTTCCCAGTACTTCGCTTTTGGAATAAAGAAATGAAAGATATAAACCCTCTGACTTCCAGGAATCATAAGAACAGGGAAGTCCAGATGCATCTGAGAGGCTCCCATCTCCTGATTCTCATATGTGGAAGGCTCAGATCAAGGCTATCTCTTCAGGGAACCGACTAAACACCTAGCCAGTGTTCACTGAGCTCTCCAATGGACCAAGTATTTCTTCCTTTTTTATACCAAGACAGAAGGGCAGCTTTCTTCTCCCCATCTCTGATCCCTTCATCCTCTTTGCTCACCCTCAAAAATATCTGTTTACTCTGAATTAAAGGCCAATTAGTAAGCCCTAGAGGTACAGAAGGAATATTTGAGAGCAGGCGCTGTCACAACAACACTTGTGCCCTCACAGAAGGAGTTAGGGCTCTCCAGGATACAAGAGATATTTCAGGGAGGTGCTACTGATGATGTCACTGAGAATTGCCATGGCCTACCTGCTGAACAGCTTTACGTACGATGACCAGTTTCAAGAGGGCCTTTTCCAGGAGAGTCTCTTTTGTCAGAGTGGAAACCTTTACATACTTCATCTCTTTAAATCTAGAGACTTCTCTTGTCTTCATTAGTGGTTACATGCTCTGAATGGAGAAAGTTAGTCAGGGGATTGGCATGGGTAGAAATGATTTAGGAACATAAAGTATAGGAGATCTTCTAGATAATATTTTTATTCCAAGGTTCATTCCTGTGAAATACCGTTCAATTTTCTAGGTTTTCTCTTTTTCCCAACAGGTAGTATTTTCTGTATAGACCATTAATTTATTGAATATTGTATTACACAAATGTGATCATCTTTTAGTTTTCTTCTCTTGCATACTGCTGAAAAAAATGGTACCCAATATTGTATTAGAATAAATATTATATAGTACACCTAAAGAAAACAAATTCCTCCCAAGGACAAAGTAACTTCATAAGTAAGCAATTTGAATTTACAGAGAAATGTTTAAATATTGGATTATTTATCTTTAAAAGTACGCTTATAAGAATCTTTAAAAAAAACAGAAATCTAAACATCTATATAAAAATGTCATATCTGCTTTAAATGATCAGAATGCACATCTGTGATTGGCAATCCTTATTAAAACCTATCAGGAAGCTGAGGGCAAACCTGGATCAGAAATCAGTCATCAACAGTTAAGCCTTTATGACAGTCACACCATTAGCCTGTGCTGGCATTGTTCTTGATCCCTGACCTTAAAATGTCCCATCCTGTTTGAACTTCAAATTGTTCCATAAACTGTTTTTTACATCAGAGTCAGTACTGAAAATACCTTATCAAGCTTCATGAAAAATTTTATTTTTCCAAATCCTTTTTAAGGGTGGTAGTCATCGCTTACCATTCTACATTTCCTCGGGCAATGATGGAAGCACGGATCTGCCCTAGAGGCAATCCCTAAAAGACCTCCACCACTGTTAATGCAAATGACAATGGTGCTACCTCAGAGTGGTGGAAAGCTCCTTGAGGATTTTCATGCACTTCTTAGATTAAGAGAGATATACATGCAATAACCGAGTGACACTCTGCATGAAGTCCTCATTGGTTTCATGACTCACCAATGTTCAATGAGACTGGGCTGAAGAATGGGCAATACCCCATGAGTTCTAAAGCTCTGTGTCATTCCTCCTTCACAGGCCTTGGCAATACTCCATGTCATAACCAAATTTGAACCATGCTTTTACCCTGGATAGAATTTCAAATACTATACTGAACAGGGAGTGTGCACAGCCTTAAATTGTCCTTGAATTTAATGGAATTGCTTTACGTTTCTTTCCATTTATGTTGATGTTGGGCACTGGCTTGCTGTCCATTGCTTCTATTATGTTTCTGCATAGGATTGGTATCCCTGATCTCTCTCATGCTTTTAATATGAAGGGGGGTTGGAATATTTTTGGAAGCTTTTTCAGCATCTAATGAGATAATAGTGGGATTTTTTTCTTTCAGTTTCATTATATAGCAGATTATATTGATGGATTTTAAGAAATTGCATCATCCCTGCCTCCCACTGGAAATTAATAATTACACAACATAACCTACAGAAGGGAACTCATATTCACATGCATACTCTAACAGCTCTTCAAAAAAACAAAAACAAACACATGCAAACAAAAACCATGCACCCTACAGAACAGATCTAATACTCACATACACACTCAAACATCCCTATCGAAAAAACAAATACCAAAAAACATTCAAGCTAAAAAACACTGCTCCCGCAACATCAAAATAGCATGAACTAAATATCACTTCTCATTAATACCTTTAGGCATTAATGGCCTCTACTCAACAGTAAAAGTACACAGGTTAATACAATGGATTTAAAAACAGGATCCATCCTTCTGTTGCACTCAAGAAACACAATCTAGCAACTGAGATAGACACAACCTCAGACTAAGGTGTGGGCAAAGTTTTCCAAGGAAATGGACACAAGAAACAAGATGGTGTAGCCATTCTAACACCCAGCATATCGCATATCAGACTTTCAACCAAAAGTAATCAAAAGAGATGGGGAAGGACACTTCATATGCATCAGAGGAAAAATCCACCAAAATGGCATCTCAATCCTGGATGTCTATATGCCAAAGACAAAAGCAGCAACATTAGTGAGAGAAATATTGCTGAAGAATAAATATCACATCGAACCTCACACATTAATAGTGGGGGACATCAATATCCCACTCTCATCAAGAGCAGGTCATCGTGACAGAATCTAAAAAAAATGTTGTAACTAACACTGGTTTCAAATAAACTGACCTCACTGATATCTACAGAATATTTCACATGAACACAAAAGTACACTCTTTCTTTTCAGTACCACATGTAACCTTATCATAAACTGACCATGTTCTCCCTCACTAAACAAGCCAGAGCAGATACAGAAAGAGTGTGCTAACCATAGGATCTTCTCAGATCGCCGTGGATTATTCCTGGACTTCAACAATAACAAAAAGCCTATAAACTCATGGAAATTAAACAGCTCTCTACTTAAGAACCACTGGTTCAGAGAAGACATGAAAAAAAAAAAGCGTTCCTAAAATTCAATGAAAGTAAGACACAGCATCTCCAAACTTAAGGGACATAAGGAAAGCAGTGATAAGAGGAACGTGCACATGCAGCAGAGAGCGCTTTCATAAAGAAACCAGAGAGACCACACACTAACAGCTCCCCAGCACACTCAAAAACTCTAGAATAAAAAGAGCAAATGCATATTAATGGAGGGGAAGGCAAAAAATGATCAGACTCGGGGTGAAAGTGATCCATCAGAAACAAAAAGAATACAAAGATCAACAAAAACAATAGATGGTTCCTTGGGAAAATCAAGCGGACAGACAAACCCTAAGACTGATAATGTACTAGGAGGAGAGACATCATCCAAATAACAAAAGTCAAAACAAATAGATATCCAAAAAAAAAAATGGATAGGGAGCCACATCGATGGACATTGATGAAAGGCACAGAATCCTTAGGTCTTAAAAACCTGCTGTCTCCAAAATTAGAAGCTCTGAACGAAATGGATGATTGTGTAGATGGATAACACTGACCACAGGTAAACTGAGGTAAGATAAACTATGTAAATAGCTCTACAACACTTAAAGAGACATAAACATTAATTAAAAGTTTCCCCACGGAAAGAGCCCCACGGCCAGTTTGTTTCAGCGCAGATTCCTACCAGATTTTCAAAGAATTCTCAACCTACTCCAAAACACAGAAACAGGAGGAAAACGCCAAACTGATTCCATGACAGCACAGTCACCCTGACACCTAAATCACAAATGACTCAACAAAGAAAGAATTTCATACGAATTTCCCTTAAGAACATTGGTGGAAAAAATACTAGGTAAAATTATAGAAAACAAAATCCAAGGACATATGAATCTCCATCCAGTGCCATCATGTAGGCTTCCTCCTGAGGCTGCAGGAATGGTTCAGTCTTTGAAAACCCATCAAAGTGATCCACCATATAAGCAAACTGAAGTGTAAAACATATTCTATCCTCAGCGCATTTCCCATTAAATTGTGAGCTGCACATGGATTTAACTTTGTTGAAGTTGCATACCATGCAATATATATACGTGTGTGTGTGTGTGTATATACACATATATAAAATATTATTATAATAACTTAATATATTAAACTGTCCTATACTAACATTATATAATCTAATTAATATATTATAATAGCATATTAAATTGTTATATATAAACATTATGATAATATATAATTAATATATATTATATTGATATGTTAAATTATTATATATTGATATCATGATAAAATATACTTAATATTAATATTATGTTAGTATATTAAATTATTATATAGTAATAATACTATACTTCCCTTACCCTCTTCTTATCTTCTATCTAACCACACCCTCAATCCTCCAATACCAACTTTCCCTCTGGCTACCTGTCATAGGCTCTAGCATTTACTGAACAGTTAAGAAAGGGAGAATATTTATATGCGATCCCCTGAGTCCATGATAGAGGTCTAGTCAGGGGCAACCTGCTTTGAGGAAGCAGATAAAATCAGGGTACAAATACCATTTACTGGGGGAAGATCAAATGGAAATAATGACTTTGCATATCTATTCATTGGATTATGAGAAAATGCGGAACATTCTTCCTAAAGACTCATCTGTACTACTCCTGGCCTTATATCTGAAAAGATCTCTGCCATACCGCAAGGACATGTGCTCCATAAGGTTCATAACTGCTTTCTTCATAATGAGTAGAAAATAGAAATAACCGAGATGCCCTCAACCAAAGAATGGCTACAGAAAATCTGTTTCAATTACACTATGGAATACCACGCAGCTAAGAAAAATAAGGACATTGTGAAGATGCGGTCAAGTAGATGGAATGGGAAAGTATTGTTCTGAATGAGGTAACTGAGACCCAAAATAACATGTACATACTCACTTAAAAGAGGGTATTAGCCATAAAGTACAGAATTCACACACTATGATCTATACAACCAAAGACGCTAAAAATGAAGAAGGACCCAAGAAAAATGCTTGAAATTCACTCAGAAGGAGGAATAAAATAATGAGAGAAGGCAGATGGAAGGAAAGGATTGGGTGGCTGAGGCGATGGGAATGGAAATGGGGTTTGAAAATCATTTCTTGGGAGAGGCGAGCAAGAGGGACAGAGGGCCAAGAGAATAAAGAGAAATCAGTGACTGTCCAGGGTGGGTGCTATCTCTGTGATTTGCCTGAATCTCGGATGGGTGAGGCTACCCCGGCATCCATGAGGGTGAATTTAACTGAGACTCGTAGCAGTGGGGATACGGATACTGAAATGTTCACTTTCCTTAGCCGCAGAGGTCCCAAGGTCGAAGGATGAGGACCCAAACCCACTCCCAAAATTTTGACCCAGAAATTGCCCTCTCTATAAGAGACACAGGGACAGAGATGGAAGAGGAAATGAGGGAATGGCCAAAGGATAAGTGGCCGGATGTGAGACTTATCCTATGGGCAGACTGCAAACTCTGACATTATTAATGGTCCTTTCTTGTGTGTGCAGACCGGAGGGTAGCGTTATTATCCTCTGCAATGCTCCACTGAGCAGCCGACTGACACAGAAGCATAGGCGCATGGCCAAACATCGGATGGAGCTCAGTGAGTCTCACTGAAGAGCTGAGGGAAGGACTAAGAGAGGTAGAGGAGCACAATGGTCTTCACGTGGGTTCACTAAACCCGTCGCCTGTCTGTGGATCCTGTTCTCTTACCCGGACTGCGTTTTCAGGACCTGGTGGGAGACGATGAATCTAGTCCTGCAGATACTTGATGTGCAAGGGGAGAGTGTGCACCCAGAGGTGTCCTCCACTCTCTCAGAAAAGAAGGGGAGAGGATAGGAGGAGGTATTGTAAATGGTGGGAGCCTGGAGGACTGTGGTCACAGGGCAGCATTCAGAATGTTACCTGGCGAATAGATACAACCATTATATCAAGGGGTGAAGGCATGACATCATGGGGACCGGGACATGACCTCATGGGCCTGGGCATGACACCATAGGGGTGGGGCATGACATCATAGGGGTGGGTGAATGACATCATAGTGGTCGAGCCGTGATATCATGAAGCTTAAGAGAAAATAGATGAAACTAGAAAAAAAATCATCCCAAGAGAGAACTGAGACCTAGAGACACAAACATGGCAGGCGTTTACCTATACATGGTATCGGCTATGGTATAAATCATATTCTATTTACAATACACAAATGCAGAGGGACACAGGAAAGGAGAAGGCCGTTGAGGGGAAAAGCATCGACTTCTCTGAAAGTAAAACTGGAAGAGATTCTGTGTGTGAGTGAGGGCAACTGAGGACAGAAACAGAGGGTCTGTGCGGAAGATGGAGGGATAGCGTGGTGCAGAGAGAACCGGGCAGAATTAGGGGACATACGGATTAATGCAGAAACTCAATGGATGCACTGGTTAATTTATGGAATCTAGAGGGCAACCTTCCGAGGATTTAATCTGATAGAGAACACAGAGTCGGAAACTTCAATCCTTTGAAATAAAGCAAGTGGAATCTCAGGGTTGGAGATGGGGCACATTCGGTGGAGTCGGTTTCTAAGGAGGTCAAATGGAGATCCCAGAACAAGAGACCGATGCAGGGACAGAGATTATAAAAACTCAAGTAAATGAGGACTTCCTGGTACCTTAAGCCTCCATCGATGTAAATGCACCCGAAAACCCCTTCCCGCTCTCCAAGGTTTGTGTAGCCGTTTTTCAACCTGAGTAAAATATATGCACACAGCACGTCCCTGAATACCTTCTAACAGAGTTGTGACACTGAATACCTTGGGGCAACCCCCAACTCACTTGCAGGCAGACCGACTGGTGGCCGGGTGGTCCCTGGGGCCACTTCATTCTTTTGCATCTGGACACTCTAGGAAGCATACATCAGAGATGTGTGTGTGTGTGTGTGTGTGTTTGTGTGTGTGTGTGTGTGTGTGTGTTTCTGTCTGTCTGTGTGTGTGTCTCTGTGTCTGCATTTTTATGTGTGTGTGTATGTATGTGTGTGTCTGTGTGTGTCTCTATGTGTGTCTGTGTGTGTGTGTATGTGTGTCTGTATGTGTGTGTGTGCATGCAGGTGTGTGTCTTATATGATAATTATGAAAATAGGTCAAGGGGAGGTACAACAGTCCCCAGAATACAAATAGAGCTGCAAAACTTATTCTCTCAAAGGTAATCTCTGTGATTTCTCATATTCCACAAATGGATTCAGACCTGTCCCCTCTCCACATGAGACTTTAATACCTTCACCAGCTGCCAAAGCAGGGCAGAGAGCTATGTCCACTTACAAAGACAGTCAAAGATGTCCCTATCACCACCACAGTGCCTTATGGAATCTGCTACAGGTAAAATGAGTTTGAAAACTGATTCTTCTGACAAATGAGATTTCAGAACTTCCCTATAAAACCAATAGGACATTCAAAGTCCTCCACTATTAAAAATGGGCTTAAATAATTACTTGGGGTCTAAGGGGGACAAAATGCAGTCACAATTCCCCAAGTGAACCTCATAACACACATAAAAGCCGAAGCGGAGACAAAAGTTTCTCCATGTACACCATTAGATCAAGGACCATTGCCAGTTTACGAGGGGCTCTTGAGAGTTCCACACCCACACAAGATGTGGTAGAGAACTCTGAGCCCACCCAACGAACTATTGTGCTTTCTGCACATAAAAAAATGTGATCTATCAAACTCACCATCTCCCCCAGTAATTCCAATGTCCCTATACAACAGAGAATTATTCAAATATCCTCTACCACCCAAAAGGACCCTCGTGACATGAAATCAGTCCCAAAAGAGCCAAATTTATGACAACACACAGTCAGTGAGCCATGCAGACTCCATATTTTTACAATGTGCAGAGAAGATAAAACATCCCCTACCTCCTGAGCTGACTCTAGTTCATTCTTTCCTGAAAGGAGAGGCTCCAAAATTTTCCACATATACATCAGAGATGCTAGAATTTTGCAAAACTGAGCAGGACTCTCTGAGTAGTACTCTATCTCATAAAGAGACTGTGGGACAAGAAACATCTGTAAAAGGAGTTCTACCCACAACCACAACTTTTGAAATGGCTTGTGGATGTGACATATGTACAAAAGATGTTTTAGTGTATATTCCATCTGTAGAGAAGGGTATGGATCCAACCATACGGGAATGAGGAATGGGGGAACATGTTTTGTAAACACCAGTGTCTGTAGCATCCTCGATATCTGAGGAAACAGATTCCTTGGATTCCATTTGTGAAAAAGAATGCATACGACCTCCACAAACTCACAGTAGGCTATAGGAACTTCGTTATCTCCTCAAGATCAGCCATCTTCCCCAACTATAGAAGATGCTACACACTCTTCAAATATGTACAAACGGTTGGCAGTCCTTCTTTATACCCTCAAGCGAACCCCGAACAGCTGCCAAATACCTCAAAGGCTCTGGATTATACCTTATCTTCTTAAAGGGCCTTGGAAACTGTTTTGCCTATCAATCAGTCTAGGGAACCTGACACTTCTATTTGAAAATCTGTTTTCACTACTACTGCAGAGGAAATTTTTCTTGGAACTTCCACAATTACACAACGATATCTAGAAACATCCTTATCTGAGGCTCTCATGAGGCTCTCAGACCTCTCACATATGTCCATGATGCTCTTGGAGAGGTCACATCTTCAGAGGTAGCTCTAATACCTTCTCCCCATTCTGATGTCACACTCAAGATTTCTACACATATACATGGTACATTGAGACCTTCCTCATCTGAGAAGGATGTCTTAGGATCTACTGCATCTGAACAGCATGCTTTACAACTATCCCCATCTACCCAAGTAGATTTATTTCATATGTCCACTCTATGGAGAAATAGTTGACATTTTCCCTCTAAAAGAATGGACCACAGGCAACCAGTTTCTAGAAACAAAGGGTTAAGATTTGATCCTTCTGATTGAGTATTGAGTATTGAGAAATTTCTCATCAAAGGAAGACAGTTTCAACCTTCCCCCTTCTGCAAAAGGAATCTTATGTCATCTTCTGCTGCCAAAGAGACACCAAAACCTACAACTTCTCCTCAGTTGAGTCCTACACCTCCATCTGTCCAAAGGGGCTTGGCATTTTCCAAAAATGACCAAGGAATTGTGGAAATTTGCCAATCATTACAAGGGCGTGCTGGATATTCCATATCATCCAAAGATGCTCAAGTAACTCCTCCTTCTACCAAAAAGGCATGCCCGGGTTTCAGGGAATTTCTTCACCTCTCTCTAGTGATCTAGAAAAGTGTTCTCCATGCTTAAAGTGATTTGTCATTGTGCAAATTAGACTTCAAAAATACAAAACTTTTTTCTATATTTCCAAAGATCTCAGGGAAAGTGCACATTGAAAAAAATCATTTAGACCTTGTGCCATTAGCCCAAGTATACCAGATAAATTCCATGTCTTCAAAAGCATCTAAAAATCAATATGGCTCTAGCACTCTTCCTGGGAAATATTTGCCATCAGCCATACAATATCCAGGATGATCGAAATCTAAAAAGGGGTATCTAGAAACTATACCATATGCCCAAAGGTCTATAGGATGTTCAGAAACTTCTCCAAGTGCTCAGTGAACCTAGGGAACAAAAAAACTAAAGCCATTTTCCCAGGTTGTTTTCCCAGGAACCACATATTTCTTTTTTTTTATATACAAAGACAGATGTCCAGCTTCCTTCTCCCCATCTCTGATCTCTTCACCCTATTTGTTCTCACTCCCAAATGGCTTTTTACTCTGAATTAGAGGCCAGTTACTAAAGCATAGATATATGGAAGAAATTCCTGAGAGGCAGTTGCTGTCAAGACAACACTTGTGACATCACAGAAGAAGCTAGGGCTCTCCAGGATAGAAGAAATTTTTCAGGCAGTGCCTAATGATGATGTCACTGAGAACTGCCATGGCCTACCTACTGAACAGGTTTCCATACATTGACCAGATTCTAGGGTGCCCTTTCCAGGATTGTCTCCTGAGACACATTAGAAACCTTTACATGATACATCTCTAAAGCTAGAGCCTTCTCGCTGTTTCATTACTGATTACGTGCTCTGAATGAAGAAAGTTAAACGGGCTTGCCATGGCTAGAAAAGATATAGGAACACAGAGAGAAGGAGATTCTTCTGGAGATTAATTTTATTCCCAGGTCCAATCGTGTGACATAAATTTCAATTCCCTAGGTTTTCTCTGTTTGCCAGGTGCCAGTATTTCCCCTACAGTCCTTTAATTGAGTGAATATTGTGCTTCATTTTCTGATTGTACATTCATTGACAGGGGACATTATATATGTTCCTGTATGTGTACTCAAAAATTTAATTTTTCCAATTCCATTTTTTGCAATGAATTTGGCAAGAAAAGGAGTCAAGCCATAGAGTGAATATAACAGTGTAAATATTGTGTACATCCTTCAAATGATAAACTGGCAAATCCTTATTTTATCCATAAATTAAAAGACATCAGTAAACCAAAGACAAAATGGCCTATAGAATGTGGTTCTGTTGTTCTTTTAGATATCAGTTCTCTAATATCTACATTTCTGCGGTCCCAGGATAAAGACTTGAGGGTTCTGGATGTTTTACCATGTTTCTTTCTTCAGACATTAAATATATTCCTGAATGTGTACTCAAAAAATTCTTTTTTCCTAATTCAATTTCTTGCTTCTTCTAGGGTATAGCTTGACTCCTTATGTTGGGATTTACCATTTATTATCCTTTGTAGTGCTGGATCTGTAGAAAGATATTGTGTAAATTTGGTTTTGTCATGGAATATCTTGGTTTCTCCATCTATGTTAATTGAGAGTTTTGCTGGATACAGTAACCTGGGCTGGCGTTTTTGTTCTCTTAGTGTCTGTATGACATCTCTGCAGGATCTTCTGGCTTTCATAGTCTGGTGAAAATTCTGGTGTAATTCTGATAGGTTTGCCTTTATATGTTATTTAACCTTTTCCCTTACTGCTTTTAATATTTTTATTTGTTTTGTGCATTTGGTGTTTTGACTATTATGTGATGGGAGGATATCCTTTTCTGGTCCAATCTATTTGGAGTTCTGTAGGCTTTGTGCATGTTAATGGGCCTCTATTTCTTTAGATTAGGTAAGTTTTATTCTATAATTTTGTTTAAATTATTACTGTCCCTTGAGGTTGGCAGTCTTTACTCCCTTCTATACCTGTTATCCTTAGGTTTGATCTCATTTTGTTCTGGATTTCCTGTATATTTTGTGCTATGTGCTTTTCTGTTTTACATTATCTTTGACAGTTGTTTCAATGATTTCTATGGAATCTTCTGCTCATTAGATTATGTCTTCTATCTCTTTATCCTGTCGTTGATTCTCACATCTATGACTCCTGGTCTCTTTCCTAAGTTTTCCATCTCCAGGGTTGACTTCCTTTGTGCTTTCTTTATTGTTTCTATTTCCAGTTTAATTCCTGGATGTTTTTGTACATTTCCTTTTCCTGTTTTGTTGTTTGTCCAGTAGTTCTTTAAGGTAGTTTTGTGTTCCCTCTTTCTGGGATTATACTTGTTTGCTTCTGTATTTTCTTTTGTCCTGTGTTTTCTCCAGAGACTTATGTATAACCTTCTTCATATCCTCCATTGTCAGGATAAAATGTGAACTTTAATCTAGATCTTGCTTTTTTGGTGTGTTTGGATATCCAGTTTTTGCCATGGTGGTACATTTGGGCTCTGATGAGCCCAAGTTGTCTTGATTTCTGTTGTTTGTTTTCCTGTGATTGCCTTTGGCCATCAGGTTGTCTCTGGAGTTAGCTTGTCTTGCTCTTTTTGACTATGGCTTGATCATCCTGTAGGCTCATGTGTCAGGACTTCTGTAGACCTGTTTTCCTTTTTTCCCCAAGTTTTAGGAATAGAGTGTTCTGCTCTCATGCGTGCAGTTTCTCCTGACCACTGGCTTTCAGCTGTCCTGGTGGGTGGGAACCAGAAGGAAATTCCCATAATTCTCCTAGGTACTTCCGTGGGGGGAGGGTGCACAGAAGGCACAAGGTATTTTCCTCTTGTGTCAGGAATCTGGGGAGAGAGTAGTCTCCTCTGATTTCCCAGGAGTGTCTGCTCCTCTGAAGGTCCAGTTCCCCCACCCTCAGGATTTTTGTACAGGGAGCTGTTTGACCAGTTCTGTTCAGATCCAGTCTGGAACATGGTGCTCCTGCAGTTTTACTCCTCCTATATTCCTGGGACGAGAGGCACTATGCAGTTGCCTCTTGGGCCAGAGATGTGGGTAATGGTGGGCAGAAGTGGCAGTCTCTGTGTCTTGTAGGCTCAGTATTGCCCACACTCCTGTGTGATCAGCTCTCTCTCCCACAGCGTTTAGGAGCAGGGAGCTCTAGGCCACGATCAGCAAAGTTCAGGAGCCAGCTAGGAACTGGAAGTTCCTGGTCCCAGAGAAGTTGTGACTTTACCTGTCATGAGTCCACCAGTCAGGTCACTTAGAGAAAAAAAATTGGATTCACCTCTGGTCTGAGGCCTGAAGTTGCTCCTCGGGCTGACTTTCAGCTCTCTATGAGAGCCACAATACGAAATATCCTGCCCCTACTTCTCCTAGGTCCCTATGCACAGGAGGCCCAGATGGAGCTAGGTGTTTTTGTTTTTTTGTTTTGTTTTTTTTTGAGTCAATGTGAGCAGAGTTCTCAGGGGTTTCTGCCTTTCAGACAGTCTAAGTCTTCCCCACCCCACATGAGAATTGGATGTAGGATGATGTTTGGACCAATACAGATGCAGGTGCAGTTTAGACTGCAGGGTTCCTACAACTGGAATGCTCCTATATTCATGTGTCCAGAGGCACTATGCAGTTTCCTCTTGGGCTAGGGATGTGGACACAGGGGGGCAGAAGTGGCAGTCTCTCCTTCCCTGAGGTCTCAGTATTGCCCACTCTACTGGGTGATCAGCTCTTTGTCCCACAGAGATTCCAAAGGAGTTTCAAATGTTCATTACCTATCCTACAGATGTCCAGTCTTTCCAATTCTCCTCCAAATGTGTTGGAGAAGACCCCTCTGGTCAAGGGGACAAACAACAGGCCCCATCAGACAAAGAGGGCTGCAAAACGTCTTCTCTTAAAGGTAATCTCAGTGATTTCTCATATTCCACACATTCCTGCCCCCTCTCCACAGGAGACTATAATAATTTCGCCAGCTGCCAAAGCAGGGCAGAGAGATATGTACACTCACAAAGACAATCAAAGAAGTCCCCCATCTCCACCACAGCACCTTGTGCAATCTGCTTCGGGTAAAGTGAGTTTGAAACCTGATTCTGCTGTCAAAGGGGATTTCAGAATTTCCCTATTAAACCAAGAGGACCTTAAATGTCCTTCACTATTAAAAATGGGCTTAAATCACCACTTATGGTCCAAGGGTGACAAAATACAGTCACAAATCCCCAAGTGAACCTCATAACACACAAACCACCCCAAGCAGAGACAAAACTTTCTGAATGTACACCATTAGATCAAGGACCATTGCGAGTTTCAGAAGGGACTCTTGAGAGTTCCCCACCCACACAAGATGTGGTAGAAAATTCTGAATCCAACCAAGGAACTCTTGTGCCTCTGCACATAAAAATGTGATCTAGCACCCTCACCATCTCGCCCAGAACTTCCAATGTCCATATACAACAGAGAATTATTCAAGTATCCTCTACCACCCAAAAGGACCCTCTTGACTTGTCATCAGGCCCAAAATAGCCAAATTTATAATAACATACAATCAATGAGCCATGCAAACTCCATATTTATACAATGTATAGAGAAGAGTAAACATCCCCTTCCTCCTCAGGGGACTCTAGGTCATTCTGTCCTGAAAGGAGTGGCTCCAAAATTTTCCACATATACATCAAAGATGCTAGAATTTCCCAAACTGAGCAGGATTCTCTGAGAAGTACTCTATCTCAAAAAGAGACTGTGGGACAAGAAACATTTACAGAAGGAGTTCTATCTACAGCACATCTTTAGAAATTGCTTGTGGATTTGACACATGTACAAAAGATGTTCTAGGACATATTCCATATGTATAGAAGGTTATTGATCCAACCATATGTGAACTAGGAGTGGGGGAACATGATATGCAAACACCAGTGTCTGTAGCATCCTTGATATCTGAGGAAAGGGTTCCTTGTTTTCCATTTGTGCAAAAGAATGCATACGTCCTCTGCAAACCTCACAGGAGGCTATAGGAACTTCCTTATCTCCTCAAGATCAGGGCAACTTCCCCAACTACAGAAGATACTACACACTCTTCCAAATATCCACAAAGCATTGCCAGTCCTTCTTTATACCCACAAGCCGGCCCAGAATATCTGCCAAATACTTCAAAGGCTCTGGATGTTACCTTATCTTCTGAAGGGGCCTTGGCACCTGTTTTGCCTATCATGCAGGCTAGGGAACCTGACACTTTTATTCAAAAGTCTGTTTTCGGTTGTCCAGCAGAAGAAATTGTTCTTGGAACTTCCACAATTACACAACGATATCTAGAAACATCCGTATCTGCTCATGAGGTTCTCAGACCTCTCACATATGTCCGTAATGCTGTAGGAGAGATCACATCTTCAGAGGTAGCTCTAATACCTTCCCCCCATTCTGTCATCCCAGTCAGGATTTCTACAAAATACACGGTACATTAAGACCTTCCTCATCTGAGAAGGATGTCTTAGGATCTACTGCATCTGAACAGCATGATTTACAACTATCCCTATCTACCCAAGTAGATTTATTTCACATGTCCACTCTGGGGAAAAATAGTCGACATTCTCCCTCTACCAAAGTGGACCACATGCATCCAGGTTCTAGAAACAAAGGGTTAAGATTTGACCCTTATGATGGAGTCTTGAGAAATTTCTCCTCTAAAGAAGACAGTTTCAACCTTCCCCCTTCTGCCAGAAGGGATCTTGTGCCATCTTCTACTTCCAAAGAGAGACCAAAAGCTACAACTATTCCTCAGGTGAGTCCCAGACCTTCTGCATCTGACAAAGGGCCTTGTAATTACCTAAAAATGTGAAGGAATTGTGGAAAGTTGCCAATCATTACAAGGGCATGCTGGACATTCCATATTGTCCCAAGATGCTCAAGTAACTCCTCCTTCTACCAAAAAGGGATGTTCACCGTCTGCCCTAGGGTTTCAGGGAATTTTTCACACTTTTCTAGGGCTCAGGAAAGTGTTCTCCATGTTCAATGTGATTTGTCACTTTACAAATTAGATTTCAAAAATACAAAACCTTTTTTTATATTACCAAAGGTCTGAGGGATAGTTCACATCAAAAAAAAATCATTTAGACCTTGTGCCATTAGTCCAAGTATATCAGAAAAATCCCATGCCTTCTAAAGCATCAAAAAGTCAATCTGGCTCTAGCACTCTTCCTAGGAAATACTTACCATCAGCCATACAATCCCCAGGACCATCGAAATCTAAAAGCGGGTATCTAGAAAAATTAACATCTGCCAAAAAGTCTTTAGGATGTTCAGCAACTTCTCCAAGAACAAAGAACTTCTCCAGAGAACAAAGAACCAAAGCCATCTGCCAATGGTGATTTCCCAAAACCACATATTTCTTCTTTTCTTTTATACGAAGACAGAAGGCCAGCTTCTTTCTCCCCATCTCTGAACTCTTCATTCTTTTTGTTCTCCCTCCCAAATAGCTCTTAACTCTGAATTAGAGGCCAATTAGTAAACCAAAGATATATAGAAGTAATATCTGAGAGATAGTTGCTGTCAAGACAACACTTGTGACATCACAGAAGAAGCTAGGGCTCTCCAGGATACAAGAGGTTTTTCATGGAGGGTCTAATGATGATGTCACTGAGAATTGCCATAGCCTACCTATAAACACCTATTCTTACATTGGCCAGATTTAGAGGTGCCTTTTCCAGGAGTGCCTTCTGTGACACAATGGAAACCTTTACATGCTACATCTCTCTAAAGCTAGAGAATCCTCTCTGCTTCATTAGTGGTTACATGCTCTGAATGGAGAAAGTTAGTCAGGGGCCTGGCATGAGTAGAAAAGATCTTGGAAAAAAGAAGGAAGGAGATTCTTCTGGAGATTAATTTTATTCCCAGCTCCAATCCTGTGAAATAAATTTCAATTTTGTAGGTTTTCTCTGTTTCCCAGATGCCAGTATTTTCCCTACAGACCTTTAATTGAGTAAATATTGTGCTACAGTTTCTGATTGTACATTCATTGACAGGGGACATTATATATGTTCCTGCATGTGTACTCAGAAATTTCATTTTTCCAATTCCATTTTTTTGTAATGAATTTGGTATCAAACGGGGCCCAGCTATAGAGTGAATATAAGAGTGGAAATATTGTGAACCTACTTCAAGTGATTAACTTCCAAATCCTTATTTTATCCATGAATTACCACACATCAGTAAAGCAAAAGACAACGTGGACTATAGAATGCGGTTCTGTAGTTCTAATAGATATCAGTTCTCTAATATCTCACTTCCTATGTTCCCAGTGAAAGACATGAGGATATTGGATGTTTATCATGATTCTTTTTCAGGCAAATCATCAGATTCTGGGTGATGGGCAGCAAGAGGAATGGCTTGAAGTTCAGTGAAACCTCAACTTCTATAGGTTCATAAGATCAGAAGGGAGTCTCTTTGGCATTGCCATTTGTGGATCCTATATTCTTGACCTAGTTATGCAAAAACCATGTAAATATTCCATCAAAATTCATAGTTGTAGGATCCACCAAAAGTGTGTGTGTGTATACATACATACATATATATATATATATATATATATATATATATATATATATATATATATATGTGTGTGTGTGTGTGTGTGTGTGTGTGTGTGTGTGTGTGTGTGTGTGTGTGTGTGTGTGTGTGGAGAGAGAGAGAGAGAGAGAGAGAGAGAGAGAGAGAGAGAGAGAGAGAGATTTGATAAATCAGGTACCAAAACTAGATAAGATTGTTGAAGCTAAGAATAGCATGCTGCCAGGAACTGGATATAGATCTTAAATGAGAGACACGGCTAGAGCATGTCAAATACAGAAGTCAATGCTAGAGGCAAACCAGAGAACAGAAAATGGACCTCTTATTAGTAGATGTTGAGAAAGGATTACAAGTGCTGAATGGGCTTTCAACCCCATACGAACAACAATTTCTACTAACCAGAGCTTTCTGGTACTAAAACAATATTCAAAGACTGTGTATAGACAGACCTATGGGTCCAACTGAATAAGTGGCAGAGTATGGGGAAGTTGGACATCAATGGAAGGAGAAGCCCTTGGTTCTCCCTAGTTTTTACTGCTAGTTCAAGGGAATCTCCAGGCACAGTAATGGGGGTTATAGAAGAAGGGTAAGGGGACCGGTTAGGAGTCTTATGTACAGGAAACTGGAAAAGGAAATAACAGTTGAAATGTAATTATAGAAATATCCAATTTAAAAAAGCTTAAAATTTGTGAAAAAAAAGGAAATAAAAAAAGGAATTTGGCAGCTAACCAGACCCATTGACGCAGAAATCTAAAGAGTCCCTGTCAGGGAATTGTAGTCAGAATAATACTGGTGGAAAGACTGAGATGATGAAGTCCAAATTTGAAGCACTTCTCTTTCCCAGATATCAGTCTCAGACACAAACTGCACTATAGGAATCCAAATCATGGAGGAGTTTACACTGAGCTGAGGATAGAATACTTCTCTTTCCCTTCTTCATTACCACCTTTCTCTTCTTGGAAAAAGAATAAAAGCCATGAGCTCTCAGGAAAACAACTGGGCCCTTTCCAACACCTGACTTTTGGAATAACGAAATTATTGTTATAAACTCTCTGACTTCCAGGAACTATAACAATCAGGGATGTCCAGATGCTTCTGGGAGACTCTCAGCTCCTGATTCCTATATGTTGAAGTCTCAGATAATGGCTATCTCTTCAGCACACCCAGTCAACACCTAACCAGGAGTCACTGAGCTTTCCAATCAACCAAGTATTTCTTCTTTTTTATACAAATACAGAAGGCCAGCTTCCTTCTCCCCATATCTGTTCTCTTTACCCTCTTACTTCTCCCCCCCATATGGCTGTTTACTCTGAATTAAAGCACAAGTAATAAACCCTAGAGGTACTGACGGAATACCAGAGAGGCAATCGCTGTCAGGACAACACTAGTAACATCAAAGAAGAAGCTAGGGCTCTCCAGGATACAAGAATTTTTAAGGTAGGGCCTATTGATGTTGTCACTGAGAACTGCCATGGCCTATGTGCTAAACGGCTTTCCTTACATTGACCAAATTTGGAGGTGCTCTTTCCAGGACTGTCTCCTGTGACACAGTGAAAACCTTTACATACTACATCTCTCTAACGTGATGTACTTCTCTTGGTTTCATTAGTGGTAACATGTTCTGAATGGAGAAAGTTAGTCAAGGGATTGGCATGGGTAGAAAAGGTCTAGGAATATGGAGAGAAGGAGATTCTTCTGGATAATAATTTTATTCCAAAGTCCATTCCTGTGCCATACACTTCAATTTCCTAGGTTTCTCTGTTTCTCAAAGGCAAGTATTTTCCTTATAGACCTTCAATTGAATAATAATGTATTAAATTTTTTTCTACATTCCTTGAGAGGGGACATTATATACATTCCTGAATGTGTAGTCAAAAATTCTGTTTTCCAATTCAATTTTTTGCAATGATCTTGGCAACATAGGGGTACAGCTATAGAGGGAATGTAAAAGTGTAAATATTGTGTACCTCCTTAAAAACACACATATTCTTATTTTATCCAAAAATTACAAGACATCATTAAAGTAAAGGACAGCATGGACTATAGAATAATTTTCTGTATTCCCATTAGATATCAGTTCTCTAATATCTACCATTTGGTATTCCCAGGAAGAGACTTGAAGTATTTAGATATTTTACCATGATTCTTTCTTCAGGCCAAACATAAGATTCATGAGGATGTGCAGGATGAGGAATGGCTTGAGGTCCAGTGAAACCTCAACTTCATTAGGTTCATAAGAACAGGAGAGAGTATATTTGGCACTGTCATTTGTGGAGTCTACATTCTTGACCTTGTTTCCCAAAATCCATTTTCAATATCCATCTAACCTCATAGCTTTAAGATTCAGATAGATATAGATAGATAGATGATATAGATATAGATATAGATATAGATATAGATATAGGTAGATATAGATATAGATATAGATATAGATAGTAGATATAGATATATAGATATATCAGCTAGCAAAACTAGATAAGTATGATGCCGCTTAGAATTGCATGATTAGGAGAAACAGATATAGGTCTTTCCTGAGAGACACAGCTAGGGTGTGTCAAATACAGAAGTGAATGATAGTGGAAACCAGTGAACTGAAAACAGATCTCTTGTTGGTAGATTTTGAGGAAGTATTACAAGAGCTGAAGGAGCTTTCAATACGATAATAAAAATAATGTCAACGAACCAGAGATTTCTGTTACTATATAAATATTCAAAGATTGTACATGGATAGACCTATGGCTCCAACTGCATATGTAGTAGCAAATGGACTTGTTGGGCACCAATGGAAGGAGATGCCTTTGGTCTAAACTAGGTTTTATCACCAATTCAAGGAAATGTCAAAGACAGTAAGGGGGATTATACAAGAAGGGTAGAGGGACCGGTTAGGGATCTTATGGACAGGAAACTGTGAAAGGCAAAAATATTTGAAATGTAAATATGGAAAAATCAAATTAAAAATAAAAAATAAATTGCTAAAAAATAAAAACAATAAGTTAAAAATAAGAAAACAGCCTGCTAATCACACATATTGACTGAGAAATCTAAAAGGTCACTATCAGGCAATGGGAGTCAGAGTAATACTAGTGGAAAAACTGATATGATGAAGTAGAAACACGTCTCCCTCCCAAATACCAGTATCAGACACAAACTGCACTGTAGGTATACAAATAGTCAAGGCGTTTACTATGAGCTGAGGACACAATACTTGTCTTTCATTTCTTCCTTAGGACCTAATTATTCTGAGCAAAAAAATGAAAGCCATGAGCTTTAAGGAAAAGAAAAGTGCCCTTCCCAACACCTTGCTTTTGGGATGAAGATATTAATTATATAAACTCTCTGCCTTACAGGAACCACTAGAAGCAGGGAGGTCCAGATGCTCCTGAGAGGCTCCAGCTCCTGGTCCCATGTGTGGAAGGATCAGATCAATTCTATCTCTTCAACGTACCTACTCAACTCCTACCAAGGACTCAGTGAGATTTCCCATGGTCGACATAATTCTTCCCTTTTTTATACGAAGACAGAAGGCCATCTTCGTTCTCCCCACCTCTGAGTTTTTCATCCTCTTTGTTCTCACTGCCAAATTGATGTTTCCTCTGAACTAGAGGTCAATTAGTAAACCCTATAGGTACTGAAGGAATATCCAAGAGGCATTTGCAGAAACGACAACACTTGTGACATAACAGGAGAAGCTAGGGCTCTCCAGGGTATAAGAGCTTTTTCAGGGAGGGTCTAATGATGATGTCACTGAGAACTGCCATGTCCTACCTGCTGAACTTCTTTCCTTACATTGACCAGATTTGAGGGTACCCTTACCAGGTCTGTCTCCCATAACACAGTGGAAACCTGTATATACTACATCACTCTAGAGACTTCTCTCTGCTACACTAGTGGTTACATGTTCTGAATAGAGGAAGTTAGTCAGGGGCTTGTCATGTGTAGAAAACATCTAGGAATATGGAGTGGAGAAAATTATTCTGGAGAATAATTCTTTTCCCAGATCTAATCCTGTGACATACAGTTAAATGTGTTAGGTGTTCTCTGTTTCCCAAAGGCCATTATATTCGAAACAGACCTTTAATTGAATCAATATTGTATTTCATTTTCGTATTTTACATTTCTTGATAGGGGACTTTATATATATATATATATATATATATATATATATATATATATATATATTCCTGTTTACTCAAAAATTCTGATTTCCAATTCCATATTTTGCAATGATGGTGGCAACAAAGTGGGCCCAGGTATAGAGTAAATGCAACAGTAAGTATATGGTCTACCTAATTCAAATGATAAATAGACATCAGTAAAGCAAAGGACAACATGGACTGTAGAATGCGTTTCTGTAGTCCTATTAGATATCAGTTCTCTATTATTTACCTTCCTGTTTACCCAGGGCCAGACTTGAGGGTTTTGGATGTTTTACCATTATTCTTTCTTCAGTCAAAACATAAGATTCAGGAGGATGGGCAGGGAGAAAAATGGCTTGAGGACCAGTGAAATCTCAACTTCAATAGGTTCATAAGAACAGGAGGGAATTTATTTCGCATTCGCTTTGTCGATTCTAATCTCTTGACCTAGCTGCACAGAATCCATTTAGAATTCCACCTAACACCATATCTGTAGGACTGGAAAAATCATCACATATCTCCTGACTCATGCAGCTTCACTACCACTTAGGACAAACAATGGGTTATTGTTAGTGGATTTAGAGGTTCAGTTCCATTCTCTGATAGGACAAAGAATAGATTTTATGGAAAACTGGAGGAGTAGGATTTGAAGAATGAAATGATTGAACAGTTCTTCCAACTGCTAATCTCTGCACATTGGAAGCAATGTGTGGTGTATTCTAAACATACTATTATATGGATGAATCCCTTCCTCAAGGAATGCAGCAGGCCCAATAAAAAAATAACAGCATTTTGATACTCCCATCGACTCTACTGGGAGTTTCCATAGTGTTTCTTTTTAATGTCTTGTTCATCGTTTCTACCTGCCCAGAATTTTGAGTTATACATGCACCACAAAGATTGCGCATTATTTATAAAACTTTGACAATTCAGAGATTTTGGCTCTAAAAACTGGGCTATTCTATGACAACATTACTAGCTTTTTAGTTTCTCTTTCACCAGTTTCTGTCTGTTGGAGAAGCTTCTACTCACCCAGAAAATGTATGAATAAAAACAAGCACGTACTTTTATCCTATCCTAGCAGTCTATATGTCAGTAAATCATTTTCCCATAATTCATCATAGTGTTGGCCAGTCATATGGAATTCTTCTTTCAAATGAACTCTGTCTTGTATTTATATAAGTATAAACCTGACATCTGGCTTAGACATATCCTGCCATGCTGTCCAATGTAGGTAGGTATAACATACATTGGTCCTGGCAACACATAGAGTTCTATGGACCCAGGACAGGAAGCCTGGTAAAGCTGAGTTACCAGAAAACTGTAAATTTTTTCTGAAAGAATGATCTTTCCTTCTGATGTTCAGTATCAACCTGTGGCTTCAAGGTATCCATCTGATGCTTTTGCATACTCACATCATATTTATACCATGAGGTCTCAGGTAGCAGTGGGTTAGGTTTGTCACCTGGAGGTCAGTAGGATCATGGGACTTTGGGATACTTGTTGGGCATCTAGGTCAGTGATTTTGTTAACTTTAGTCTCACGGCAGACATCCCTTTGATATCCATAGCAATGAAGCCTAGCAAATCATAGGGGAATCCAAATATCCTCTTGGAGAGCCAAGACTTCCTCTATGTTCTTAATGTCCTTTCCTCAGCAACGAGGACAATTTTTGTCTCCGTATTATAGCATAGACATGTGGAGTATCCAAAGCATAATGTCTGCCCATGTACAAGATGACAGGCTTCCCTTTTCCCCATTTGACCTGAGTCTGACTGATAAATAAGTTGTGTTCTCTGGTCCTACGTTCTTGACTCTAAGTCTTGTGTGAAAATAATTTCTATTACCGTAACTTTTGAAGCTCTTGGTAACTCGCTCCATGTTTAATGAAAATATTCCCAACTGTGTTGACTATTGCATTAGTGTCTTTCATAGGATGGGGTTTGGCAGTAGTCCATTAGTTCTGTCCACATAAATTGGACCATTGTTGTTATCTCAGGACAGTTAAGGAAAAACATTTGAGGGCCTACAGTACACAACAGGGTAACATGATTTATGTCAAGTGCGTTTTTCCAACTACACTCCAGGATGGTTCTGTAATAATATCTGTTAGTGTACAAAAGGTACATATAGAAGTCAGGCTCTCAAGAATTCACTTGGGAGGGAATAGAGAGGCAAGTTTAGAACATAGGCAAAAGGAAGACCCATACAGAGCCTGCCCGACATGTGGTCCATAATCATACAGCCACCAAACTAGATAATATGAATGAAGGGGCAAAGAAGTGCTGGTCGACAGGAACTGGATGTAGATCTCTCCTGAGAAACACAGCCAGAATACCTCAAATACATAGGCAAATGCCAGAAGCAAACCACTGTCCTGAGTACAGGACCCCCATTGAAGGAATCAGAGAAAGGACTGAAAGAGCTTGAAGTGGCTCGAGACCCCATATGAGCAACAATGCCAACCAACCAGAACTTCCAGGGACTAAGTCACTACCCAAAGAATATACATGGACTGACCCTGGGCTGAATAGCCTAGTAAGAGCACCAGTGGAAGGGGAAGCCCTTGGACCTCCCAAGACAGAACCCCCAGTGAAGGTGATTGTTGGGGGTAGGGCGGTAATGGGGGTAGGATGGGGAAGGGAACACAAATATAGAGAGGGAGGGGGAAGGGTTGGCAGGATGTTCACCCAGAAACCAGGGAGAGAATAACAATTCAAATGTAAATAAGAAATACTCAAGTAAATAAAGATGAAAAAAATAGAAGCCAGGTTGTGGTGTTCCTTGTAGAAAGGCTACAACTCTCTGGGATGATAGGAGTATAAAATGCTGCCCCAGAATTATCTTCTCTGCTTTTTTCACAGAATAGGGGCAGATAACGTAGCCTTTAGACAAGTGATCCATCCTGAGGCTACAGGGTCCAGTTGTTTGGAAAGGTGCACTACAAGGTGTTTTCACAGCCCTAAAGTGTTTTTGTAAATCATTCATGCAGTATCTTTTCATCTGTTTCATGGACAAACAGATATAAATATTCTGAGGAAACTTGAAATGTTGGGCTGTAACCAAAACAAACTTTCAAGTGTCATACTCCATACCATCTGTCTCCACGCAGATTCGTCCTAGTACCCTAATGTGTTATGGGGTATTGAGGCTTTGCTATTTCTCCAAAACCCTGGTATCCACGCAGAGCAATACCCACACACACCAAGAATCTCTCAAACCTGTCTTGTAACCTTTGGAGATGGGACCACTGGAATTACAGCAACCATTCTCTGATACAGGTTTCTTTTACCTCTCCCAGATTTTTGACAAGATTGGTGTCCTCTTAATATAAAAAGGTGAACTTTCCATGCTCAACCTTGCTAGCTCAGTGATTATAATTCTTGGACCAGTGCCTCAATGTCCCTTGTTCAATTATTTTGAGTTTCAGGGGAGAGGAGGACGTTATCTGTACCTTATAATAGTGTCGACCTGGGAAACTTCTGAGGCCAGCCACAGACCCGACTGGAGAATATTGAAATCCTTGAATGAATAGGGTCTAAATTATTTGCCCACTTTTACATCCCTCTGTAACTGTCATTTGGAATTGAATTTTACCTCCTCTGCCAAATGGAACCTAAAGAATACATCTTTCAAGTACAATACAGTCTACATATTTTCCCTGGAGGATTCAGATTTCTGAGTGTATATGAGATAGGAACTATAGGGTAAGTAGCCTCTACACTCTAATGCAAGTCCCTCAGATCTCGGATGGTTTATATTTAATGGTCCCAGTTTCTTCTCATGTAATGACAACATCCTCCAGTGAGACTGGCAGGATATCAGGATGCCCACCTATTGCAGCTGGGTATTATAGTCTGTAACTCTTGCTCTGCTTCCAGACTGAAGATTATTTAATCTGCATAAGCACAAATGAACGGGTCAGTTGAACAGTTATGGGATTTTGTTTTAGGACCTGGCCTGGGAGGATAGTTTCTGTCAATACACCTAGGATTCTTCCTACAAATCTGAAAGATAGTCGAACTATCTTTTGTATAGGGAGCAGGATTTTCACAAAGGATATATTCTTTTGGTAAACAGAAACAATGTTTTCTTTGTTAGTGTCTGGAAGTCTAACTGTGTCTCATTCTTAGAAAAGATGATGGTTATTTTCAGTTTATGCAAGAGGTCTCATGCCATAAGGGAACAGGAAGAAGTGGAGACAATCTGACATGATCAATAACAGGTGAGTTATTATCACCTTTCCAATGTTAATGGAATGTTTGCTGCTTCAGAGACATTAAGGAAGTTTTACTTTTGCTACTTTGAATGTTATCTTCTGATCTGGTAATTGTCATAGTAGATTATTGAGGACTGAATATGTCAATCAAGGGAGCATTAAGAACTCAATTGCTTTTCCACAATTTTAAGTTTTACCGCAGGCTCTGACATATAGTAGCCTGGTCCCCATTACTCTTCTAACTGTAGTACTCAATTTACCTTTTACTTCCAGTTACAGGACTTATTTTTTCAATGTACACTTTATTTGCAGGAGGCATGTTTGTCTTTCTCCAATGGTTGCTTGGTTTGCCCTTTTCTTGTTTGTTTCACAAAACTTTTTTATCATTCCTATTTACTGTTAGCATTGCCACTAATGGCCTTGGTAAGTCTCCTGTCCTCCTGGCTCTCAATAAAAATCTTTATTTTCCCACTCATTTTAAGCTACCACTAACCACTGAGACTCATCAATACCTGAACATCCCTCTAATCTTTTTACATCAAATATTTTGTGCCAACTGAGTGACAAAAGCACTTTTGAACATCTGCGGATGTCCAGGGATTCTGGGACTATTGGTGTAGCTATATGATAAGACAAGAGAAACTATATTAGAAAAGAATGTTGTTCTGATGTAACCTGTGTAAACTCACATACTTTTTACAGGTTTTCTGTCCTCTGAGCTGCTGCATCGAGCCCAGCCAGAAAGTCTGGAAATAGATGACCAGCACCACAGTACCTTGGTCAAGATCAGAACTGTAAGGGAGATGTGTGGATTGGAAACAGACTCTCAATACAATTATTGCTATCAGTCAGAGATCCATATATGGATGCAGTACAATGTTTTTACTTTCCAACATTTTTAAGTCCCTCTCTTCTGATATGAACAGGGTGGCCAGTAACTGTTGGCAATCATTGTCATTGTGCTGATGAACATAAAAAAAAATATTTTATAAGATAGAGATGAGTGTCTCAGTTTTCTCAGAGAAAGAGGGATTCTGTGTGTTCTAGTAGTATTAGTCACTTGTCCTGAAGGAAATATATATCATAACTCAGAATAGGGCCTCCTTACTCAGATCTTTTGTTCTCAAATGAGAAAGATCAGAGGAGGCAAATAATAGCAGAACTGTACAGTTTTAAGACATATCTGTGTGTTCAGGACACAAGAAACATAGTTGGATCAAGTGTAGGTATGCAAGGAGACACTACAGGAGAAGAGGAGGAAAGGGTACTTGGGCATGGCTTATATACAGCATGAAGTCACCAATCCTAAAGAGAAGGAGGATAGGTTAGTTCTTCCTCATCTTAATAGATGTGTAGAATTTTTAATGTTTTTTTTTTCACTTGAGGCGTGGTTACTGCAAGAGTGATAAAATTTATTTATTTTTGTTTACATTTTAATTGTTACTCCCTTTCCCTGTTTCACCTTCTGGAACCAACTATCTTATCCCTCTTCCCCTGCTTCTATGAGGGTGCTCCTTATACACCTATCTACCCACTACCTCAGACCTCCATTCCCTGACATTCCCCTACTATGGGATATTGAGCCTTGACAAAGGACCTCTCCTTCCATTGATTCCTGACAAGTCCATCCTCTGCTACATAGGTGGCAAGAGTCATGGGTCAATCTCTGTGTAACTTGGGATAGTGGTTTGGTCCCTGTTATTTCCTGGGAAAAGGTTATTTTTAAAGTTATCACAGATATAATTTTCAGGAAAAGGTGCAAGCCAGAGAGGAACCTGTCATTATACACCTAAGGACACATCTATGTAAGGAAACTAATTAGAATGGCCAGGAGTGCTTATGACGCCCAGCAATACTTCTCCTGTTCTCCAGTTGTTTTATGTCCCTGCAGGCAGCCATTCAATGTCAAAAAAAAACCGTTCTAACATATAGAATCCATACACATTTCCTTGTCTTTATAGGTCTTCAGGAAATAGTAAAGATAATATGCCAAAGGAGTGAGTTGCTTATTAGATTTAATCCACAATTCTCAATTCACAATGACAAATAACAGTATGATCAGGAGAGACAGAAATAGACAACACTTGAACGAAAAAAATGAATATAAGAGGCAAATTAATGGTGACTACAACACAATCATACACTTGGGTTAGGGGTCATTTGGTGACATCTCACTAGAAGCTTGATGTCTTTTACCAGCAGCAAAAATTGACCATCACTATGAGTTCAAACCGAAGGTGCTATATCCAGTTTTGTTTCTGGAAGTGACTAAATAGTTGGAATAGGAAATTTAGACCAGGGTATCACAGGGGACTCAACCACTGAGTTGAGTTTCTTTGCTTGGTTCCTGGTTGAATGCCTCAGGTTGCACTCTTGAAAGAAATCTACACAAATCATGGTCAAGTCCAGGATAAAATGTATAAGTTGCTCAAACTGGTTAGGATTTCAAATAGATGATGCTGTGGCTTTACAATCTTATAGGGTAAAAATGGAAAGACCACTCAATATGACCAAGGCTTGGAGGGGAACATTTTCAATAGGCTAACTCTAAATTCAAATTACCAGGTTTCATTTTAAAAACAAATTATACAAGAAGAAAAAAAAACACATTCTGGTTGACTGATGCAGGGGAAACAAGAATGCAGTTTAACAGGAGTAAAGAACATGCAGACAACAAGGTCATTTTTACTCTCATTTTCTAGAAGACAGTTTGGTGCTCTCCCACAAAACTTTCCAGGACAATAGGTAGAAACCAGAGAGAGCTTCATGTGGGAAAAGATGGAGTAATCTTTGCCCACATACTCAATGTAAAAAGAAATTAGCTAAACCCATGCAGAATGACAAAGGGTGCAAATTCATTAGGTATGGACATTGGTATCTAATGAGGCGCTTCTTAAGGGTGAAGAAAATAGGACAGCGTATTGACGAAGGTATTTACACATGGTTGTCTTTATAACCATTACCAGTTGTAGAAAAATGATTAATAATTGAAATCAATAATTTCTTGTTAACAATGTGTTTCTATAGATTTTTTTGTTTTCTTTCATCAATTTATTTATCATGCAATATAATATCAATTAAAACATTACCAATGGTTTCAAATTCATTTCAAATTTGAGATACTAAAAGAATGTGCCGTAGAACACATTTCCAACGATTCTAAATATGTAACGTGTTTGAGATTGTAGAATTGATGATTATATCACATCAGTATATCTATGATTTTGTTAAATATATACTGCATTTCTATTTGTATGTAGGATCATTCTATTTTATAAAGGCACCATTATAGTCTGGTTATTATTTACATTTTCAAATTATTCACATCATAAGGAAATATGATGTTGCTTCAGGTAGACAAAGTAGACTCGTGATGGCTATTTTTCGTTGCCTACTTGACTACAACTGGAATTATCTAAAACCATAAAATAATGGGCATACCTTTGAGGGACTTCCACTTTCATTCAAAGTGAGAAGATCTACTTCTAGTCTGAATTTTTGAAATACAAAAACACTCCTTGAATCCAGGTATTTAATACAGCTACAATGTGGACAATTCCTCCTATTTGAAGCATATAAAATGACATGGAAGAAATACGTTTTTGCTCTTATCCTGTTTGCTCTGTCTTCATAGCATGTATATATCATTACTGCCATTAAATCTTTTTTTTAATTTTTATTAACTTGAGTATTTCTTATTTACATTTCGATTATTATTTCCCTTCCCAGTTTCCAAGCCAACATCCCCCTAATGCCTCACCCTCCCCTTCTATATGGGCTTCCCCTACAAAACCTCCCCCCATTATCACCATCCCTCCCAAAAAATCACATTCACTGGGAGTTCAGTCTTAGCAGGAACAAGGGCTTCCCCTTCCACCTGTGCTCTTTGTCTGATTCCTTAAACGGGGGTCCTGATCACAGTTCAGTGGATTACATTTGCCTATGTATTTGCTGAACTCTGGGTTTGTCTCTCAGGAGAGCTCTACATCCAGGTCCTGTCAGCCTGCATTTATTTGCTTCATCCATTTTATCTAATTGGGTGGTTGTATATGTATGAGACCCATGTGGGGCAGGCTCTGAATGGGTATTCCTTCTCCCATTGTTCTAAATTATGCCTCCCTATTCCCTGCCAAGGAAATTCTTGTTGCCCTTTAAAGAAGGAGTAAAAGCATTCACATTTTCATCATCCATCTTGAGTTCCATGTCTACTGTGAATCTAGGTTAATTCAAACATTTGGGCTAATATCCACTTATCAATGAGTTCATACCATGTGTGTTTTTCTGTGATTGGGTGACCTCACTCAAGATGATATATTCCAGTTCAATCCGTTTGCCTATGAATTTCATAAAGTCATTGTTTTTGATACCTGAGTTATATTCCCTTGTGTAGATGTACCACATTTTCTGTATCCATTCCTCTGTTGAAGGGCATCTGGGTTTTTTCCAGCTTCTGGCTATTATAAATAACTCTCCTAGGAACATAGTAGAGCACGTGTCTTTGTTCTATGTTGGGGCATCTTTCGGTTACATGCCAAAGAGAGGAATAGCTTGGTCCTCAAGTAGTGTAATGTCCAACTCTCTGAGGAACCTCAAGCCTGATTTCCAGAATGGTTGTATCAGTCTGCAATCCCACCAACAATGGAGGAGTTTTCCTCTTTCTCCACATCCTCGCCAGCCTTTGCTGTCACCTGATGTTTTTGATTTGAGCCATTCAGACTGATGTGAGGTGAAATCTCAGGTTTGATTTGATTTGCATTTCCTTCCTGGCGAAAGATGTTGAACATTTCTTTAGGCTTTTCACAGACATTAGGAATTCCTCAGCTATGAATTCTTTGTTTAGCACTAAATCCCATTTTTAATAGGATTATTTGTCTCCCTGTTGTCTAACTTCCTGAGTTCTTTGTATATTTTGGATATTAGCCCTCTATCAGTTGTAGGATTGGTAAAGATCTTTTCCCAACCTGTTGGTTGTTGTTTTGTCCTAATAACAGTGTCCTTTGCCTTACGGAAGCTTTGCAGTTTTATGAGATTCCATTTGCCGATTCTTGATCATGGAGTATAAGCCATTGGTGTTTTGTTCAGAAAATTTTCTCTAGTGACCATTTATTTGAGATGCTTCCCCACTTTTTCTTCTATTACTTTGAGTGTATCAGGTTTGATGTGGAGGTCCATGACCACTTGGACTTAAGCTTTGTACAGGGTGAGAAGCATGGATTGATCTGCATTCTTCTACATGCTCCAGTTGAACCAACCCCATTTGCTGAAAATGCTGTCTTCATTCCATTGGATGGTTTTGGCTCCGTTGTCAAAAATCAAGTGACCATAGGTGTGTATCTTCATTTGTAGGTCTTCAGTTTTGTAGCACTGATAAGTCTGCCTGTCCCAGTACAAATACCATGTAGTTTATTTTAACTATCGCTGCGTAATTCTGCTTGAGGTCAGGAATGGTGATTCCCCCAAAAGTTCTTTTCTTTCTTTCTTTTTTCTTTCTTTTGAATTTCTTTTTTTTCCGGAGCTGAGGATCGAACCCAGGGTATTGTGCTTCCTAGGCAAGCACTCTACCACTGACCTAAATCCCCAACCCCCAAAAGTTCTTTTATTTCACTATCCTGTTATTTTGTATTACTTGGGATTATTGTGAAGGGTGTCCTTTCTTTAATTTCTTTCTCAGTCATATTATCTTTTGATTAGAGGAAGACTACTGTTTGTTTCAGTTATTTTTATACACAAACACATTGCTGAAGTTGTTTATCAGATTCAGTAATTCTCTGGTAGAACTTTTGGGGTCATATAAATATGCTATCATATCATCTACAAATAGTGATCTTTTGATTTTTTCCTTTCCAATTTATATCCCTTTGGTCTCCTTTCTTTGTCTGATTGCCCTGGATAGGACATCAAGTACGATATTGAATAAGTAGGGAGAAATTGGGCAGCCTTGGCTGGTCCCTGATTTTAGTAGGATTCCTTAAATTTTCTCTCCATTTAGTTTAATATTATCTACTAGTTTGTTGGTTACTGTTTTTACTATGTTTGTATGCAATCCTTGGAAAGATTTGCTATTTTGTGTATTCCCACTTGTCTATTCTTCTTCTAAGAGCATAAGCCATTTTGTTCTGTTCAGGAAATTTTTCCCAGTGCTCATGTGTTCAAAGCTCTTCCCCATATTTTCATCTATTAGTTTGAGTGTATCTGGTTTGATGTGGAGGTCTTTGCTCCTCTTGGACCTAAGCTTTGTACAGGGAGATAAGAATGGCTCAATTTGCATTCCTGTATATGCTGACTTCCAGTTGAACCATTTGTTGAAAATGACATTTTTTTTTTGCCATAGGATGCATTTAACTCCTTTGCTAAAGACCAAGTGAGTATAGGTGAAGGTTTATTTCTGTTTCTTCAATACTTTTCCATTGATCTTCCTGCCTGTCCTTGTACTGATATCATACAATTTTTATCACCATTGCTCTGTAATACTACTTGAGGTGAGGAATGGTTATTCCCCCAGGAGTTATTTTATTCTTGTGGGTAATTTTTGCTCTCCTGTGTTTTTTTTTTTGTTTGTTTGTTTGTTTGTTTTGTTTTTCCAAATGAAGTTGCAAATTACTCTTTCTAAATCTTGAAGAACTGAGGTCAAATTTGGATGTGGATTTCATTGAATCTGGAGATTGCTTTTGGCAAGTAGCCACTTTTCAATATTAAAATTTCCAGTCCATTTTCATGGGAGTTTTTTCCATTTTTTGAGACCTCCTTCAACTTCTTTTTTTCAGACATTTGAAATTCTTGTAATACAGATTCTTTGTTCGGTTGTTCAGATTAATAGTGTGGTTTTTACATTATTTATGGCTTTTGTGAAGGGTGTCATTATTCGAACTTATTTCTCAGACCCTTTATCTTTTGATAGAGGAAGGCTACTGGTTTGTTTGAGTTAATTTTATTTCAAGTCACGTTGCTGAATTTGTTGACCAGGGTTGGTACTTCTCTGGTTGAACTTTCAAGTCATTTAATTATACTATCATATGACTTGAACATAGTGATGTTTTCACTTCTTCATTTCCAATTTCTATCCCTTTGACCTCCTATTGTGTTCTGATTGTTCTGGCTAGGACTTCACGGAATATCTTCAATTAGTAGGGAGAGACTGTGTAGCCTCGCCTATTTTTGATTTTAGTGGGATTGCTCCAATTTACTCTTCATTTCATTTAATGTTTGCTACAGGTTTGTTGTATATTGCTTTTACTATGATTAGCTATAGGCCTTGAATTGCAGTTGTTTCCTAGATTTTTAACATGATGTGGTGAAGAATATTGTAAAATGCTATCAGCATTTGATGAGATGATCCCGTGGTTTTATTCTTTGAGTTTTTTCATAAACTGGATTTCTTTGTTAGGTTTCCATATATTTAGCCATCCTTGCACTCCTGCGATGAAGATACTAGATCATGCCATAAATGTTGTTTTGATGTGTTCTTGGATTCAGTTTGTGAGAACTTTGTAGAGTATTTTCTCCTCAACATTCATAAGGGATTTTTTTTCAGAAGCTGTCTTTCTTTGTTGCAATTTCTGTATGGTTTATACATAATCATATTTGTGGCTAAATAGAAGGATTTGGGTAGTGTTCCTTCTATTTCTGTGTCTGTTTTGTGGAATAGTTTAGACAATATTGCTGTTAGGGTTCTATGAAGGTCTTTTACTATTCTGCACTAAACCCATCTGGTCCAGGGCTTTTTTCATTGGGACACTTTTAGTAAATGCTTTTATTTTTTAAAGAGTGATGGGATTATTTACACAGGTTAAATTATCCTGATTTAACTTTTTGTAACTAGTATGTGTGTAGAAAGTTATCCATTTCCTCCAGATTTTCCAGTTTTGTTGAATATAGGGTTTTGAAGTAGGATCTGATAATTTTTTGAATTTCCTCAGTATCAGTGGTTATGTCTCCTTTTTACTTCTGATTTTGTTACTTTGGATAAACTCTCTGTGCCCTCTGATTACTCTGGACAAGGGTTTATCTATCTTGTTGATTTTTTCAAAGAACAAGATCTTGGTTTTGATAATTCTTTGTATGGTCCTTTTTGTTTCTACTTGTTGGATTTCAGCCCTGAGTTTGATTATTTCCTGCCTTCTATTGTATTCACTTTTGATCTGTTCTACAGATTTTAGGTGTGCTGTCCAATTGCTAATATATGCTCTCTCCAGATTTTTTTGAGGCACTCAGAGCTTTGACATTTCATCTTAGCACTGCTCTGATTGTGTACCTTAATTTTCTGACTTCATTTTTGCTAAATTCAAATAAATTCTTTAATTTATTTCATTATTTCTTCCCTGACCAAATTATCCTTGAGTAAAATTCTGTTCAACTTCCAGGTATGTGTGGGCTTTCTGTAATTATTTTTCTTATTGAAAACCCAACGTAGTCTGTGGTGATCTGACAAGATGCATGGGATTTAATCAATCTACTTGTATCTGTTCAGGCCTGTTTTGTGACTGACTATATGGTGAATTTTAGAGAAGCTACCATGAGGTCCTAAGAAGTGTGTGTGTGTGTGTGTGTGTGTGTGTGTGTGTGTGTGTGTGTGAGTGTGTGTGTGTGTGTGTGTGTGTTTGTGTGTGTTTAAGTTTGTTTTAGGATGAAATGTTCTATAAATATTTGTTAAGACCATTTGGTGCATGACTTTTGTTCGTTTCTCTATGTGTCTTTGTTTCTGTTTTCAAAATTTGTCCATTGATTAGAGTGTGAGGTGGAAATCTCTTACTATTATGGCATGAGATGCAATGTGTTCTTTCATTTTTGTTAAGGTTTCTTTTATGAATATAGGTACCCGTGCATTTAGAGCATAGATATTGAGGATTGAGAGTTTATGGTGGTGGATTTTTCCTTTGATGAATATGAAGTGTCCTTCCTAATTTTTATTGATATCATTTAGTTGATAATTAATATTATTTGACTTTAGAATGACTACTGCAGTTTCTTTCTTTGAACCATTTCATTGGAAAATTGTTTTCCATTCTTTGACTCTGAAGTAGTGTCAGTCTTTCCCACCGAGAAGAATATTCTGTATTCAGCAAAATGTTGGGTCCTCTTGACATATATTTTCTGCTGTTAGTCTATGTCTTTTCATTGGGATATTGAGTCCATTAATATTGAGGGATATTAGGGAGCAATGATTGTTGTTTCCCATTATTTTTGTTGATAGAGCTGGAGTTATGTTTGTGTGGCTATCTTCTTTTGGGTTAGTAAAAATTACTTTCCTGAGGTTTTGGGTTTATTTTCTCACCTTGTGTTCGAGTTTTCAATCTACTATCCATTGTAGAACAATATTGTGTAAATTTTTTTTGTCATGCAATATCTTTGTTTTTCCATCTGTGCTATTTGAGAGGTTTGCTGAATATAGTAGACTGATTTGGCATTTGTTTTCTCTCAGGGTTTTTTGTCATATATGCACAGGATCTTCTGGCTTTCATTTTCTCTGGTACGGAGTCCGGTGCCGTTCTGATAGTTCTGCCTTTATATTTTCCTTAACCCTTTTCTCTTACTGCTTTTAATATTTGTTCTTTGCTTTCTGTATTTGGTGTTTTGACTATTATGTGAGAAGAGGACTTTCTTTTCTTCTCCAAACTATTTGGAGTTCTGCTTAATTCTTTTAATATTTACGGTCCATTTCTTAATTTAGGTTCTGGAAGTTTTCTTCCATAATTTTGCTTAATATATTTATTGACCCTTTAATTGATAATCTTCCTTCTCTTTTACACTTACTATCCTTAGGTTTAATCCTGTCGTTGTAACTCAGATTTACTGGATGTTTTGGGTTAGGAGTCTTTTGTGTTTCACATTGTCTTTGATGGTTGTTTCAATGTTTTCTCCAGTATCTTCTGATCCTGACATTTACTCTTCAATCTCTAATATTATTTGGGTATTGCTTGTGCTATGGCTCTTCACCTCTTCCCTAGGTTTTCTATCTCTAGGTTTGTCTCCCTTTGTGCCTTTTTATTGTTTCTTTTTCCATTTTTACGACCTGGATTATTTTATCCATTTCCTTCACCTGTTTGGTTGTGTTTTCCTGTAATTCTTTAAGGGATTATTGTGTTTTCTTTTAAAAGGCTTCTACTTGTTTTCCTGTGTTGTCTGTATTACTTTAATGTCCTCAAAGTCCTCTAACACCACCATAAGCTGTAATTTTAAATAAAAATCTTGCTTCTTCCATGTGCTGAACGCCATCCAGGGCTTGCTGTGGTGAGGGAACTTGGTTCTCATTATGCAATGTGTCCTTGGATTCTGCTTGTTACTTTCTTTCTTTTTTTTTTTTTATTAACTTGAGTATATACATTATATACATTTCGAGTGTATTCCCTTTCCCGATTTCTGGGCAAACATCCCTCCCCTCCCCTTCCTTATGGGTGTTCCCCTCCCAACCCTCCCCCCATTGACGCCCTCCCCCCATATACTAGTTCACTGGGGGTTCAGTCTTAGCAGGACCCAGGGCTTCCCCTTCCACTGGCGCTCTTACTAGGATATTCATTGCTACCTATGGGGTCAGAGTCCACGGTCGGTCCATGTATAGTCTTTAGGTAGTGGCTTAGTCCCTGGAAGCTCTGGTTGCTTGGCATTGTTGTACTTTTGGGGTCTCAAGCCCCTTCAAGCTCTTCCAGTCTTTCTCTGATTCCTTCAATAGGGGACCTATTCTCAGTTCAGTGGTTTGCTGCTGGCATTGCCTCTGTATTTGCTGTATTCTGGCTGTGTCTCTCAGGAGCGATCTACATCCAGCTCCTGTCGGTCTGCACTTCTTTGCTTCATCCATCTTGTCTAATTGGGTGGCTGTATATGTATGGGCCACATGTGGGGCAGGCTCTGAATGGGTGTTCCTTAAGTCTCTGTTTTAATCTTTGCCTCTCTCTTCCCTGCCAAGGGTATTCTTTTTCCTCATTTAAAGAAGGAGTGAAGCATTCACATTTTGATCATCCGTCTTGAGTTTCGTTTGTTCTTGGGATCTAGGGTAATTCAAGCATTTGGGCTAATAGCCACTTATCAATGAGTGCATACCATGTATGTCTTTCTGTGATTGGGTTAGCTCACTCAGGATGATATGTTCCAGTTCCAACCATTTGCCTACGAATTTCATAAAGTCATTGTTTTTGATAGCTGAGTAATATTCCATTGTGTAGATGTACCACATTTTCTGTATCCATTCCTCTGTTGAAGGGCATCTGGGTTCTTTCCATTTTCTGGCTATTATAAATAAGGCTGCGATGAACATAGTGGAGCACGCGTCTCTTTTATATGTTGAGGCATCTTTTGGGTATATGCCCAAGAGAGGTATAGCTGGATACTCAGGCAGTTCAATGTCCAATTTTCTGAGGAACTTCCAGACTGATTTCCAGAATTGTTTTACCAGTCTGGAATCCCACCAACAATGGAGGAGTGTTCCTCTTTCTCCACATCCTCGCCAGCATCTGCTGTCACCTGAGTTTTTGATCTTAGCCAATCGCACTGGTGTGAGGTGAAATCTCAGGGTTGTTTTGATTTGCATTTCCCTTATGACTAAAGATGTAGAACATTTCTTTAGGTGTTTCTCAGCCATTCGGCATTCCTCAGCTGTGAATTCTTTGTTTAGCTCTGAACCCCATTTTTAATAGGGTTATTTGTTTCCCTGCGTTCTAACATCTTGAGTTCTTTGTATATTTTGGATATAAGGCCTCTATCTGTTGTAGGATTGGTAAATATCTTTTCCCAATCTGTTGGTTGCCGTTTTGTCCTAACCACAGTGTCCTTTGCCTTACAGAAGCTTTGCAGTTTTATGAGATCCCATTTGTCGATTCTTGATCTTAGAGCATAAGCCATTGGTGTTTTGTTCAGGAAATTTTTTCCAGTGCCCATGTGTTCCAGATGTTTCCCTAGTTTTTCTTCTATTAGTTTGAGTGTGTCTGGTTTGATGTGGAGGTCCTTGATCCACTTGGACTCAATCTTTGTACAGGGTGATAAGCATGGATTGATCTGCATTCTTCTACATGTTGCCCTCCAGTTGAACCAGCACCATTTGCTGAAAATGCTATCTTTTTTCCATTGGATGCTTTTCACTCCTTTGTCAAAAATCAAGTGACCATAGGTGTGTGGGTTCATTTCTGGGTCTTCAATTCTATTCCATTGGTCTATCTGTCTGTCTCTGTACCAATACCATGCAGTTTTTGTCACTATAGCTCTGTACTACTGCTTGAGTTCAGGGATAGTGATTCCCCCTGAAGTCCTTTTATTGTTGAGGATAGCTTTAGCTATCCAGGGTTTTTTGTTATCCAGATGAATTTGCAAATTGTTCTGTCTAACTCTTTGAAGAATTGGATTGGTATTTTGATGGGGATTGCATTGAATCTGTAGATTCCTTTTGGTAAAATGGCCATTTTTACTATATTAATCCTGCCAACCCATGAGCATGGGAGATCTTTCCATTTTCTGAGGTCTTCTTCAATTTCTTTCCTCAGTGTCTTGAAATTCTTATTGTACAGATCTTTTACTTGCTTGGTTAAAGTCACACCGAGGTACTTTATCTTATTTGGGTCTATTATGAAGGGTGTCGTTTCCCTAATTTCTTTCTCGGCTTGTTTCTCTTTTGTATAGAAGAAGGCAACTGATTTATTTGAGTTAATTTTATACCCAGCCACTTTGCTGAAGTTGTTTATCAGCTTTAGTAGTTCTCTGGTGGAACTTTTGGGATCACTTAAATATACTATCATGTCATCTGCAAATAGTGATATTTTGACCTCTTCTTTTCCGATCTGTATCCCTTTGATCTCCTTTTGTTGTCTGATTGCTCTGGCTAGAACTTCAAGAACTATATTGAATAAGTAGGGACAGAGTGGGCAGCCTTGTCTAGTCCCTGATTTTAGTGGGATTGCTTCAAGTTTCTCTCCATTTAGTTTAATGTTAGCAACTGGTTTGCTGTATATGGCTTTTACTATGATTAGGTATGGGCCTTGAATTCCTATTCTTTCCAGGACTTTTATCATAAAGGGGTGTTCAATTTTGTCAAATGCTTTCTCAGCATCTAATGAAATGATCATGTGGTTCTGTTCTTTCAGTTTGTTTATATAATGGATCACGTTGATGGTTTTCCGTATATTAAACCATCCCTGCATGCCTGGGATGAAGCCTACTTGATCATGGTGGATGATTGTTTTGATGTGCTCTTGAATTCAGTTTGCCAGAATTTTATTGAGTATTTTTGCGTCGATATTCATAAGGGAAATTGGTCTGAAGTTCTCTTTCTTTGTTGTGTGTTTGTGTGGTTTAGGTATAAGAGTAATTGTGGCTTCATAGAAGGAATTCGGTAGTGCTCCATCTGTTTCAATTTTGTGGAATAGTATGGATAATATTGGTATGAGGTCTTCTATGAAGGTTTGATAGAATTCTGCACTAAACCCATCTGGACCTGGGCTCTTTTTGGTTGGGAGACCTTTAATGACTGCTTCTATTTCCTTAGGAGTTATGGGGTTGTTTAACTGGTTTATCTGTTCCTGATTTAACTTAGATACCTGGTATCTGTCTAGGAAATTGTCCATTTCCTGAAGATTTTCAAATTTTGTTGTATATAGGTTTTTATAGTAGGATCTGATGATTTTTTGAATTTCCTCTGAATCTGTAGTTATGTCTCCCTTTTCATTTCTGATTTTGTTAATTTGGACGCTCTCTCTGTGTCCTCTCGTTAGTCTGGCTAAGGGTTTATCTATCTTGTTGATTTTCTCAAAGAACCAACTTTTGGTTCTGTTGATTCTTTCTATGGTCCTTTTTGTTTCTACTTGGTTGATTTCAGCTCTGAGTTTGATTATTTCCTGCCTTCTACTCCTCCTGGGTGTATTTGCTACTTTTTGTTCTAGAACTTTTAGGTGTGCTGTCAAGCTGCTGACATATGCTCTTTCCTGTTTCTTTCTGCAGGCACTCAGCGCTATGAGTTTTCCTCTTAGCACAGCTTTCATTGTGTCCCATAAATTTGAGTATGTTGTATCTTCATTTTCATTAAATTCTAAAAAGTTTTTAATTTCTTTCGTTATTTCTTCCTTGACCAGGTTATCATTGAGTAGAGCATTGTTCAATTTCCACGTATATGTGGGCATTCTTCCCTTATTGTTATTGAAGACCAGTTTTAGGCCGTGGTGGTCCGATAGCACGCATGGGATTATTTCTTTCTTTCTGTACCAGTTGAGGCCCGTTTTTTGACCAATTATATGGTCAATTTTGGAGAAAGTACCATGAGGAACTGAGAAGAAGGTATATCCTTTTGCTTTAGGATAGAATGTTCTATAAATATCTGTTAAGTCCATTTGGCTCATGACTTCTCTTAGTCTGTCGACATCACTGTTTAATTTCTGTTTCCATGATCTGTCCATTGATGAGAGTGGGGTGTTGAAATCTCCCACTATTATTGTGTGAGGTGCAATGTGTGTTTTGAGCTTTAGTAAGGTTTCTTTTACGTATGTAGGTGCCCTTGTATTTGGGGCATAGATATTTAGGATTGAGAGTTCATCTTGGTGGATTTTTCCTTTGATGAATAAGAAGTGTCCTTCCTTATCTTTTTTGATGACTTTTAGTTGGAAATAGATTTTATTTGATATTAGAATGGCTACTACAGCTTGCTTCTTCTGACCATTTTCTTGGAAAGTTGTTTTCCAGCCTTTCACTCTGAGGTAGTGTCTGTCTTTGTCTCTGAGGTGTGTTTCATGTAGGCAGCAGAATGCAGGGTCCTCATTGCGTATCCAGTTTGTTAATCTATGTCTTTTTATTGGGGAGTTGAGGCCATTGATATTGAGAGATATTAGGAATAGTGATTATTGTTTCCCTTTATATTCATATTTGGATGTGAGGTTATGTTTGTGTGCTTTCATTCTCTTTGTTTTGTTGCCAAGAGAATTAGTTTCTTGCTTCTTCTAGGGTATAGCTTGCCTCCTTATGTTGGGCTTTACCATTTATTATCCTTTGTAGTGCTGGATTTGTAGAAAGATATTGTGTAAATTTGGTTTTGTCATGGAATATCTTGGTTTCTCCATCTATGTTAATTGAGAGTTTTGCTGGATACAGTAACCTGGGTTGGCATTTGTGTTCTCTTAGGGTCTGTATGACATCAGTCCAGGATCTTCTGGCCTTCATAGATTCTGGCGAGAAGTCTGGTGTGATTCTGATAGGTCTCCCTTTATATGTTACTTGACCTTTTTCCCTTACTGCAAGAGACATTTGGATAGATCTTTAAAAACTCAGGTGACAGCAGATGCTGGCGAGGATGTGGAGAAAGAGGAACACTCCTCCATTGTTGGTGGGATTCCAGACTGGTAAAACAATTCTGGAAATCAGTCTGGAAGTTCCTCAGAAAATTGGACATTGAACTGCCTGAGTATCCAGCTATACCTCTCTTGGGCATATACCCAAAAGATGCCTCAACATATAAAAGAGACGCGTGCTCCACTATGTTCATCGCAGCCTTATTTATAATAGCCAGAAAATGGAAAGAACCCAGATGCCCTTCAACAGAGGAATGGATACAGAAAATGTGGTACATCTACACAATGGAATATTACTCAGCTATCAAAAACAATGACTTTATGAAATTCGTAGGCAAATGGTTGGAACTGGAAAACATCATCCTGAGTGAGGTAACCCAATCACAGAAAAACACACATGGTATGCACTCATTGATAAGTGGCTATTAGCCCAAATGCTTGAATAACCCTTGATGCCTAGAACAAATGAAACTCAAGATGGATGATCAAAATGTGAATGCTTCACTCCTTCTTTAAAAGGGGAATAAGAATACCCGTGGCCGGGAATAGAGAGGCAAAGATTAAAACAGAGACAGAAGGAAGACCCATTCAGAGCCTGGAACACATGTGGCCCACACGTATACAGCCATCCAATTAGATAAGATGGATGAAGCAAAGACGTGCAGACCGACTGGAGCCGGATATAGATCTCTCCTGAGAGACACAGCCAGAATATAGCAAATACAGAGGCGAATGCCAGCAGCAAACCACTGAACTGAGAATAGGACCCCCGTTGAAGGAATCAGAGAAAGAACTGGAAGAGCTTGAAGGGGCTCAAGACCCCATATGTACAACAATGCCAAGCAACCGACCTTCCAGGGACTAAGCCACTACCTAAAGACTTTCATGGACTGACCGTGGACTCTGACCTCATAGGTAACAATGAATATCCTAGTAAGAGCACCAGTGGAAGGGGAAGCCCTGGGTCCTGCTAAGACAGAACCCTCAGTGAACTATATTGTTGGGTGGAGGGCGGCAATGGGGGGGGGGATGGGGGGGAACACCCATAAAGAAGCGGAGGGGGAGGGATTAGGGGGATGTTTGCCCGGAAACCGGCAAAGGGAATAACACTCGAAATGTATATAAGAAATGCTCAAGTTAATAAAAAAAGAAAGAAAGGAAGGAAGAAAGAAAGAAAGAAAGAAAGAAAGAAAGAAAGAAAGAAAGAAAGAAAGAAAGAAGAAAAAAAAGTCACAGGTCATACAAAAAAAAGTGCAAATGTTTTGAGAATACTTGCATCCAGTGTGAATGTTCATCAAAAATTGAATTTGCTGACAATATGCTCAATGATTAAGTACAATTCCCCAAGAAGTTATTTAACACTGTTTTGGATCAGACTATAAAACTTACTCACAACCAGGGATGTGTGAAAGTGGGTAGAAAATTGGCATTACATTTTTTATCCGTATTGTAGGAGTTGTGTCAGTCTCCAACTACAAGCTTTACTTCTAAAACCTAGAATTGAAATAGCTAGAAATTATATTACATGCAACTAGAGGAAAGTTGAAAGGAATAAAGATGAATGTATCCTCTTAAAAGTTTTTCCCTCATCCAAAGCAAACGGAAAGGTGCAAAAGTTGAAGGAAAAGATCTTGAAAATGAAAGGATCAGGAAGTTGGCTGTGAACACTAATATTCTGAAAGGAGCATACGTAAAACAAAAAGCTTTGAGAATATGTCTCAAAAAGTTCAATCTAATGAAGAATCATTACACTGTGTATGACAGTATGGAAGGTAGTAAGCTCAAAAAAATTTTACCTTAATTAACAATTAACAGGGATATATATATATATATATATATATATATATATATATATATGTGTGTGTGTGTGTGTGTGTGTGTGTGTGTGTGTGTGTGTGTGTGCATGGGAGCATTTGTCATTGCAAAGGAAAGGAACAAAGATTTTTTTCATGTAGTACCAAGTAATGAGTTATCAGAATATAAATTTATGCAAATTTAGATGGTATCTACAGCTTATATTTCAAAATGTATATGTATATAAGATACATACATGCATTCAGTAATATTGATTGATATAAGTGCCCATGTGCATTGTAGGAGTGCAGGGAGAAGTACAAATGTTTAGTTGGAATCAGGAAATATAAAGAGAAATGAAATTAAATCAGAGTAAAAAATAAAGGAACAAGCAATATTTTGTGAAAAATGACACCGTATATGACCAAATAATGTTGGCAAATAGCAATGGATTTGTGTTTGTATTTACTTCTTTGTGTATGTAATATTAAACTGAATAGTATTGCTGATGTCTTAGTTTCTGTTGCTGTAAAAAAATACCATGGTTAAACGGTTATGAGACAAGTGTTATTTCCTTCTATCTCTTGGCCACATATAATTGAACAATCCCAAGATAAAAACATGGATACAAGGAATCAACAATAGTCCATGGAATAATGCTGATTACTGGCTTTATGACCATCCTATCTACAGTCTTCTTCCTTATAACTCCCAGAACAACTTGCTTGGAGTTGGCATTGCATAGAGGCAGCAGGGTCACTTTATACTAATCCTCAATTAAGAACAAACCTTAAACACATACCTACAAGTCAAGGCGATGGTAGTTATTCCTCAATTGAGATTTTCTGTTCTCAATATGTTTAGGTTTGTGAGAGCACATTTGCCACAAAAACTGACTAATTGGTATCATTTTAAGCAATACTGCCCTGCGGTGTAAATACTATCTGTAGGTATATTGCTTAAACTTTTTTTTCTGATTAAGGAATACCTTTGTTAGGACAAAGTAAAACAGATAAGTTGAGTATCATCTAATATTTTGAAAGTATCAAACTTTTGATAAAGCAATTTATCTTTTTATTTCTGAAGAAAATTTAAATCTGGTCGAAGTAAAAGAACATAACAATTTGGGACAAAGATACAACCTAGTAACACTGTACTAGAAGCCAAAACAGAGAAAACCTCCACAATTATCATAACCTTCCTCCGCCTGCTGTGGTAGACAGCGAGGAAGGTGATCCATACACTGTAGAACACCAACATACTGAATGTTAGGAACTTTACTTCATTGAATCTGTCAGGAAGGTTCCTAGCCAAGAAAGCTACAGTGAAACTCCCCAGACTCAAGGAGTCCAAATATCCCAAGACAAAGTAGAAGGCAAAGATTGAGCCTTTTTGGCAAATAATGATGACCTTCCCAAGTTCTGATTGTATATCTCTGACAATAAAGGGAGGAGATGTAACCAACAAGATACAACAGCGAGCAAATTCGATTGGGTACAAATGGGAAATGGAAAGTTAGTTGCCCCAGTTATCATCATTCTTCTTCCCCTTTTCCCTGGAATAGTGAGCTTGAAATCTGTAACCACAGTTATTGTTTCAGCCAACACGGCAGAAATAACCACTGTTAAAAAATACTCCAAATGTGGTCTGCTGCAGGATGCAGGTGGTCTTGTTGGAATGTCCAATGAAGAGCAATGAGCAGAGAAAACAGAAGGCTAGAGAGATGAGCTGGATTTAGTTGAGAATGTGGTTATTGTCTTTCACAATGGGAGTATCCTTGTACTTCACAAAAGTGACTAGGACTAGAATTGTGATGGCTGAGAAGGACAGGGCCATGCAGCCTAGAGCCATGCCCAGTGTATCTTCATAAGCTAGACATGACACAGTTCTTTGGAGGCACTGTGTTTGCTCTAAATTGACGTATGAATCATCTGGACATCACACACACTGTTCCATATCTGGTGGCACACATCAATAAACCCTTATAAAGTATCATATTTTTGTAGTTAATAATTTTTTATTTGTATTATTCAGAGGATATATAAATAAATAATTTGATGTTGAGCATCTATTACATTTGTTACTGATTTAGGGACCATTACCTTAAGAATGCTTTCTATTCACCTATGCTTTGAGATGGAACAAATTATTATCACAGGGAATGGAACAAAAATACTTGTTAAACAAAGAAGAAATAAAATGTGATTAATAATATTTATAATCTCAGGTTAGTTTTATTCCTCAAACCATAAATTTACTACAGAGAGAGAAAGATAATGTGCAGATATAGTTGTTGATGCCATTTCATGAAAGACACTATGTACTTTGCTTTGAGCGTTGTGCACTGTGTCTGTATCTGTGCAGAGGCACCAGAGCATATAATTACTTATGCAAAACCCATTCACATAAGGGAATATTGTCCTTGAAGCAGTATGCCTCATAGATCTGTGCATATCCCTCCTGTTGTATAACTTCTTTTTCCCAACTACACAGTCCTAGGTTATGGATATTGAAGGTTATGATGTGAAGGTTATGGGTATTGACATTCACCCTTATTTCCTTAATAGAGTGTGATTAATGATAAGCACTATCCCATCTGTTGCTGCATTCTTGAAATATATGCACTTGTTCAAACTTTTAGAAGAAATAATTAATCCTTTAAGCCATGTAAGGTATTAAAATATATTTCATTAGAGAACAACTGTTATCCTGAGCATCTGGTCTTTGTCAGGCACTAAGCTGTGTTATATAGAGAAAGATTGTGGACTGATAATGTAGTCAAGATTCTTTGTACAAATGATCAAAGAAAAATAAACATCTGCAAAGATTATGGTTAAAATTATTGTTTTTAAAAGTGTTACACCGGGTTGGGGATTTAGCTCAGCGTTAGAGCACTTGCCTAGCAAGAGCAAGAACCTAGGTTCGGTCCACAGCTCCAAAAAAAAAAAAAAAAAAAAAAAAGAAATGGAAAAAAAAAGTGTTACACATGTATCTTACCCTAAACATTTTCTGCATAATATAAAATCTGTAGCCACTATATTATGAGAAAAATGAGATTTTTGTAGAAGAAATTACAGTTTATTTCCTTGGGTGCAAAATATATTGACATTATTCAATCATTATATTCTCACACCTGGAGATTTTAGGTATTCAGTTTCCTTCTAGGCCATATCATGTTTCTAGTTTTGAAAAAGAAGATACTTTTATTGAACAATTTTCCCTTCATGCAAACATGTACCTGTATCATTGGAAACGTCGATTTCTGGGCACTGGACACAATCAAAGTAGCAGTCTGCTGTTTCTTTCTGATGGATTTTCCTGAATCAAGCAATACATGTCACACTACACATGAAGCAGGGAACCTGAGGCAATGCACATACACACACACACACACACACACACACACACACACACACACACACGCACAAACGTGTGTGTCAGTGTAGTTCATATATATATAATATATACAATGACCCATAGATTGATAGATATGACATTATCTGTCTTGGCTATAAATATTCCCCTGATAATTTATTATCATATATTACTTCAGTGCACTGCAATTTACACAATATTTACTATATCATGTTATATTATATATGTAGAATGTCAGTTATAGCAATAAATTTTTTTCTTCTTAAACTGATTAATAGAAATAGCATCAGTTTCTCTCTCTAGATTTATAAGTAAAAAATAATTTAGAACAGTGAATTCTATGTAGAGAAGGTAGGCTACACCAAGAAAGAGTTTTTCAAATGAATAAGAACAAAGTATGTTATGTAAGACTCTCATACAATTAATGGAATTTTCCTAAGATTAAAAGAAAATCTTGAATCTCCATCCCAAACCCCTTCCTCAGCTTTTATGAAGGAGCTTCCACACTAACCTTCCCACTTTGGCATCACTACTCTAATATTCCCCGATGCTAGGGCATCCAACTTCCAAAAGATCCCTCCTACTGATTATGGTAACAGCAATCTTGTGCAGAGGAGGCGAAACTGGAAATAGGGATAACATTTAAAATGTAATAAAATATAATAAATTATAAAAATATATAAATTAAAATAGCATTTGGTCTTCATCTCATGGTTATTATTTAAGTGCCTCGTGTTTTACATTTATATATATTGAAAAAATAACCACTGTGGCATACCTACCAATGTTCCTCGTGGACCATTCCAAGCCTTCAGATATATGAAGTTGTTGAGTTTGTGTGATATAAGGAAAATAACTTCTTATTTTGACTTTTATCCAAGGCCTTGTGGAAAATTCTAAATGACAAAAATGTCATATTCTACACACTGATTTTCCCTGTGATTCATGTTTACCAGTTCTCCAACAGGGTTAGTAAATACCCTGGTCTCCACCAAGGAAGTCACCTAAATAAAATGTATCATTAGATGATTACATATGCATATCAATGTAGGAAATGGTATATTGAGAGTGTATTATACTTTTAATGTCTTTCCAACAAGCCATGTGTATGAAACTAATCACATGTAGTAAAATACATTATACTTCCGGAATCATTAAAAGTTAATATACTTCTTATTAATGTTTGATTTTAAAACATGCTAGAAAAAAGTATTACCAGAAAATAAGTCACATAGTGTGTGTGTGTTTGTGTTTGTTTATGTATGTGTGTGCATTTTTGTCAAAATATTATTTAAGAACTGAAGCCACCTATGTAAGAATTAATTAGAAGTCTAAAATTCTGGAAGGTGTGGAAATAAACAATGGTAGTAGGTATTTTATATGCATACTGTATACGTATATGAAATAAACATAAACTTAATAAAATGTGGACTCTTAATCATTTGCTATTTCATAAATAATTATTACTTTAAATAAATAACTATTAATCAAAGCACATGTACTGATTCTTGAGAAACTATTCTTGAGATAAATTTTCTATCCTAGTCAATACTTAAGGTTTTTCACTCGGCTCCTATTTTAAATTTGACATCATGTGGTAAACTGTTGAAACACATTTTCACAAAATAACTGATATTCATAAAAAATATATTGTCTTCTATTAAAAGTTATCACTGTGCGTGATATACATACATGTAAAAGATTCATTTGAGAGTTTTGCAGTGTAGAGATCTGTAGACTAATAGAATAATCCCTAAAATGTATGTGAGCTTCTCAGGGGCATGAAAGATCATATTGATATATCTAATTATTTTGAAATACATGAAGCTTTACCTGTTGACAGTCAATGAACACTCCTTTGGCTTTTGCCAATTTCTGAGACTGTACTTGTTGTAAAATGAGTTCATGGTAAGTGTGGCCACAGCATACACAACATTCTTCAAATTGTAACCATCTTCACTCAGGAAAATGTCAAATGTGTGCTGTGCTAAGCAATGTATTGTTAGAAGTAAAATAATCCATTTTAATATTGCTCTTCGAGATTGCACAGTTAAAATGATTACAAAACAGCATAGACTGCAAAATGTCTACTGGATACTTAAGAGGGTTTATTGTTTGCATAAAATTTCTGAATTCAGCAACATCACTGTGGCGGTGTACAAAAACGACAGTCCCATAGAAGAAATCAAAGCTGAAATCTTGTATATTTTTGATAACATCTCATTGTGAGGTTGTGATACAGATTCTCTGAGCACCTAAGTTATCCAATCTCCTAAAGCTGACTTCTAGAGTAGAGTTCATTTCACCATAAATGATAACAATTTTTGCTTTAGATGTCATAAGTTGTTGGTCATAAATCTTAACCCATGCCATGTATAGCTGCCTGTTTTCTGGGATCATATTCACAAAAGCTAAACAGACCGCATGCCTTTCCATTTCTTCTCTCAAGTCTGTCAGAAACTGAATACCTTGGTCATCATCTGTAATGGCCAGTCCTATCCAAGTCCATTTAAAATGAAGCATCAAGGATATCATGCCATGGGACAAACACGTGTCCTTTGATGGCAAATGATGCACATAGGGAAATTGGTCATGATTACTCAGGTTAGGATTAAATGGTCCAAAGAAGATCTGAAGACTGTTTAAGAGAGGAAGAAATATCCTCCCTGAGGAATATTATTGTTAGGATGATTGGAGTCATGTACAACTAATGTTATTCACCATTCATAACTCAGTTTAAGGATAGAATGATTATACTACAAATATTCTATATTTTCATATTATATTCTAGACTATTCTTGACAAGTCTGAGTATTCAGTTTTGCCTGTTAGATAAGTAATTTTAACAACAGATTACTTAATTATATATATATATATATATATATATATATATATATATATATATATATATATATATATGTGTGTGTGTGTGTGTGTGTGTTTGTGTGTGTTTGTGTGTTTTTGTGTTGTGTAAGTGTGTGTAACAGCATACTCAGAAACGCATGGGTTCCAAGTTTTCTTGTAGGCACATGTAAAGGTAGTTTAAAAGTTGTTAATTCATACAGTGGCTCACATTCTTACCTTTGGAGCTTTGGAATTAATTGCCAGTTTTAAGAATGTTTTCCATAATGGTCCTGTAAGCTATACATACATGTTGGCTCTAATCTACAGATAAAATTAGCAAAATCCAAATCTTTGCTTGATTGTAAATATACTTAATCCACAATTCCCAATGAATCTTCACACATGCCAAAAATGATGGAAAATAGCAAAGACATGTTGGATAAAAGATAAGGATTATGTGCTCTGCTCAGTAGCAGAAAACATAACCAGAAAAAACTCGTATTTTCTGGCTTGTATTCTAAAACAAAGTAAAGTGATGATTAAAGAGGTGTTAGAAACATAAAATTTCAATTTTAGTTAAGTTTGTATTATGAGAAGTATATTTGTCCTCCCAGATTTTCTCTCTTACATTAATCAAAAAAATAAAAGTAATAGTAAACGTCAATATCATACTGTTAATCAGTTTAATATGTGGCTGAGTATTTGCATGACTAGACCAAAAAAAATTCTGGTAAAATAGTATGAAGCCAGGCAGGCTATTTCTCTATTCAGTGACACCTTCAGAATGACAGGAGGGGCTCATTTAAAGAGTATTTTTAAAGCAATATATCTATATTCATAAGTATGTTTGCAATAATAATATGAGGATTCAAGTATAGTAGACCTCCCTCCCTTCTGCACATATATATTTCAGTATATGAATTTATGCACAACTTTTAGAGACCAAAATAAGATAACATTTATATACAGGCCTTTGATGCATGCTCACACAAGAAACATTGACAGACATTGGAGGATAGGCAGTGGTGCAGTTACAATCGCACTTAAATTTTGCCAAAAATGAGAAATGAAAATTCAAGGCAAATGAGAACACATATTTCACCAAATGTTACCCAGAAAGAGTTAACAGATATTTCATTTTCCAGCTTTGTGAATTAGAACGCATTTTAGTAACACTAAGCTAAACTGTGACGTATTTGAAAGTATTAAAATAGTGATTTATGTTATAAGTAATTGTCAGTGGTTCCCAAAGTTACAGGGAGAAAAACACAATGGCACCTGACAATTTTTGTCAGAGGTATATATTTCTATTCATGACATTGAAAGAGAGTAATATTAGTGACTTACCTAAAATTAATGTAATTAGGAAGTTTATTATAAAAATTTTCAATAGGTCCCTCGAATGTAAAAGGATAAAACCACAGTAATTTTGCAAATCTCCATCATTATTTTCACTATTCTTTATCCTCCAAAAGCAATTGGGTTCACTCAAACTGCACAAGATGAGAGAAAACTTCAGGAATCAAAAGGAAACTGTGAACGCACAGAGCTTCTTCATGTCTGCTAGGATCTAGTCCGGGGCAGCTGTGAAACCTGTTTTTTATGCATCCAAGCATAACACACACATTTACACCTATGTGTATATTTTAATACTTGTGCTGTCTGAAGATTACTTAATTATATTCAACAGTTCCTTCCCATTCATCCTATGTTCTGCTCCCTGGATAAAATGGGAAAATTCTGGCCTCAAACTCTACAACTGAGGTCTGAAAACTTTTGATCAAAACATTTCCAAAAACATGTTTTGAAAATCATGTTCTCCATCAAAACTGCCATGATTTCTTTCATATCTGTGACACAAATCTTCCAAGGGAAAATCTTCTTTTGGACTGCTTGAACCAGATCATGTGTAAACAGCGATATGTTTGAACCCAATCAATTTCATCAGAACTTCTATACTAAGACTAGGATTGAGAAGTTATAAGTGTTCCATATCATTAAAGCCTTGAGTTGAATCATGGAATATTTTTCTTCCATTTTCTATTGAAGGGAAGCACAGTCTCACAGGCAACATTGAGTCAGGAGTAGAGGCTTTTCTCTGTTCATATCCTATTGTATGAAATTCATGTTTACAACATCTCCTCAATCTTCCTATGATTCCTTAAATCTGGAGAAGGTGTAATTATGTTAAATCCAATAATGCCTGGAATTATACAGATTCAATACCCATGCTGTGTGATATCTGTTCCAGTGCAGACATTTAATGAGTTGTAATCCTGATCGATTGCCTGATAGTCAGACCTTGGTAGTCAATGCCATTTGTTAAAACATTTTTTTGGTTGAGTTTGATCATACCACATTAAGATGAATGAGAACAATTTCATATGTTTTATTTGAAGGAATTAAACAATTTATGTATCATTTTTGAGACAGAATTTTATTGCTAATGTTAATATACACTTTAAAAGATTTTTATTTTTGTCTAGTTGGAAATTGTTTTGATATAGTACTGTCATATTTGATATTGCAACAACACAGATGTATGTCTGATATACTCATATATGCAACTTGTTTACATTACAATGAGTGACACGGGTGGAGCATTAAATGTGATTTATAATTTTTGAACTACCTTATTCCTATGTCCATAAGAGCCACACTGAATTCTATTCCACTAGAAATAAAGTGGAAATTTTACTCTATTTTCAGGATAATTGGTACTTCCCTGGCTTATAATAAAATCTTGCTGTGGGGTTTATGAACTTTCCTACTTACTATGGATTAGAATTTGTTCCATATTTTGGTTAAATTATGTCTTGGACAGTGTATTTTTTCAGTACTTTTGCACACCTAAAAATGGGTAAATACAGTGTCCTAATAAGAATTTCCATCCTTTTTTATATTCTATGGTAATGTCATGTCAAATCATTTGTGAACACGCATGGAGGCTGACTCTTTCACTCTGTTGGGACTGCAATTAAAATGCCATTCTGAGCTGTGTGAGTCTTTTGGAAGTTATTTGATGCTCATATGCATTGGACTGAGATCCATAGTGTAGTCATTATATCAAACATAGATATGAAACATGCAGATTTTTTAGTAATATCGTATTTGCTTGTGTCAAGTTTGAGAGGTGAGGCTCCATATTGTTTTCACAAGAGACAATCTTTTTTTGTTTTTGTGGAAGGTTGATGGATCTTTCTCTTGTCCTAAGAAAAGAACACTCTGGTTCTCAACTCTCTCTGTGAAGCCGTGACAGGGTGAGTGATTTTTATTTGTGAGGTAATTTGATTTCATGGATACACTATCCCTTGAAAAACAGGGCTCAATATTTACTTTCCTTAGTCAGTGATCCCGCAAGGGCATTATTCCACTATTATTATTATTATTATTATTATTATTATTATTATTATTATTATTATTATTATTATTATCATTATTATTATTACTATTATTATTATTCCAGGATTATTCCTTTATATTATTGTCTGCGTTGTTACCAGTGTTCTAAAGGTCACTGATGGCAGAAAGGAATATTTTGGTTCATAGGGGTCCCATTGGACGGCCATGTTTTGTTCTTGGAACTGAAAGTTTTATTTACATGCTCCCAAGAGCAAATACATGCAAAGAAAGAAAGTTCCTTGGACTTCTACATGAGAGTGACATCCTCACATAGTCCTCTGATCTACTTGAGAAAGACAGAATTTAGTTGGGCAATGAAAATGATGGTGACCCAAGACCCACATTAGGGAGAAATACGACAGTTTTTCACAATGTTTCAGGCTTTGGGGATTGGTATACATTACACAACTGTCTTTTCATTCATAGCAGGAATAGACAGAATTATTAAATAACAGAAGGCAAAATTTTAACAACATATTTATTCTGGCTAATTTAAATTCGGGTATTTGTCTCTATAACATTATATATTCTCTTTCAGGTTCTTCTTGAAATTATGAAGAAGTGAAACCGGTATGTGTTTATCTGTTCTCATTTTTTTTTATTAACTTGACTATTTCTTATTTACATTTTAACTGTTATTCCCCTTCCCGGTTTCCAAGCCTACATCGCCCTAACCCCCCCTCCCCTCCTATACGGGTGTTCCCTTCCCCAACCTGCCCCTCCCCCCAACAATCACGTTCACTGGGGGTTCAGCCTTGGCAAGACCAAGGGTTTCCCCTTCCACTGATGCTCTTCTTGTCTATTCATTCTACCTATGAGGTAGGAGCCCAGGGTCAGTCAATGTATAGTCTTTGGGTAGTGGCTTAGTCCCTTTAAGTTCTGGTTGGTTGGCATTGTTGTTCATATGGGGTCTCAAGCCTCTTCAAGCTCTTCAAGTCCTTTCTCTGATTCCTACAGTGATTTGCTTCTGGCATCCGCTTGTGTATTTGCTGTATTTTGGCTGTGTCTCTCAGGAGAGATCTACATCCGGCTCCTGTTGGCCTGCACTTCTTTGCTTCATCCATCTTATCTAGTTTGGTGGCTGAATATGTATGAGCCACATGTGGGGCAGGCACTGAATGAGTGTTCCTTCTGCCTCTGTTCTAATCTTTGCCTTCCTAATCCCTCCCAAGGGCATTCTTGTTCCCCTTTTAAAGAAGGAGTGAAGCATTCACATTTTGGTCATCCTTCATGTGTTTCATGTGTTCTGTGCATCTAGGGTAATTCGAGAATTTGGGCTAATAGTCACTTATCAATGAGTGCATACCATGTGTGTTTTTCTGTGAATGGGTTACCTCACTCAGGATGATGTTTTCCAGTTCCTTCCATTTGACTATGAATTTCATAAAGGCATTATTTTTGATAGCTCAGTGATATTCCATTGTGTAGATGTACCACATTTTCTGCATCCATTCCTCCGTTGAAGGGTATATGGGTTCTTTCCAGGTTCTGGCTATTATAAATAAGGAATTCTGCACTAAACCAATCTGGACCCAGGCTCTTTTCAGCTGGGAGACCTATAATGACTGATTCTATTTCTTTAGCAGTTATGGGGTTGTTTAAATAGTTTATCTGTTCCTGATTTAACTTTGGCACCTGGTATCTGTCTAGAAAGTTTTCCATTTCCTGCAGATGTTTAAGTTTTGTAGAATATAGACTTTTGTAGTAGGATCTGATAATATTTTTTTAATTCCCTCTTTTTTTTGTAGTTAAGTCTCTCTTTTCCTTTCTGATTTTCTTAATTTGGACACATTCTCTGTGTCCTCTCATTAGTCTGGCTAAAGGTTTATCTATCTTGTTGATTTTTCAAAGAACAAACTTTTGGTTCCATTGATTCTTTATATGGTCATCTTTGATTCTAACTGGCCGATTTCAGCTCTGAGTTTGATTATTTCTTGCCCTTTACTCTTCCTGGGTGTATTTCCTTCTTTTTGTTCTGGACCTTTTAGGTGTGCTGTCAAGATAATGACATATGCTCTCTCCGTTTCTTTCTGCAGGCACTCAGAGCTATGTGTTTTTTTCCTCTTAGTACAGGTTTCCTTGTGTCCAATAAGTTTGTGTATGTTTTACCTTCACTTTCATTAAATTCTAAGAAGTCTTTAATTTCTTTCTTTATTTCTTCCTTGACCAGGTTATCATTGAGTAGAGCATTGTGTAACTTCCATATATATGTGTGCGTTCTTTCCTTATTGTCATTGAAGACCAGCTTTACTCCATGGTGGACTGATTGGATGCATGGGATTATTTCGACCTTTCTGTATCTGGTGAGGCCTGTTTTATGACCCATTATATGGCCAATTTTGGAGAAAGTGACATGAGGTGGTGAGAAGAATGTATATCCTTTTGCTTTAGGATAGAATCTTCTATAATTATCTGTTAAGTCCATTTGGTTTGTGACTTCTCTTTGTCTGCCTATGTCTCTGTCTAATTACTGTTTCCATGACCTGTCCATTGATGAGAGTGGGGTGTTGAAATCTACTCTCATTGTGTGAGGTGCAATGTGTGCTTTAAGATTTAGTAAGGTTTCTTTTATGTATGTTGATGCCCTTTTATTTGGAGCATAAATATTTATGATTTAGAGTTCATCTTGTTGAATTTATCCTTTAAGAATATGAGCTGTCCTTCCTTAACTTTTTAGATGACTTTGGATGAAAGTAGATTTTATATGATATTAGAAAGACTACTCCACCTAGCTTCTTCAGACCATTTTCTTGGAAAGTTGTTTTTCAGTATTTCACTCTGAGGTAGTGTCTGTCTTTTTCTCTGAGCTGGGTTCCCTGTAGTGCAAAATGCTGGGTCCTCATTCCATACCCTGTTTGTTAATCTGTTTCTTTTTAGTGGGGAAATGTGTTCTTTTATGTTTAGAGATATTTAGGAATAGTGATGGTTGCTTTCTGTTATTTTCGTAATTTGAGGTTAGATTATGTTTGTGTGTTTCTCTTCTCTGTTTTGTTGTGAAAAGGTTAATCTCTTACTTTATCTATGGTTTTCCTTCCCTCTGTATGTTGGGCTTTGCCATTTATTATCCTTTATAGGACTGGATATGTGGAACAATACTGTGTAAATTTGGTTTTGTCATGGAGTATCTTGGTTGCTCCATGTCTGTTAATTGACAGTTTTTCAGGATACAGTAACCTGGGCTGGCATTTGTGTTCTCTTATGATCTGTATGACATCTGTCCAAGATGTTCTGGCTTTCATAGTCTCTGGTGAGACGTCTGGTGTAATTCTGATAGGTTTGTCTTCATGTTTTTTGACCTTTTCCCTTACTGCTTTTAATATTTAGGTGGATGCACCATCCCCTTATTTTAGAATTAGGACCTTCAGAACGTGAATCTGGGACATGCATATTAGAAGGATGGGATATATTTTAAGTCAAAGAACACAGTGTCTTTGGTGATAAAATTCTTAAGAACGGCGGTAAGGGCCGGGCAAGAATGATAAAGGGTGGCCCGATGAGAGTGGGAGGAACAACCAGATCAGGTGACAAGTAGCATTCAGTCACACAGCTAAGTGAGTCAGCTTTCTTGGGGCGAAAAGGCCAGCCCATAATTGAGCTTAGTGCCTGTGAAACAAAAAGAGAGTGGAGGGGCAGCTGGAATTAGAGAAAGGATTGAAAGAGCTAAAGGGATTTTCAACCCCATAATAATAACAATGCCAACCAACCAGATCTTCCAGGAACCAAACCACAACAGAAAGTCTATACATGGTTCCAACTAGATGTAGCAAAGGATGGCCTTGGTGGAAACAATGGAATGAGAAACTCATGTTTCTGCCAAGGTTGGATCCACAGTGTAGGGGAATGTGGGAAGGCATGGGGAGGGCATGGTTGGGGATGTGAACTCCCCTATAGAAGGGTAGGGTTAAGGGTTAAGGGGCTTATGGACTGGAAACTTGGAAAGGGAATATTATTTGAAATGTAAAGAGGAAATAGCCAATAATGACAGAGAGAGAGAGACAGAGACAGAGACAGAGACAATGAGAGAGACAGAGACAGAGACAGAGAGAGACAGAGAGAGAGGCAGAGACAGAGACAGACAGAGACAGAGAGACAGAAAGAGAGACAGAGAGAAAGAAGAAAAAGAAGTAGCTATTGTTTAGGCAGTCATATTAGTAAGAGGTTATGAGTGTAATTTCTTGTAATACTTTGAGAAACCATCTCATAGTAGACTTAAGTCTTTTACAATCTTCTCACACCCTCTTCTGTAATGTTCCTCAGCCATGAATCAAGTGTCATTTAGTAGATAGAGCCATTGAGGCTAGACTTGAAATTTCTATCCTGCATTTTGAATAACTGGGGATTTTTCTGTGAACTTTTCTCCAGAGAATGTAATTAATTCTGTATATAAGGACACATGGCTATGATTGTTGTTAAGTATGATACCAGCTTAAGTAAGTAATGGGCTGTACATTCATCCCATAACCACAGCTTCAATAGCCTTATATATGTGGCTAAATTACCAGTACCATCCATGTTCATTGAAAGGGACTTAAGCAAAATTAGAGAGATGTTGGCTATCACCAAGCTATTTATACCACTGCATTGCCCTTATGGTTATCCTGCCATTTGGTCATTGTGTTTTACAGGCATGATGTGAACAATCACTTGAAACTGACAAGACTGATGATTGTAATTACAGGTTATACTAGAATTTAGACCTGTGCCTGGCACTTCTTCCTGTATAAGAATAGGGACTTTCTGATAGGCAGGTGAATGTAAAAGTTAAATTTAGTCTTAACTCAAAAAAGGAAATTAACATTTTCCTGCTATACCACATTTAATTAATTGAAGCAAAATAAAATCTATTTACTTGATATTGGGGAAATATCATTTAACAATATAATCCTAACTCCTTTAGAGTGATTAAAAATCACAGATAGGTGATAGCTGTCATACTGTGTAAAATTGGCATCAGGATTGTGATGATGAAATATTCTCTGTTTTATGCAAATGAATAGTAATGATGAACAAAATTATGTACCAAGTTTCATGCTTTCGGTAACTAATTGCCTGTATTCAATGTATCTAGAATAATTACATATTAGCTAGGCATCAAATGCATAATAATTATGATTAAATTATTAATTAAATATTAAAATAAGCATACTAGAGTTACCAAGTGGACATGGAAAATAAAATATATTATAACCATCAAAAATATTTATTAAAAGCCAAATGATGAAAACATTGTGTATATATAAATGCAGCCTGGAGCTATATGTCACCTTAAAGTGTTAAATTGTGTTCCAGTGAGGTGGTTTAGCAGATAAAATTTCATGCCATGAAAAACCGAGAACCTAAATTTGATACCTACACATATATATTTGGAAGACTTCTATATCGCTACATGACCAGAACACATAAAACCTTGCATAGAATACCAATAATGATATTAATGAGAAAAATAATAATAAGAAAAGAAAAAAAACAAAACTCTAGGACATTTTAAAGAAATAATGTTTTGGCCTAAAAATAGAAAATTCAACACATTTTCTTAGTACATTAACTATTGAAAGAAAAACTAAAATGCTCTTACTTCATTCTATATGATAGCAAAAACACATCAGATGGATTCTGTAAAGAAAGAGAGAACTGCAAACTGTAAAATTAATATAGTCATCGCAGAGGAAAGAAACAGACACTAACCCAAGGTTCTATAAGTAAACACTTGAAGAATTTAGTGCATAATATTAACATATTTAATCCAACACATTTTACGATGATTAAGAAAAGAAAGCTGGAAAAAAATAATGCCTGAATGTAGTCATAGCACTTTAAATGTTGCAAGATGTCTCAAGTTCAAAGATACCCTGAAATACATGAGAAAATTATAAATAGGTTGATTTTACTATGGAATAAGTATTGTAGTATTAGCTTAGTGGTTAAGAGCACTTACTGCTCTTAAGTGCAAACACGTTCAGTTTCCAACATCCATGAAGCCACTTGCAACCAGCTGTAAAAGCAGCTAAAGGGGATCTGACATCTTATGGTCTCCCCAAGTGCCTATGTTCATGTGCACAAATCTATACATAGACATTCACACATAACAGATCATTAAAATAAAAAAGATTCATGAATGTATTTTCTGCACATATTATGAATACTAACCATTCTACATATGCATACACAATTGATGCAAAGTAATAAGAATGGAGAAAATCGCAAATAACATGAAGAGTAAATTAAGGATTAATGCTTACAGAGTTCAGTAAGCAAAAACGCTAATCTTCACGATTGAATTTCAATGTAGATGTTAAAAAGAAACTAGAATTTAAATTTATGAGTGAAACTATTTGAAATGTTATTTTATTTATTTACATTCCTGCCATTGTGCCATGTCTCCTCCCACAGTTTCTTATCCCATTCCACCACTTCCTCCACTGACTCGGGGAGGATGCTCCCCAGACCCTGCCAGGCACCATAACCCCTGGGGCCTCCAGGCTCTCAAGGATTAGGCCAGACCAGGCAATCCTCTGCTCTACATGTGTCAGGGCATCAGACCTGCTTGTGTTTGCTGCCTGGTTGCTGGCTCAGTGTCTGGGAGATCTCAGAGGTCCGGATTAGTTGAGATTGCTGTCTTCCTCTAGAGGTTGCTCTCCCCTTCAACTTCTTCAATCCTTCCCCTAATTAAAGAACTGACAGAAGTCAGAGACTGATGCCTTTTTAAAATATATGTACCATTTAATTTTGAATGTTATAGTGTGGGTTCTTATATAAAATTGATGGCAATATATATTTATTATAGTCTTCTGAGATGGCAATTTGGCAATATTTATACAAGTATTACACTACTAAACAGCCTTGACATCATTCCAACAATATGTTTTGTAATTTATACAAAATATAATGTAAATAATCACCATTGAGTATAGTGCCTGAGTCAGTGTCCATGCTGATTTTCTGTGGCGAACTTCAGTTAATGAAAATGAAAATAATCTGAATGGCACAATTAGGTTATTATTTAAAAAAAATCAGTATACTACCATTTATTAAATGAATGATATTCCATGAAGAAATTTCCCATGCACATGTATTCAAGATATATTGTAAAATGAAAAACAAATGACAGAATATTGCATTATGTAATCAAAACTTCAAAAACAGAAGATTTACATATATTCTATAATTTTGTAAATGTTGAGTAAACCTCCTACATGAGTTGGGTATGCAGGAGACAGAACACTGGCAGTTCTAGGGTAATTTGAGCTATACAATGAGACCCAATTTTTAAAACAAATAGAGCAGACTTGAAAGAATATCTCACACATTTTCTTGGTGGTTACATTTAGAAGTTTTAAGAAGCAAGTTATTCATTGACAATTCCATATTGTACAACACATATGTGGAAGCCCTCTACACTCTCAATCTCATCCTCCCCAAGTGCATATCTTTATATTTTGTTTCATGACCACCTGGATATAACTGAGCCTTTTTGGTGAACATGGGTGTGAAGCTATACATTTAACCCACTAGTAAGACACCAGTGGCTACATCATTTTTTATTTTTCAGCACTGCCCTTAGTTACTTTGTATAAGCAGGGTCAATATAATTTAGGGTCTATTCACATAGATGTAACTATTGTGACTCCCTGAGTGTCAAAACTGAATAATGCTCAGAAGAAAGCACCTCACAGATCTTGTTACCTATTAATTAGCCCTTGAAAGAAGCCAAGCCCTGAACATCACCTTATCACTAAAACAGAAATTATCTCCAATTTGAAATCATTTGAAAATGAAAACTTACTTTTCTCCAAGGGACTCTCACTGCATACACAAATTATTTTTAAGGATAGACTGCATAAAAAGCATTAAGGGAACTCATCATTATCTTTGGAGAATCCTTGTCTCATAATGGGTCAGGACTTTTCCTTCACAATTTCTATTTCCTTTTTTAATTTGTTTAATTATCTGTTAATTGTTACACGGTATGTTTTTGAATATATTTGTATATATTGTTTCCTGGTTTATGTTTTATGTTTCCATGAAATTCTCCAGTATGTGAATGGAAGTCTGAGTCTCTTGTCTGTACCTGATTCTTGTGCATTTTATTGGCTCTTTTCTATCTGCTGGTTTTGTTCTATTCCAGTTCATTAACTTTCATGTTATTTTTATCGCTTAGATGACTGTTGTTTTCTACTGAGTGTCAGAAGGAGTGTAGATACAGGTGGCAAGAGAGGTATAGAAGAAGGGGGAGAAATAGAGGGAAGAGTAACCGAAATAAAATATATTACATAAAAAATCTAATTTTAAGAAAAGAATTTTAAAAAGATACTTTCTTTGGCCTGTCTGCTCCCTTTCCTCAAAGTCCTAACTAGTTTCATATCAAAAGTTTTAATCACTTTCCAACTCACAGAAGTGATTTGTTTGCAGCCAACGTGGAACTGCAACTATGTGAGTGAAGCTTCTGCACACTTAAAGTAATGCAGTAGGAGAGTCTTTAACTGCTTTCAGAGACATCAAGCCAATGAGGTACAGTGGGTATTTCACATGATGGATGTTAAAAATTTTCAATGGGAAGATATACTTTTTTCATACATCAGTTGTCATGAAACTCTTCAAGATCAAATAAAAAGTTGTATGGGATACAGTCATGGAACAGGTATGTTCCATTGAAATTTTCACAATTAACTCAAATAATACTAAAATACCATTAATAAATCAGAATATATTGTATCCTAAGAGCATATCAACATGACAATTGAGAAATAAAGTAGATGTGTGATTAGATTAGTAGATTAGTGGATAAAAGCTGTTTCTGGAGAGGCACTATTTTATTTCTGGGACAAATTCACTTTATTGGTAGATGGGTTAAATCAAAGCCTGTTAATGAAGGTCTTGCTGTAAAAGACGATCCTCTCACGAAGGGCCTCTCAAAACCTGTTGTAAAGAGCGCTAGCATTTCAATCAATCATCTGAAGCAATTTTGGCAATGTCTTTATAACACTAAAATGACTGCACAGGAGGTAGTGTTCATCAATATCTCTTCTTCAAGCAGAATGCTTCTCATTTCATTGTTGGTGTAACAAAATTTCAAATTCAGTTTCATGTAAATTAGATGATGGCATTGATGATGGTGGTGTTGGTGGTGGTGTTGGTGGTGGTGTTGGTGAAGATGATGAAGAATAAGTCAAAAAAGAAATATTGAGACAGAAAGTATATATAAGATCAACAGTGAAAAATAATCTATAGTAAGTGCTATATTGGGAAGGAAGAGGTTTAAGCTCATCAATAGCCCACAAACCACCAGAAGAAAAAGCAAATTTTCTCATAAGAAATTTATAACTATTCCATAAGAAATCATTATCATAACCAGAGCAATTAATCAATTTAATTTTGTGAGGCAGCAGATTGTCTTTCAGAGTTTAACTAATATACATAAAGTTATCATGGACAGAGTGCAATCCATGGCTGTCAAGACCAAAGCCTATGGATTTTAGGTCTTGGTGTCCTAGGATTTTTAAAATGATTGACATTTAAAATGAAGGCATTGTGCAACCCTGCATGTCTTGCCATATAACTTACAAAGACACCATAGTACATGCTGTGTATCAGGTTAGACCTTTTTTATTTGTATTTATTCAGAGTTTCAAAGATTAAAATGGTTGAGGTTAAGATGAGGGAACTTTTCAGGCTGCATTCACCTCTCTAGTGAGCAGTTTCATTTTGGTGGATCATTACACAGTGTTTAATTTCATTTTATTGGAACAGGTGATATAATTTAACTGTACAGATTAATGACCCTCAGTTTGATATTTCCATAATGAAGACACCATGCACTGAACTAATGTTAAGTACCATTTTAATTGACTTTCCTGCAACTTAACAAAAGTTAGGATACTCTATTCTGCTTTTAGGGGGAAAAGTGACTTGCAGAGGATACAAAAATTCTTAAAAGATTTTCAGAATTTTTCTTATTTTAGAATTTTTATTTATTCTTCATACATATATACAATGTACCTTGATCACACCTATCCTGTACTTGGTTCTTCTCTTTCCAGATACATTCTCTTTCCAGTTTCATGTTCTTTTTATTTTCCTTTTTTCTTTTCTTTGTAATCCATTGCTTCACTGAGTACTGCCTACTGGGATGTTCCCTAATCTTGTTTTCTTAATCGTGTGCAGGACTTATGCATACGAGTGTAGAGGCAGTGAGTCCGTACGTCCAATAACTGTGTCATGTCCAGAATTCACGATTGCATCCTCCATCTACTCACATTCTGCCTTCTCCTTTTCTGCAATGTTTCCCCAGCCTTATGCTCAGCATTCTTCTCACAGTCTTAGCACTTATACCAGTTACACAGATCTACAGAAATTGCTGCATAGTACACCTATACATTTCTCTGACCACAGCTCATGAAAGCAGTAAAGTATGGAAAAAACAGTAAGAATTGGAAGGCAGTTTGACAAAATGGCCATTTAACAAAACAGGAATAGTAGATTCTTCCCTATGGCCTTTGGAGCCAAGGGAAAATTTTACCGTGTTTATAATATGACTTCTGATTTCCTTCTGTAGAAGAAGCTTAAAATCAAACAAATAGTAGTTGCCTATTTTCATAAGATTTAGATAATTGTCCTCACAGTTCTGTTTCTATATGATTTCTATAAGAGCTATATTAAAATTTAGTCCAAGCAACTGTATACTAGCGTCCTTTTTCGAGCAAAACAGTATAAGTATTGTCACTTGTATTTAAACTTCACCAATGATTTGTAGGTTTAGTATTTTAATGTACTTTTTGATAATTATTGGGCCATTATTTTAAGCATTTATTCAAATATGTAACATATTTCCGAAAAATAAGATATGTTGGGTCTTATGTTATGGATATGATCACTATGTCAGATAAAGATTTGGAAAACGCATTCTTCTATGATAAGGTAAGTTGCAACATCATTGCATTGATTCTTCTGCTAAGTTTTAAGTGATGTTCATGCATATGTGTGTATATATATATATATATATATATATATATATATATATATATAAAGTTGAAGGAGAGGAAAATATAAGACAAAAACTATGATATATGTAAAATGTATGGACTCTGTTCCTGTATTTGTTCATGACAAGGAGCATGTTATTAAATAGGAAATTACTTTTATATTCCCTACTATAGCTCAATACTCAATAATCAGTCATATTTCAATTGCCTACTCTCCTAGTGTATGATACATCTATGCCTGACTTCTGAAGAAAATTGCAAATTGCATTCCCAACCACCTATTCATGAACTAAGGTGGTAAGGAGAGAGAAGCTAAACATCTATCCAAATAGAAGTCCACAATTAGCGATTGGATTTAAGAGCACAGTAATAATGTACAGGGAGACTAGGAGTAATTTAGATTACTGTTAAAGAAATAGCAAATTTAGTAATTAGGTTTTTTAATTTACATACCAAATGTTGCCCCCTCTACTGCACTTTCCTCCCAGAGTCTCTGACCCAATCCTCTTCTCTCCCATGATGATGACATGCCCAGATATGGCCCCAACTCTGAAACATCAAGTCTCTTCAGGATTAGGCACATCCTCTCCAACTACAGCCAGATGAGGCAACTCTGTTTGGGAACAGATTCCTCAGTCAGGCTACAACTTGACTACAACAGGACATCACCCACTCAAATTTTTGCGGAACCCTCATGAAGATTGTTCTACATGTCTGCTACATATGCACTAGGGCTTAGGTCCATTCTGTGTATGATCTTCGGTTGGGAAATCAGTGTCCAAGAGTTCCCCGGGGTCTAGGTTAGTTGACACTGTTGGTCTTCCTGTGCAGTTCCTATTGCCTTTTTTGCCACCAAACTGTCCTCAAGCTCCATCCACTGTTTGCCTGTAGGTGTTTGTATCTGCCTGAGTTAGCTGCTGGGTGGAGTCTCTCAGTACAACATGCTCCTATTTTCAACTGTAACAGAGCATCATTAATAATGCCAAGATTTGTTGCTTGCCCATGGGATGGATCTCAATTTGCACTGGAAATTCACTCAGTCCCTGATTTTCTCTTAGACTTGACAAATTTTGCATAGAATGCTTTTTGGGTGTACTTGTGTCTTTAACCCTCCACTGGTAGTCCTTCCTGGCTACAGGAGTTGACCTCTTCATGTTCCATATCACCAATGTGAGTCACAGCTTAGGAAACCTCCATTGTTTCATGGGTAACTCCATTATCCCAGGACTCTTTCTCATCCTGGAGACTTCCCTTATGTCCTCATCTCCATAAGTTCAAGATTTCCTTTCCTTCTCATGACTATCTGGCCATATCTCTTGTCCCTTCCCACATGTAATCCATTCTCTTTTCCCTTCCTTCTCCCATCCATTCCTTCCCTCAATCTCCCTTCAAGACTATTTTATTCCCCAGTCTAAATGAGAGTCAAGAATCTGCACTTGAGCCTTTTTTCTTGTTTATCTTCTTTGGATCTATGAGCTTTGTGGAGGGTATCCTGTAGTTTATGGATATTATGAACTTATAATTGAGCAATTTCAAAAACCCTGCAGAATCATATTTTTATAGTAGTACATCAAGATTGAAAAGTATAGTTCAGTATGAGTGAATGTCAGGATGGGCAAAAATTAAGCAAAAGCAACTTAAAACATAGATCAAATCACAGATTTTACCAGTTGATATTCTTATAACGATAATGCTCTAGTACCATAAGTAATTATTACCTCACAGGCGATTTTTTAAATGATACCAAATTTTGCAGTTAAGTGATGTTTTTACAAATAATTAAGGATAATAATTAAGGATAATAATTAAGGCTAAGATCAAATAAGATAAATATATTGGTTTGATATCACTGGCTGGCATTTGTCCTCAAACATGTTGTATATTGTATTAAACATTAAGGTATTATCCCAGCTCCGAAAAAAAAAAAAAGAAAAGAAAAAAAATAAGGTATCAGTTTTACATTTTAATATTTATTTTAACCTAGCCTATAAAGTAACAGGTTGCCTTATACCATGTTTGTAGACATTCAACTTCATCTTTTCTTCTTCAGTACTTTTTCCCCACCACCACTATGTCCCTAACACTTGCACTATTCTTTCTATGTTATTCTTACTTCTACATTCATATGCCACATGTTCAATATCGTCCAACCCATACCTTTTAAACCCTACTTTCTAATTCCATGAGACCCATTACAGTTTAATGTACTCAAACCACTTCACATTACAGCTTCTCATAAGTACAAGTATATGAAAATCAGATTCTATTGTCAACATGAGAAAGAACACATGGCATTTGTCTTTCTGAGTCTGTTACCTTACTCGGTATATTTTCTAGTTACATCTATTTTCCTGAAACCATCATAGTTTAGTTTTCCTAGGGGTGAATGAAATACCATTGTGTATATTGTGTTAATCTTGCCTATCTACCTATCAATGAACATTCCTTACTATTCTCAATAAAAAAGCAATAGATTTCATTATGAATAACGATGAAAAAGCTCAGATACAGAAGTCATGATTTATTACTGACAAACTAAGAAAAAAATTTTCAAAGATAAAAATAATAACATATCTGCCTGTATATTAACTAGAGATGTGTAAGTTGATAAAGGTTATTGTATTCATAATATTTTATACTAGTTAAAAATGGAGAATATTTAATAATTTAAAGAATGTTTGTAAAATTGTCCATCACTGTGATATTTCCACTAAAAATTTAATCTTTTATATAATATTTTGATATTTAAAAATATTTAATTTATCTTCAAAATAAAGCACATTAAGAAGTTACTGGAATAAAATTCAATAAGAAAACCAAAGACCTGTTATATGAATAAACAGCAGACTAGGAGTTATTGAAAACCTCTCCAGTTAAATTAGGAGACTTAGAAAGGAGTTAGCATTTTAATAGAAATGGACATGTCAAACAAGATACAATAAAATCCTGAAACTCTAGCAAGATGGTAACTATGCATTCCTATCTGCTAAGGTTTCATCACACACATGGTACATGAAGAGAATGTATATATTAGAAATATATATTCATAATTAACATTGTAAATTTCTTCATAAACCCAAGCAGACATGTATCTATTTTGTTTCTTAAAAAGTATGTATAAAGTATGGCTTTTGATAATAACACTAATATTTCAAAATTATCATGTAAACATGCTAAGACCTAAATACAAAAGATAGAATTTTCAGAGCAACCATAAAATCTTAAGGTGTAAAAGAAAAATTATCTAGGTACATAGATATGCATAATGAAGTCTACAGATAAAAAATACCAGAGGAGTCAAATTTATTGTCCTATATATTCCGTAAATACTCTCTCCCAGTTCGTTGTCCCTTAGCAGGCTTTTTTTCCTTATCTTTCTCTGTTTCTTATCTTCTCAGAGCAGGTTGTATTTCTCACAAAATTTGTTCAAATCATAAGATCTACAATTCAACAAAAAGAGGTGTATACTTTAGAGGAAAAAAAATTAAAGGTTCTAATTCTTTATTGTGCAACATTTTAGATTAGATTTTGTATGCTTAATATACATCTAAACCTTAGTGATGACCTTTCATGATTGGCCTGAAATCCACCGTTCTTAATTATCAACGTAAAAGGCCTTTAGTTAGTCACAGAAAAGCCTTCAAAGTATATTTACATAGGTTTATTTAATAAAAATTCAGCTTGAAGTCAGGAGAATAGTGATGGAAAACATCTTTTCATATATTTTCAGTGACTTCACATTATTTTATAGATAAATTTTGCATTAAAATCAAGATAAAATTATTAACATCTTACTAAAATAAAATATTTTTTCTTTGTATACTACAGAACTTATAATTGAATTTTTTACGAGACAGTGTTTCTTTTATATCCCTGGGAGTACCAGAACCCTCTCTCTCCCTTTCTCTCTAGGCCTTGAACATAGAGTTCTTCTGCCTGCATCTGCCTCCCCAGTGCTAAGAGAAAAGGCCTGTGCCACCACACCCAGTGCTTTCTACATCTTTAACATGGTCTTATTTGATTATATTCCAAATCTTATGAAGTCACTTCCCTAGAAGTACCTAAAAGAAAACCAATACCAACATAATATTTTGCACATCTAAGTCCACCATCCCGAGTTCCTGATTGATCTAGTAACATAGCAAGCTCTCTGAGGGAACTGAAAACAACAAATATTTGCTTTCATTACAGGAAAAAAGAAAAGGCCATATCACTGAACAATCTCATGATATCATGGAACAATTCTTATAAACATATTTTGATATTATCTCTCAGAGTTTCTTCAAGGAGTTGTCTAACTTTTCGTAAATGGAAATTTAGTAAAATTGTTAGTGTCTTTGTATCACAAATGTTGTCAGTATTTTTTCATTCTATATTCCTTTAAATTGTAAAATACAGTTTTGTTTAAATAAGTCATAAAAATAGTACATATTAGCTAAAGACAGCAAAAGAAACCAAAGAAATTTATGCCAAACTCTAATATTTGTGCCAGTATCAGAAATGGGAAATGAGAGCGGGATTCCCAATCTCGTGCTCCCTGCCTCCAGCTCACTGCTCCCAAACCCCATGGGAGAGAGAGCTCATCGCCGAGACTGGTGCACACTCCTGAGACTGCAGAGGTGAAGAGACAACCAACACTCCCCACCCCTGCACACATCCCTGGCCCAAGAGGAAACTGTATAAGGCCTATGGGTTCCCTTGGATAAGGGAAAAGGAACAGGAAATTCGCTGCGTCTGAGACACAGCCGGACCCTGAAGGGACTGACCAGATAAACAGTTCTCTGCACCAAAATCCCATGGGAGGGAGAGCAAAAGCTTCAAGAGGCAGACACGACTGGGAAAGCAGAAGAGTCTACACTCGGCCCACATCTCTGACTCCAGAGGAAAACAGCAAACATCATCTGGAACCCTGGTACACGGAAGCTCCCAGAAAGGGTGGCACAGATCTACCTGATTGCTGCCAACCCAGAGGGCTCATAAAAAACACCCCATGAGCAAACATGAGCCTTGGGACCTCAGGTAAGACAAATGTTCCAACTCCAAGTGACCTGCCTGGTGAACTCAAGACACAGGCCGACAGGAACAGGTAAAGACCTGTAAATAGGAAAAACTACACACCTGAAAGCAGAACACTCTGTCCCCAAAACTGGCTGAAAATAAACAGGAAAACAGGAATACAGCACTCCTGACAATCAGGCTTATAGGACAGTCTAGCCACTGTCAGAAATAGCAGAACAAAGTAACACTAGAGATAATCTGATGGCGAGAGTCAAGCGTAGGAACCCAAGCAACAGAAACCAAGACTGCATGGCATCATCGGAGCCCAATTCTCCCACCAAAGCAAACATGGAATATCCAAAAACACCAGAAAAGCAAGATCTAGTTTCAAAATCATATTTGATCATCATGCATGAGGACTTCAAGAAAGACGTGACGAACTCCCTTAGAGAAACACAGGAAAACATTAATAAACAAGTAGTAGCCTACAGAGAGGAATCGCAAAAATCCCTGAAAGAATTCCAGGAAAACACAATCAAACAGTTGAAGGAATTAAAAATGGAAATAGAAGCAATCAAGAAAGAACACATGGAAACAACCCTGGATATAGAAAACCAAAAGAAGAGAGAAGAAGCTGTAGATACGAGCTTCACCAACAGAATATAAGAGATGGAAGAGAGAATATAAGGAGCAGAAGATTCCATAGAAATCATTGACTCAACTGTCAAAGATAATGTAAAGCAGAAAAAGCTACTGGTCCAAAAAATACAGGAAATCCAGGACTCAATGACAAGATCAAACCTAAGTATAATAGGTATACAAGATACTGAAGACTCCCAACTCAAAGGACCAGTAAATATCTTCAACAAAATCATAGAAGAAAACTTCCCTAACCTAAAAAAAGAGATACCCATAGGCATAGAAGAAACCTGCAGAACTCCAAATATATTGGACAAGAAAGAAACACCTCCCGTCACATAATAGTCAAACACCAAACTCACAAAATAAAGAATAGTAAAAGCAGTAAGGGAAAAAGGTCAAGTAAAATATAAAGGCAGACTTTTCGCCAGAAACTATGAAGGCGAGAAGATCCTGAATAGATGTCATACAGACCCTAAGAGAATACAATTGCCGGTCCAGGTTATTGTATCCTGCAAAACTCTCAATTAACATTGATGGAGAAACTAAGATATTCCATGACAAAACCAAAATTACACAATATCTTTCTACAAATCCAGCACTACAAAGGATAAAAAATGCTAAAGCCCAAAATAAGGAGTCAAGCTATACCCAAGAAAAAGCAAGAAACTAATTGTCTTGCCAACAAAAAAAAAGAGAAGAAAAGCACACAAACATAACCTCATTTCCAAGTAAGAATATAACAGGAAGCAATAATCACTATTCCTTAATATCTCTCAAAATCAATGGCCTCAACTCCCCAATTAAAAGACATAGATTAACAAACTGGATATGCAACGAGGACCCTGCATTCTGCTGCCTACAGGAAACACACCTCAGAGGCAAAGACAGACACTACCTCAGAGTGAAAGGCTGGAAATCAACTTTCCAAGCTAATGTTTGGAAGAAGAAAGCTGGAACAGCCATTCTAATATCAAATAAAATCAATTTTCAACTAAAACGCATCAAAAAAGATAAGGAAGGACACTTCATATTCATCAAAGGAAAAATCCACCAAAACGATCTCTCAATCCTAAATATCTATGCCCCAAATACAAGGGCACCTACATACGTAATAGAAAACTTACTAAAGCTCAAAACACACATTGCAACTTACACAATAATAGTAGGAGATTTAATCACAAAACTCTCATCAATGGATAGATCATGGAAACAGAAATTAAACAGAGACATGCACAGACTAAGAGAAGTCATGAACCAAATGGACTTAACTGATATTTATAGAACATTCTATCCTAAAGCAAAAGGATATACATTCTGCTCAGCTCCTCATGGTACTTTCTCCAAAATTGACCATATAATTGGTCAAAGAACGGGCCTCAACAGGTACAGAAAGATAGAAAGAATCCCATGCATGCTATCAGACCAACACAGCCTAAAGCTGGTCTTCAATAACAATAAGGGAAGAACACCCACATATACGTGGAAGTTGAACAATTCTCTACTCAAGGATAACCTGGTCAAGGAAGAAATAAAGAAAGAAATTAAAGACTTCTTAGAATTTAATGAAAATTAACATACAACATACCCAAACTTATGGGACACAATGAAAACTGTCCTAAGAGGAAAACTCATAGCTCTGAGTGCCTGCAAAAAGAAACAGAAGTTGGCAAATGTAGCCAGCGAGACAGCACACCTAAAAGCTCAAGAACAAAAAGAAGTAAATACATCCAGGAGGAGTAGAAGACATGAAGTAATCAAACTCAGAGATGAAATCATCCAGGTAGAAACAAAAAGGAAAGAATCAACAGAACCAAAAGTTGGTTCTTTGACAAAATCAAAAAGATAGATAAACCCTTTGCCAGAATAACTAGAGGTGACAGAGATTGTATCCAAATTAACAAAATCAGAAATGCAAAGGAAGACATAACTACAGATTCAGAGGACATTCAATAATAATCAGATCTTACTATAAAAGCCTATATTCAACAAAACTCAAAAATCTGCAGAAATGGGAAATTTCCTGGAAAGATACCAGGAACCGAAGTTAAATCAGGAAAAGATAAACCAGTTAAACAACCCCATAACTCAAAAGGAAATACCAGCAGTCATTAAAGTTCTCCCAACCAAAAAGAGCCCAGGTCCAGACGGGTTTAGTGCAGAATGCTATCAGACCTTCATAGAAGACCTTGTACCAATATTATCCAAATTATTCCACAAAATTGAAAAAGATGGAGCACTACCAAACTCCTTCTATGAAGCCAAAATTATTCTTATACCTAAACCACACAAAGACCCAACAATGAAAGAGAACTTCAGACCAATTTCCCTTACGAATATCGACGCAAAAATACTCATTGAAATTCTGGCAAACTGAAACCAAGAGCACATCAAAACAATCATCCAGCATGATCAAGTAGGCTTCATCCCAGGCATGCAGGGATGGTTTAATAAACCATCAACGTGATCCATTATATAAACAAACTGAAAGAAAAAAACGACATGATCATTTCATTAGATGCTGAGAAAGCATTTGACAAAATTCAACACCCCTTCATGATAAAAGTCCTGGAAAGAATAGGAATTCAAGGCCCATATCTAAACATAGTAAAAGCCATATACAGCACACTAGTTGCTAACATTAAACTGAATGGAGAGAAACTTGAAGCAATCCCACTAAAATTAGTAAATAAACAAGGCTGCCCACTCTCTCCCTACTTATTGAATATAGTTCTTGAAGTTCTACCCAGAACAATCAGACAACAAAAGGAAATCAAGGGGATACAGATTGGTAAAGAAGAGGTCAAAATATCACTACTTTCAGATGATATGATAGTATATTTAAGTGATCCCAAATGTTCCACCAGAGAACTACTAAAGCTAATAAACAACTTCAGCAAAGTGGCTGTGTATAAAATTAACTCAAATAAATCAGTAGCCTTCCACTACCCAAAAGAGAAACAAGCCGAGAAAGAAATTAGGGAAACGACACCCTTCATAAAAGACCCAAACAATATAACGTAACTCAGTGTGATTTAACCAAGCAAGTAAAAGATATGTACAATAAGAACTTCAAGATTCTGAAGAAAGAAATTGAAGAAGACCTCGGAAGATGGAAAGATCTCCCATCCTCGTGGAATGGCAGGATTAATATAGTAATAATCACATGTTTACCAAAAGCGATCTACAGATTCAATGCAATCCCTAACAAAATACCAATCCAATTCTTCAAAGAGTAAGAGAGAAAAATTTGCAAATACATCTGGAATAACAAAAAACCCAGGATAACTAAAACTATCTTCAACAATAGAAGGACTTCAGGGGGAATCACTATCCCTGAACTCAAGCAGTATTACAGAGCAATAGTGATAAAAACTGCATAATATTGGCAAAGAGACAGACAAATAGACCAATGGAACAGAATTGAAGACCCAGAAATGAACCCACACACCTATGGGCACTTTATTTTTGACAAAGGAGCCAAAACCATCAAATGGAAAAAAGATACCATCTTCAGCAAATGGTGCTGGTTCAACTGGAGGTCAACATGTAGAAGAAGGCAGATCGATCCATGCCAATCACTCTGTACACAGCTTAAGTCCAAGTGGATCAAGGAGCTCCACATCAAACCAGATACACTCAAACTAATAGACGAAAAACTAGGGAAGCATCTGCAACACATGGGCACTGGAAAAAGTTTCCTGAACAAAACACTGATGGCTCATGCTCTAACATCAAGAATTGACAAATTGGTACTCATAAAAGTGCAATGCTTCAGTAAGACAAAGGGCACTGGGGTTAGGACAAAACAGCAACCAACAGATTGGGAAAAGAATTTTACCAATCCTAAAACAGATAGAGGCCTTATATCCAAAATATACAAAGAACTCAAGAAGTTAGACCACAGAGAGACAAATAACCCTATTAAAAATTGGGGTTCAGAGCTAAACAAAGAATTCACAGGTGAGGAATGCCGAATGGCTGAGAAACACCTAAAGAAATGTTCAACATCTTTAGTCATAAGGGAAATGCAATTCAAAACAACTCTGAGATTTTACCTCACACCAGTGAGAAGGGCTAAGATCAAAAACTCAGGTGATAGCAGATGCTGAGGATGTGGAGAAGGAAGAACAGTCCTCCATTGTTGGTGGGATTGCAGACTGGTACAACCATTCTGGAAATCAGTCTGGAGGTTCCTCAGAAAATTGGACATTGAACTGCCTGAGGATCCAGCTACACCTCTCTTTGGCATATACCCAAAAATGCCCAAACATATAAAAAACACACGTGCTCCACTATGTACATCGCAGCCTTATTTATAATAGCCTGAATCTGGAAAAAACCCAGATGCCCTTCAACAGAGGAATGGATACAGAAAATGTGGTAAATCTACACAAGGGAATATTACTCAGCTATCAAAAATAATGACTTTATGAAATTTGTTGCAAATGGTTAGAACTGGAAAATATCATCCATTGTGAGGTAACCCAATCACAGAAAAACATACATGGTATGCACTCATTAATAAGTGGCTATTAGCCCAAATGCTAGAATTACCATAGATGCCTAGAACAAATGAAACTCAAGACAGAAGATCAAAATGTGAATGTTTCACGCCTTCTTTAAAAGGGGAACAAGCATACCCTTGGAAGGGAATAGAGAGGCAAAGATTAAAACAGACACAAAAGGAGCAACCATTCAGAGCCTGCCCCATATGTGGCCCATACATATACAGCCATCCAATTAGACAGGATGGATGAAGCAAAGAAGTGCAGGCCACCATGAGGCGGATGTAGATTGCTCCTGAGAGACACAGCCAGAATACAGCATATACAGAGGTGAATGCCAGCAGCAAACCAATTAACTGAGACTAGGACCCCCGTTGAAGGAATCAGAGAAAGAACTGGAAGAGCTTGAAGGGACTCTAGACCCCATATTTACAACAATGCCAAGCAACCAGAACTTCCAGGGACTAAGCCACTACCGAAAGACTATACATGGAGTGATCCCTGGACTCTGAATCATTGGTAGCAATGAATATCGTAGTAAGTGCACCAGTGGAAGGGGAAGACCTGGGACCTGCTAAGACTGAATCCCCAGTGAAATAGATTGTTGGGGGGAGGGTGGCAATGGGGGAAGGATGGGGAGAGGAACATTCATAATTAAGGGGAGGGGGAGGAATTAGGGGAATGTTTGCCTGGAAAACCGGGAAAGGGAATAACACTCGGAATGTAAATAAGAAATACTAAAGTTAATTAAAAAAAAAAGAACTGATTATAGATCTTTCCTGAGAGACACAGCTAGAGCAGGTCCAATACAGAAATGAAAGCCAGTGGCAAACCAGTGAACTGAGAACGGACCTCTTGCTGGTAGAGTTTGAGAAAGGATTACAAGAGCTGAAGGGGAGTTCAACACCATAAGAACAACAATTCCAAGGAACCAGATATTTCACCTACTAAACCAATATTCAAAGACTGTACATGGACAGACCTAAGACTCCAACTTCATACGTAGCAGAGGATGGCCTTTCTGGGCACCAAAGGAAGGAGAAGACCTTTGGTTTCATCACTAGGTTTAACTCCCAGTTTATGGGAATGTCAAGGGCCAATAAGAGTGGTTTTAAATGAACTGGATGGGGACTGCTTAGGGATGTTATGGAAAGGAAACTGGAAAAGGACATAACATTTCTAATGTAAATATAGAAGTATCCAATTAAAGAAGCAAAAAAATGTTAAAAATGAAAGAAATAATAGAAAAGAGAACTGCCTGCTAATCACCCCTGTTGACTCAGAAATATAAAGAGTCTCTGTCAATGAATTGTAGTCAGAGTAATGCTAGTTGAAAGACTGAGATGATGAAGTCTCAACTAGAAGCACGTTTCTCTCCCAGATATCAGTGTCAGACACAACATGCACACTGTAGGAATCCAAAGCATGGAGCAGTTTACACTGAGCTGAGGATACAATAATTGCCATTCCCTTCTTCCTTAGGATTTTTTCTACTGGGCAAAAAGAATAAAATTGATGAGCTCTCAGGAAAACAGCGCCCTTCCCAATATTTTTCTTTGGAATAAAGAAATTAGTGACATAAACTCTCTGATTGCAGGAACCATAAAAAGCAGGGAAGTCCAAATAATTCTAAGAGAAACCCAGCTCCAGATTTGCATATGTAGAAGGCTCAGATTCAGGCAATCTCTTCAGCTAACCCACACAGCCCCTACCCAGGACTCATGTAGATTGCCCATGGACCAAGTATTTCTTCCTTTTTTTATACCAAGGCAGAAGGCCAGCTTCCTTATCCCCATCTCTGATTTCTTCATCCTTTTTTTCTCCTTCCCAAAGGCTGTTTACTATGAATTATAGGACAATTAGTAAACCTTAGAGGTACTGAAGGAATATCAGTGAGGCAGATGCAGACACGACAACACTTGGACATCACAGAAGAAACTAGGGCTCTCCAGGATAGAAGAGATTTTTTCAGGGAGGGACAAATGATGATGTCACTGAGAACTCCCATGACTTACCTGCTGAAGAGCTGTCTTTACATTCACGAGTTTGACAGTGCTCTTTCCAGATTATTCTCTTGTGATGCTGTGGAAATCTTTACTTACTACATCATTCAAAAATTAGAGACTTCTCTGTGCTTCATTAGTGGTTGCCTGCTCTGAATGGAGAAAGTTAGTCAGGGACTTGGAATTGGTGGAAAAGATTTAGGAACATGGAGTGGAGGAGATTCTTCTGGATAATAATTTTATTCCCAGGTCCATTCCTCTGACATAAAGTTCAATTGCTTAGGTTTTCTCTGTTTCCAAATGGCCAATATTTTCCCTACAGACATTTAATTGAGTGAATATTCTATATTCATTTTTCTTTTTTTTTTCGGAGCTGGGGACTGAACCCATGGCCTTGAGCTTGCTAGGCAAGCGCTCTACCACTGAGCTAAATCCCCAACCCTGTATTACATTTTCTTATTGTACATTCCTCTATAGGAGACTTTATATATATATATATATATATATATATATATATATATATATATATATATATATATATTCCTGAATGTATACTGAAAAATTCTGTTTACGAATTCAAGTTTCTGCAATGGTTTTGGAAACAAAGAATGCCCACCTACAGAGTGAATATAATAGTGTATATTTTGTGTACCTACTTCAAATGATAAAATCAAAAATCCTTATTTTAAACAAAAAATTACCAGACATCAGTAAAGCAAAGGACAACATGGAGTATAGAATGTGGTTCTGCAGTCTAATTAGATTTCAATTCTGTAATATCTACTTTCCTGTTTTCCCAGGGCTATACTTGTGGATTTTGGATGTTTTACCATGTTTCTTTCTTCAAGGAAAATATAAGATTCAGGAGGATGGACAGGGAGAGGAATGGCGTGAGGTTCAGGGAAACGTCAACTTCAATAGCTTCATAAGAACAGGAGGAAGTCTATATGGCATTTGTTAATTCTACATTCTTGACCTAGTTGTGCGGATTTCATGTAAAATTTCCACCTAACTTCATAGTTGTGTGTATATATATATATATATATATATATATATATATATATATATAAAGATATAGATAAAGATATAGATATATATGCAGATGTAGATGTAGATATAGATGTAGATAATATAGCTATAGATAAAGATATATATATATATATATATATATATATATATATAGAGAGAGAGAGAGAGATACAGATACAGACACAGATATAGATATAGATAGATAAACATATCAGCCACCAAAACTAGGAAAGATTTTTGATGATAAGGAGTGCGTGCTGCCAGGAACCCGACAAACACAGCTAGAGCATGATAAAGACAGATGTGAATGTTAGTCGCAAACCAGTGACCTGAAAACGGACCTCATGTTAATAGATTTTGAGATAGGATTACAATAGCTAATGGGACTTTTAGCCCCATAAGCACAACAATGCCAATGAACCAGAGCATTCAGGTACTAAACCAATATTAAAAGACTGTACATGGAGAGACCTATGGTTCAAAATACACAGGTAGCAGAAGATGGTCTTTTTGGGCACCAATGGATGCAGAAACCATTTGTTCTCCCTAGGTTTGACTGCCTTTTCATGGGAATATCAAAGGGCAGTAAGAGGAATTATAGTATAATTGGAGGCGGACAGGTTAGGGACCTAACCAACAGAAAATTGGCATTGGAAACAATACTGGAAATATAAATATAGAAATATCCCATTCAAAAAAGCAATAAAATTTGCTATAAAATTAAAAAAATAAAGAAATAAAAGAAAAGAAAATTGCCAGCAACTCACACCTATTCACTCAGAAATATACAGGGTCACTCTCAGGGAACGGTAGTCAGAGTAATACTAGTGGAAAGACTGAGATGGTGAAGTCTCAACCAGAACCTCTGCTCTCTCCTAGATATCAGTGTCAGACACAAACTGCATTAAAGGAATCAAAAGTATGGAGGAGTTTACTCTGAGCTGAGGACACAATACTTGACTTTCCCTTCTTCCGAAGGACATTTTTCTTCTGGGCAAATGAATAAAGGTGATGACCTCTCAGGAAAACCACTCTGCCTTTTCCAAAACCTGGCTTTGGAATAAAGAAATAAATGATATAAACTATCTGATTTCCGGGAACCATAACAAAAAGGGAAGACCAGAAGAGAGGCTCTCATCTCCTGATTCCCAGATGTGGAAGGCTCAGATCAAGGATATCTCTTCCGTGAACTCAGTCAACATCTACCTATGAAACACTGAGCTTTCCCATGGACGACATATTTCTAGCATTTTTTATACCAAGACAATACCAGGTTCCTTCTCTCCATCTCTGATCTCTTCATCCACCTTGTTCTCACTCCCAAATGGCTGTTTACTTTGCATTAGAGGCCAAATAGTAAACACTAAAGGTACTGAAGGAATATCTAAGAGGCAGTTGCTTTCAGCACAACACATGTGATATCATGGAAGAAGCTAGGGCTTTCCAGGATACAAGAGATTTTTCAGGGCGGGCCTAATGATGATGTCATTGAGAACTGCCATGGCATACCTGCTAAACATTCCTCCCAATGACGAGATTCAAAGGTGGCCTTTCCAGGAGTATCTCCTGTGACACAGTGGAAACATTTATGTACTACATCTCCCTAAAGCTAAAGACTTCTCTTTGCTTCATTAGTGGTTACATGCTCTGGATGGAGAAAGATAGTCAGGGGCTTGGCATGGGTAGAAACGATTTAGGAACATGGACGGGAGTAGATTCATATAGATAATATTTTTATTCCCAGGTTTATTCCTGTGACATACAGTTCAATATTCTTGGTTTTCTCTGTTTCCCAAAGACCTTATTTTCCTACAGACCTTAATTGAATAAATATTGTATTTCATATTCTCATTGTACTGTCCTTGTTAGGAGAGGTTATAAATATTCCTGAACGTGTACTCAAAAATTCTGCTACCCAATTCCATTTTCTGCCATGATTTTGACAACAAAGGGGCCCAGCTATAGAGTGAGTATAACAGTGTAAATATTGTGTACCTACTTCAAATGATAAACTCCCAAATCCTTATTTTATCCAAAAATTTCCAGACATCGGTAAAGCAAAGACCACATGGTGTATAGAATTCGTTTCTGTAGACCCTTTTGATATCAGCACTACAGTATCTACTTTCCAGTATTCCAGGGCCAGATTTGAGGGTTTTGGATGCTTTATCATGATTCTGTCTTACGGCCAAACATAGCATGCAGGAGGATGGGCAGGGAAAAGAATGGCTTGAGGACCAGTGAAACCTCAACTTCAATAGTTTCATAAGAACAGGAGGGAGCCTATTTGGCAGTGTCATTTGTGGATTCTACATTCTTGACCTAGTTGCACAGAATCCATGTTAAAATTCCACCTTACATTATAACTGTAGGAGCTATCAAATACATATACATATATATATATATATATATATATATATATATATATATATATATATATATTCTGCAACCAAACTAGATAAGATTGATGAAGCTAAGAAGTGCATTCTGCCAGGAACCAGATATAGATCTTTCCTTAGAAACACAGCTAGAGCATAACAAATACAGAAGTGAGTGCTAATGGCAAACAAATGAACTGAAAATGGACCTCTTGTTGGTAGATTTTGAGAAAGGATTATAAGATATAAAGAGTCTTTCAAACGCATAAGAACAACAATGCCAATGATGCAGTGCTTCCTGGTACTAAACCAATATTCAAAGAATGTTCATGGACAGAATTATGGTTCTAATGGCATATGTGGCTGAGTATGTCCTTCTTGAGCATCAGTGGAAGGAGAAACCATTTGTTCTCCCTGAGTTTGACTTCCAGTTCAATGGAAAGTAAAGGGGCAGTAAGGGAGTAATAGAACAAGGGGACTAGACTCGTTAGGGATCTTATGGGCAGGAAATTGGGAAAGGAAATAACATTTGAAATATAAATATAGAAATAGCCAATTAATAATAAGGAATAAAATTTGGTAAAAAGTAAAAAAGAAAGAAAGAAAGAAAGAAAGAAAGAAATTATAGAAAAGAGATTGACCAGTTAATCATACATATTGACTGAGAATTTTAAAGAGTCACTGACAAAGAATGATAGTCAGAGTAATACTAGTGAAGAGTGAGATGATGAAGACTCAACTAGAAGCACTTCTGTCTCCCAGGTATCAGTGTCAAACACAAACTGCACTATAGATATCCAAAACATGGTGGAGTTTACTGTGAGTAGTGACACAATAATTGTCCCTCCCTTCTTCCTTATGTCAGTGTCAGACACAAACTGCACTAAAGGAATCCAAATCATAGAGGAGGTTACTCTGAGCTGAGGACATGATTCTTGTCTTTCTTTCTTACTTAGGACCTTTTTCTTCTATGAAAAACAGAATAAGAGCAAAGAGCTCTCAGGTAAACAACTATTCCCTTCCTAACACTTGGCTTTAGGGATAAAGAAATTAATGATATATACACTCTGATATCCAGGAACCATAACACGCAGGGAAGTCCAGATGATTCTCAGAGGTTCCCAGCTCCATATTCCCATATGAGGAAGGCTCAAGACAAGGCTATCTCTTCAGCCAACCCACACAATCCCTACCTAGGACTCAAAGAGCATTCCCATAGACTACACATTTCTTCCTTTTTTATTACCAAGACAGAAGGCCAGCTTCCTTCTTCTCATCTCTGATCAATTTATGCTATTTGTTCTCACCCTCCGATGGGGTTTACTCTGATTTAGAGGCCAAATAGTTAACCCTAGAGGTACTGAAGGAATATCTGAGATGAAATTGATGTCACAGCAACACTTGTGACATCACAAGAGAAGTCAGGGCTCTGCAGGATACAGGAGATTTTTTTCAGGGAGGGCCTAATAATGATTTCACTGAGAAATGCCATGGACTACCTACTATACTGCTTCATTAACATTGACTAGATTCAAGGGTGCACTTAACAGGAGTGTCTCCTGTGACACAGTGGAAAACTTTACATACTATATCTCTCTAAAGCTAGGGAATTCTCTTGGCTTCATTAGTGATTACATGCTCTGAATGGAGAAAGATAGTCAGGGGGTTGGAATGGGTGGAAAAGATTTATGAACCTGGAGTGAGGAGATTCTTCTGGATAATAATTTTATTCCCTGGTCCATTCCTATGGCCTATAGTTCTATTTTCTCAGATATCTCTGTTTCCCAAACACTAGGATTTTCCTTCTAGTCCTTTAGTTGAATGAATATTATATTATATTTTCTTACTAGACATTCAATGATAGGGGACTTTATAATATTCCTGTATGTGTACTCAAAAATTCTGTTTTCCAATTCCATCTTCTGCAATGATTTTGGCAACAAAGTGGGCCCAACTATAGTGTAAGTATAACAGTGTAAATACTGTGTACGTACTTCAAATGACACACTCCCAAATCCTTATTTTATCCAAAAATTACCAGACATCAATAAAGGAAAGGACCACATGGACTATAGAATTCGGTTCTCCAGTCTCATTTGATATCAATAATGCAATATCTACCTTCCTGTGTTTCATTGCTGTACTTGAGGGTTTTGGCTATTTTACCATGATTTGTTATTAAGGCCAAACATAAGATAAAGTAGGCTGGGCAGGGAGAGGAATGACTTGAGGACCAGTGAAGCCTCAATTTCTGTAGTTTCAAAAGAACAGTATGGAATCTATTTGGCGTTGCCATTTGTGGATTCTACAGTCTTGACCTAGATGCGCAGAATCCATGTTAAAATTCCAGCTAAACTCATAGCTGTAGGAGCCACCAAAAGTACATATATATATACATCAGATACCAAAACTAGACAAGATTGATGAAGGTACGTAGTGCAATCTGTCAGGCATCAGATATAGATATTTCCTGAGAGATACAGATAGATTATGCCAAATACAGAAGTGAATGCTAGTGGCAAACCAGTGAACTGAAAATGGACTTCTTGTTTATAGATTTTGAGGAAAGATTACAAGAGCTGAGGGGCTTTAACACCATAAGAAAAACAATGCCAATGAGGCAGAACTTTCTGATACTAGATCAATATTTAAAGAGTGTACATGGACGGAGTGATGGCTCCAATTGCATATGTGGAAGAGGATGGACTTGTTGGGCACCAAAGGAAGGAGAAGTCCTTGGTCTTCCTAGGCTTGACTACAAGTTCAAGGAAATGTCAAGGGCTAGTAAGGAGGGTTATAGAAGAGGGGCAGGGGGACCAGTTAGGATCTTATGGGCAGGAAACTGGGAAAGGAAATAACATTTTAAATGTAAATACAGAAACATCCAGTTAAAAAAGCAATAAAATTTACTAAAAAATGACAGATATAAAAGAAAAGAAAACTACCAATTAATCATACCCATTGACTTGTAAATCTAAAATGATAGTCAGAAAATACTAGTGGAAAGACTGAGATAATGAAGTCAGAACTAGAGCATTTCTCTCTCCCAGATAGAAGTGTCAGACAGAAACTGCACTATACGTATCCAAACATTGAAGAGTTTACTCTGAGCTGAGGACACAATACTTGTCCATTCTATCTTCCTTTTGTAACTTTCTCTTTTTGACAAAAAGTATTAGTCCAAACCTGTCAGGGATACAACTGTGTCCTTCACAACACTTGACTTTTGGAATAAAGAAATGAATGATGTAAACTCTCTGATTTCCAGGAAGCAAAAGAACAGGGAAGTTCAGATGCTTCTGAGAGACTCCCGGCTACTGTTTCCCTTATGTGGAAGGCGCAGATAAAGGCTATCTCTTCAGTAATACCACTCAACACCTAACAAGGACACACTAAGTTTTCCCAAGGACCACATATTTCTTCCTTGTTCTATATACCAAGAAAGAAGGCCAGCTTCTTTTCACCATTTCATATCTCTTCATCCTCTTTGTTCTCACTCCCAAATTGGCTCTGAATTAGAGGGCAATTAGTAAACTCTAGAGGTACTGAAGAATTTCTGAAAGGCAGTTGCAGTCATTACAACAGAAGGAGCTAGTGCTCACCAGGTTACAGGAGAGTTTTCAGGGAGGGCCTAATGGGGATGTCATTGAGAAATGCCACGGCCTAACTGCTAAACATTTTTCCTTCCAATGACTAGATTTGAGAGTTCCCTTTCCATATATGTCTCCTGTGCCACAGTGGAAACCTTTACGTACTCCATCTCTCTGAAGCTAGAAACTTCTCTCTGCTTCAGTAGTGGTTACATGCTCTGAATGGAGAAAGTTAGTCAGGGTCTTGGCATGGTTAGAAAATATTTATGAGCATGGAGTGTAGAAATTTCTTCTAGATAATATTTTTATTCCCAGCTTCATTGCTGTGATATACAGGTCAATTTTCTAGGTTTTCTATCTTTTACAAAGGCCAGTATTTTCCCTACAGACCTTTAATTGAATGAATATTGTATTTCAATTTCTTATTGTAAATTCCTTGTTAAGGGGTTGTTTAAATATTCCTCAATGTATACTCAAATATTCTGTTTTCCAATTCCATTTCCTCCAATGATTTTGGTCACAAAGGGGGCCAGCTATAGAGTGAGGATAACAGTGTAAATACTGTGTACTGGCGTTGGGGATTTAGCTCAGTGGTAGAGCGCTTACCTAGCAAACGCAAGGCCCTGGGTTTGGTGCCCAGCTTGGAAAAGAAAAAAAAAAGGTGTGAAATACTGTGTACCTACTTCAAATAAGAAACTCCCAAATCCTAATTTTATCAAAAAATTACCAGACTTCAAGAAAGCCAAGGACAACATGGACTATTGAATTCAGTTCTCTAGTCCCATTTGATATCAATACACTCTATCTAGTTTCCAGTGTTTGCATGTCCAGACTTGATCATAGGATGATACACCATGATTCTTCATAAGGCCAAATATAAAATACCCGATGATGGGTAAGGAGAAAAATGTCTTGAGGACCAGTTAAACATCTAGTTCAATAGGTTCATAAAAACAGGAGACAGTCTATTTGAAATTGTAATTTGTGAATTCTACATTCTTGGCATAGTTGGGCAGAATCCATGTTAAATTTCCACTTAACCACTTAGGTGTAGGAGACTCCAAATATATATATATATATATATATATATATATATATATATTTATATATATATGTACATATATGTATGTATGTATGTATATATATGTATATATATATATATATATATATATATATGTATACATATATATGTATATATCAGCCAACAAAGCTAGATAAAATTGATGAAGGTAAGAAGTGCATTCTGCCAGGAACTGGATATAAATATTTAGTGAGAGACACAGATATAGCATATCAAATACAGAAGTGAATGCAGGTAGCAAACAAGTGACATGAAAACGGACCTCTTGATGTTAAATTTTGAAAAAGGATTAGAAGAGCTGAGGGTGCTTACAACCCCATAAGAACAACTCTGCCAGTGAACCAGAGCTTTTGCTTAATAGACCAATATACAAAGAAAGTACATGGACTGACCTATGGTTCCAAATGCATATGTTGCTGAGGATGGCCTTTTTGGGCAACAATGGAAATGAAGCTCTTGTTCCTCCCTAGTTTGTCTCCCAGTTCAAGAGAATGTCATCAGACAGAAAGACTGGTTAGCGAAGTAGGACAAAGGGAACTAGTAGGGTTCTGAAAAGCAGGAAACTTGGAAAGAAATTAGTATTTTAAATGTAAATATAGAAACATCCATTAAAAAACCAATAAAAAAGAAACATATAAAAGAAAAGAAAGCTGCAAAGTAATCGCACATATTCACTCAGAAATCTGAAGTGGTATTCAGAGTTATATTAGTGGAGAGACTGAGATGATGAAGTCTCAACAACAAGCACTTCTCTCTCTGAGTAATCAGTGTAAGACACAAACAGCACTATAGGTTTCCAAAACATTAAGGAGTTTACTCGGAGCTAGGGACTCAATACTTGTATTTCACTTCTTCCTTAGGACCTTTTCTTCTTGACAAAAAGAGTAAAGGTCATAACCTCTCAGGAAAACAAATATACCCTTCACAACACTTGATTTTTGTAATAAAGAAATGATATAATCCCACTGACTTACAGAAACCATAAGAACACGGAATGCCAGATTTTTCTGATAGGCTCCCACATTCTGATTTCCATATGTGTAAGGCTCAGATCAAGGCTATTTCTTCAGTGATACCACTCAACCCCTACCAAGGACTCACTGAGTTTTCCCAAAAAAACCACATATTTCTTCCTTGTTTTTTATACCAAGATGGAAGGCCAGCTTCCTTTCTCTCCATTTCCAATCTCTTCATCCTCTTTGTTATCACTCCCCAATTTGCTGTGAATTAGAGCACAATTAGTAAACCCTAGAGGCACTGAGGGATTTCTGAGAGGCAGTTGCAGTCAAAACAACAGTTGTGACATCACAGAAGAAGCTAGGGCTCTCCAGGTTACAAGAGTGTTTTCAGGGAGGTCCTAATGGTGATGTCAGTAAGAACTGCCATGGGCTACATGCTGAATAGTTTTCCTTACACTGCCCTTTCCATATCTATCTCCTGTAACCCTGTGGAAACCTTTATGTACTCCATTTCTCTGAAGATAGAGACTTCTCTCTGCTTCAGTAGTGGTTTCATGCTCTGAATGGTGAAAGTTATTCAGGGTCTTGGCATGGGTAGAAAATATTTATGAGCATGGAGTGTAGGGGATTCTTCTAGATAATATTTGCATCCACATGTCATTCCTGTGACATACAGTTCAATTTTCTATGATTTCTATGTTTCCCAAAGGCCAGTATTTTCCCTACAGACCTTTAATTGAATGAATATTGTATTTCAATTTCTTACTGTAAATTCCTTGTTAAGGGGGTGTATCAGTATTCCTCAATGTGTACTCAATAATTCTGTTTTCCAATTCCATTTTATGCAATGATTTTGGACACAAAGGGGGCCCAAGTATAGAGTGAATATAACAGTGTAAATACTGTGTACCTACTTCAAATGATAAACTCCCAAATCCTTATTTTAATAAAAAATTACCAGATATCAGGAGAGAAAAGGACAACATGTACTACTGAATTCGGATCTCTAGTCTCATTTGATATCAATACACTCTATCTACCTTCCAGTTTTGCATGCCCAGACTTGAGATAAGATGATGTACCATGATTCTTCTTAAGGCCAAACAAAATACCCGATGATGCGTAGGGAGAAAAATGTCTTGAGGACCAGTTAAACATCTACTTCAATAGGTTCATAAAAACAGGAGAGAGTCTATTTGAAATTGTCATTTGTGAATTCTACATTATTGACATATTTGGCCAGAATCCACAATAACATTCCACTAAAACACTTTGGTGTAGGAGCCACCAATAGTATATATGTATACGTCAGACAACAAATCTAGATAAGATTGATGAGGTAAGAAGTGCATTCTGCTAGGAACCGGATATAAATATTTACTGAGAGACACAAATATAGCATGTCAAATACAGAAGTGAACGCTTGTAGCCAACCAGCGAACTGGAAACGGACCTCTTTTTGGTAAATTTTGAAAAAGGATTAGAAAAGCGGAGGGTGTTTTCAACACCATAAGAACAACTATGCTAATGAACCAGACCTTTTTGTAGTAGACCAATGAAATGAAATGAAATTAATAAAATGAAATGAAAGTACATGGACTGACCTATGACTCCAAATGCATATGTGGCTGAGGATGGCCTATTTGGGCAACATTTGAAAGAGAGGCACTTGTCCTCCCTAGTATGTCTACCAGTTAAAGGGAATGTCATGGGAAGGAAAGGCTGGTTAAAGAAGGAAATAGAATGGGTAGGGAACTTATGTTCAGGAAACTGGGAAAGGAAATAGTATGTTAAATGTATATATAGAAACAGCTAGTTAAAAAGGAATTAATTTTGCTAAAATAAAAAAAATGAAGGATATAAAAGAAAATAAAGCTGCAAAGTCATCACAATTATTGACTCAGAAAGCTGAAGTCATAGTAATACAACTGCAAAGACTGAGATGATGAAGTCTCAACAAGAAGAACGTATCTCTCCCAAATGTCACTGTCAGACCCATACTGCATTTTAGGTGTCCAAATCATGGAGGGGATTACGTTGATTTAGAGACACAATACTTGTTTTCTCTTCTTCCTTAGGAACTTTTCTTCTTGATGAAAGGAGTAAAGGTCCTCAGGAAATCAACTGTGCTTTTCACAATACTTGGCTTTTGGAATAAAGAAATGAATGATATAATCCCTCAGGAACCATAAGAACAGGGAAGCCCAGAAGCTTCTGAGAGTCTCACAGCTCCTGATTGCCTTATGTATAAGGCTCAGATTAAGGCTATCTCTTCAGCGACCACTCAACTCCTACCAAAGACTCACCGAGCTTTCCCAAAAACCACATATTTCTTCCTTATTATTTATACCAAGACAGAAGGCCAGCTTCCTTCTTCCCATTTCCAATCTTTTATCCTCTTTGTTATCACATCCCAATTTGCTCTGAATTAGAGGATATCAGTAAAACCTATTGGTACTGAAGGAATATCTGAGAGGCAGTTGCAGTCACGACAATAGTTGTGACATCACAGAAGAACCTAGGACTCTCCAGGTTACAAGAGAGTTTTCAGGGAGGGCCTAATGATGATGTCACTGAGAACTGCTGTGACCTACCTGCATAACACCTTTCCTAACATTGACCAGATTCGAGTTTGCAATTTCCAAGTATGTCTCCTGTGACACAGTGGAAACCTATACATATCTCATCTCTATAAAGCTAGAGAAGTCTCTCTGCTTCACTAGTGGTTACAAGTTCTGAATGGAGAAATGTAGACAGGGACTTGGCATGGGTAGTAAAGATTTAAGAACATGGAGTGTAGGAGATTCTTCTAGACAATATTTTTATTCTGTATGCCACAGGTTTTTTCCTGTGACATACAGTTCAATTTTCTAGGTTTTCTCTGTTTCCCAAAGTCTAGTTTTTCCCTACAGACCTTTAATTGAATGAATATTTTATTTCCATTTTTATTGTAAATTCCTTGAAAAGATACTGTAGGCACCAGCGATGTGTACGGTCTCAAAGATGGTGCTGGTTTCTGCCTTCAACCCTCCCAATGGTGAGATTTCCTTGTACTAAACTAGTCCTTATTTGGCTATGCCTGCCTGGCCTGCTAGCTTCCGCATAGTGAGAGCCTATCTGCATGACCCACGTGGTTTGCTAGGATAGGCCATGGCTAGCTATTTAAGTGTGGTGCAGGGGTTCCCTGGGGTCATAAATGTGTATCAAGGTTCCTGAGTAAAACTGCTTGAAGAAGACCTTCGCTATTCATGTCTTCCTTGATGGTCGAGGTTGGGTGCGGCAAGAGGTGGCCCCTATGTGGACCTCCTTAGATAAGAACTTCTTACAGTCAGGGCAGCGCTGGAAAGTTCCCAAGGTAAGGTGGGACCATAGGGACCGTGTGAAATAAGCGGCTATAAATTCTCAGGGTAGTTAACAAGAAAGTTATTGGTAGCAGCGAACCAAAATTAGGAAGACGCTCGGTGAATTTAGCCGTAGAAGCATAGAAAATTTTTGCCATAGGGACCTCAGAATTTCATCCAATTTTTCTGGCTCTTCAAGAGCTGTTTGAGCATAAGAATCTAAAAAAAAAAGTAAAATAAAATAAAGGAGCGCCATAGAGAGATTTTTGAGCAAATGTGATGTCATTGCCCCCTGGTTCACAGTCTCTGGTACTCTGACTGTGGCAAGTTAGGAAAAATTAGGAAAAGACCTTGATTTTGCCTGGGAACAGGGGACTCTAAAACCTGGGGTCCATCCAGGGTGTCGCTTAGTGCGTGGTTGCCTTGAGGATGAAAAATGTTGTTTGGCAACTATTGAGAGGGGGCATGCTGCCCTAGAAATGCTTCAAGAGGAGAGGTCAGAAGAGCATGGAAGCCCAAAGGAGACAGATTCAGAAAAGACTGATACAGAGGAAGAAACAGACAAAACAGAGTCAGAAAAAGATTTACAGGAGTTGATAGATCAAATGCATAAACAGTCTCTAAGGAATAGACAGAAGAAGAAAAGGAAAAAGCCTAAAATGGTGGAGGAACCTCCTGGGTTGTTCCGCTCAGCTCCTCCTCCATGCAATGTTGGAGAAGGAGGAAGTATAGGGTGAAAGGCACCCTCCTGTGGTGAACAACAGTACAGGGTATGCGCAGGCTTTGCACCTGGCATCATTTGGCCAGTAATATGCTACTGAGGGAGCAGCACCATGCTAATGAGGTAATTCTTACTCAGCCAATCCCTGAAGGACAGCATAGCCTCAGCTGCTCTCTATATATCACTCTTGCTGTTTGAAGTCTCCCTGTCCCTGTTCAAGAGAGCTGTACAGTAAAGACTTCTTCGCAGAAGAATCCTGTTGCCGTGCTTTGTTCTTGCTGGTGAGAGATTGGGCATGTGACAAATGGGTAGTACATTCTGCCCAGAAGTGTGGAAGCCAGTCTGCACAAAACTGCATCTGGCCTATCCTGTTTATGTGGATGCTAATCAACAAAGGTATCATGAGACTTTAGACTTTAATGTGATCAATTCCCTGATGGAATCAGTAGGACATACGGCATTATGTCCTCATTTACCATAGCTCAGGTTGAGGTCTGATACAGATTTTTGCATTACTGCTAGTGATTGGATTAAACTGTCTTAGACTGGGACAGTATTTGGACTGGAGAGCTTTTCTTATTGAGTTTGCGAATGAACAGAATGCTTCTAACTTGGCAGCAGGGCAGGAGGCAGCCAGGCTGCCTGGGATAGAGATATGGTGCTGGGTCAGGGATGCTTTGCCAATGCTCAGACAGGGTATCTAGGACAGGTTTACCAGCAGATTAATGAAGTTGAAACAAAGGCATAGAAATCCTTACCTAATAAGTGAGAAGTGAGTGGAAACCACATCGAGATCCTTCAAGGACTTATGGAGCCATTCTCTGATTTTGTAGCCCGATTAGTGGAAGCAGCTGGGAGAGTCTTTGGTGACCCCGATACGGCTATGCCCTTGATTAGACAATTGGCCTATGAAGAGTGCACAAAGTAATGTCGAGCTGCTATCACTCCTTACAAGAATAAGGGACTTACGGTTGGGGATTTAGCTCAGTGGTAGAGCGCTTGCCCTGGGATCGGTCCCCAGCTCCAGAAAAAAAAAAGCAAGAATAAGGGACTTAAAACATGGATGAAGGTCTATAGAGAAATAGTGGGACCTTTAACTGATGCTGGACTTGCAGCTGCTGTTATGTAGATGACGCAGAGAAAAGGAGGAAAGTCAGGAGCCTGTGTTAAGTGTGGTCAACAGGGGTACCTGAAAAGGTAATGTCCAGAAAGGAGAAGTCTATTCAGTACATGAAGTGGCCAGTGCCCAAGGCAACAATGGCTGTGCCCCAAGTGCAAAAGGGGAACCATTGGGCTACTGAGTGCCGCTCAGTAAAAAACATCAATGGACAGACTTTTGCTCAAGTTTTGGTGGAGCAGGTCCAAAAATGGACAGTGGAGCCCACAACCCCAGGGCCCACATATATATGGGGCAGTTGAGAATCAGGATGTAGAACAGAGTCATGAGAGACCGCCATCCCTTCTCCGTCTGAGGGGCCAAGGGGAGCCACTAAGGGCTCCACAGGACTGGAACTCTTCTCCACTGCCAGATTCATACTAACTCGTTGGATGGGGGTCCAGTTGATTGAAACTGATTTTAAAGGACCCCATGAACTTGGCACATTAGGGCTACTTATAGGGAGATCATCTACAGCTTTAAAAGGACTACATGTCCATCCAGGAGTTATTGACCCAGATTATACAGGGGTAGTCAAGATCATGTTAGAATCACTGAAAGGGATTAGTGCCATTTCCCCTGGGGACAGAATAGCCCAACTATTACTTTGCTTAAGCTTCATGGAAGATTTGCAGCCCAGTCTAGAGAGAGGGGAGAGAATGGTTTCAGTTTCACAGACTCTGATCCTACATTTTTAGGCTTGGGTTTAAACCAACGCCCAATATTGGTGCTAAGGGGATATGGTAAAAGCATCCTAGGAGTGTTGAATATAGCAGCCAATAGAAGCATAATAACTTAGAAAGATTGACCCTCTGGACAGCCGGTACAGACCTCATCTCAAACATTACAAGGTCTCGGTTATGCAAGAGCTCCCGATATGCGTGCAAGACAATTGAGTTGGACAGATCAGGAAGGCCATTCAGGAGTTATGCAACCCTATGTGTTGGATTTGCACATTTACCTTTTGGGGAGAAAGGTAAGGGTTTCAAATTGACCAGTGAGTACTCTGAAACTTCACAAAAGATATCAAACATATGGGCTATTTTTCCGGTAAAAGAATAGGGAAACACATGCAGGGTAGGACTAGCCTTATAACTGCCCAACAGAGAGAAAGGAATCAGGACCTGGGTTTTTCCTTGGGGCCACCGAGGATGGGTTGCCATTACCTGGAAAGCAGAGGACCCAGGTGTGGGTTCCTCAGTGGCTGCTTTCTTCTGAGAAGCTTGCCACAGCTAAAGCTGCCGACAAAGCATATAAAAACATCACTATTACCTTGGAATACCCCAATATTTGTGATTAAAAAGAAGTCAGGAAAATGGAGACTGTTGCATGATTTATAAGGTAGTAATCAACTGATGCAAATCATGGGCCCAGTGCAAGGTGGGCTTCCTCTTTTTTCCTCTTTGCCATTCTGTTGCCCTGTTGTAGTGATTGATATGAAAGATTGCTTTTCCTCCATACCTCTTTGTCCAAGGGATAGTGAAATATTTGCTTTTACTGTTTCATCATGCAATCATGAAGAACCTGAACAACAATATGAATGGGTAGTTTTACTACAGAGTACAGCCAATAGCCCTTCTATGTGTCAACTTTTTGTGGGCAACGCCATTGCCCCAATAAGACAGAATTTTCCTGCACTTAGATGCATCCATTTTACAGTTGATATCCTTTTAACTGTAAAGAATTAAGAGATTTTAGATTTAGCATATCAAAATTTAGTTAAATTGCTAGAAGGTAGGGGATTGATTATTGGCCCGGGAAAGGTACAAAAGGGCAATCTTGTAAATTCTTTAAGAGCAAAAGTAAGTCCTTATACCATTATCCCCACAAGGTTGAATTGAGGAAAGATAATCTTAAGACTCTTAATGATTTTCAAAGATTACTAGGAGATATTAATTGGGTCAGATGTCATTTAAAATTACCAAATTATGAGTTAAAACCATTGTATAACACTTTAGTTGGGGTTTCGGCCTTGTATTCTCCTAGAATATTGACTGATGAAGCAAGGGAAGCTTTAAAGAAGGTTGAAATAGGATTACAAGGCAAAATATTACATCAATGGAAGGAGGGTGCAGACATTGTGCTATGCATTCTAGCCACCTACATGCAGCCCACAGGATTGTTGTGTCAAGATGGCCCTCTTCTTTGGATTTATCTCAAGGCTTCTCGAGCTAGATCAGTAGAGTATTTTCCTACAACAGTTACACGATTAGCCTTGAATGGGATCCAACAGTGCACACAATATTTTGGTGTTTCCGCAACCTCGATCATAGTGCCCTATACAGGACAGCAGATGAAGATCTTGTGTGGCACTGTAGATGATTGGGCTATATTATGTTGTGCATGCCATGGAGGGATAGATAATCATTATCCAAAACACTCTTTACTATCCTTCTTTAAAGAATATCCCGTGATCTTTCTAAGGTTACCTCCAGTCTTCCTATACAGGGGGTGCCAAACATTTTTACAGATGGATCCAAAAATGGCTGTTGGACTTATGGGATTAACTATCAAGAGCCAATTTTGTGTCAATATCAACCCGGCTCTCCACAAATAATGGAACTCAAGATTGGGCAGGAAGTGTGTAAAAATTGTTCCTTTCCCTTTAATTTGCTCTCTGATTCATCATATTTGTTAATATAGTTAAGATATTAGAAGTGGCTTGCCCTGTTAAAATTAGTAGTACAGTTTGCTAGCTGCTGAGGGAACTTCAGGAATTGATCTAAAACAGAGGTCACACGTTTTTTGTCCAACATATTAGAACTCATAAAGGTCCAAATATTAGAGCTCATAAAGGTTTGCCTGTTCCTCTAAGTGAGTGAAATGATCTTGTGGATAGATGGACCCGAAAGGAGTTCATCTTCCTAAGCTCATCATTGGATCAATCCCGACAGTTTCATTCAACAATTTCATATGACTACTAAGACCTTAGAGCAGAAGTATCATCTGTATTGAGGAGATGCTCCAAAGATAGTTTAGGATGTCAACAGTGTATCACCTTTCACCATCCCCCTAGTGTAGGTGTTAATCCTTTTGCCCATAAAGTTTTGGCAAATGGATGTACTTACATATCTGGATTTGGGACTCTAAAATACAATCATGTTTCTGTGGATACTTGTTCAGGTGTCATTCTTGCTACACATATGAGTGGAGAAAATGCATGCAATGTTATTGGACATTGCCTATAAGCCTGGGGTGCTTGGGGAAAGCCTCAACACTTAAAAACTGATAATGGCCCAGCATAAACTGCCAAATCTTTCAAATCCTTTTATAAAAAGATGGATGTGCACTTGACGCATGGCCTGCCTTATAATCCCCAACGTCAAGGTGTTGTTGAGCAAGCACATCGTACCTTGAAGGAATGCGTAATTATACAAAAAGGGGGAATAGGCCATGGTAGAACCCCAAAGAAAAGATATCCTTAGCCCCTTTTACTCTTATTTTTTTTTTAAATTTTGGTTGATGATGGCCTTTCTACTGCTGACTGACATCAGTGTCAGGCGGGCACATTGAAAGGTTATATGAAATGGAAAGACATGATCACTGGCTTATGGCATGGACCAGATCCCGTGTTGGCATGGGCAAGAGGTTCTGTTTGTGTGTTTCCTCAGGACCAGCAAGGTCCGTTGTGTGTCCCTGAATGATTGACCAGGAGGTGCAACAAGAATGAAGATCCTGCTCTTGCTGAAACTTCTTGGTGTGACCCAAATGCTGTTCCAAACGGAACCCCGGTGGGGGATACTATCGGTGTTCCCGAGACTCATGCCGTTACATCATGATTTTAAGCCCACTCCTCTAATTTGTCTAAACAGTTGTCAAGTTATCTTCTAGGCAATTGGATGGGAGAATTCAATTTCTTAATGGATCAGGTACATGTAGCCATCCTGACCATGATCTCCACATGTGCAGATACTAGACTGCCTACGGGAATGTCATCTTGGATTGCTGCTGCTATGAATCATCTGAGGGAGTGGGTGTGTATGGGAACCCTAGCTGGACTCTTGCTGCTGGTCTCCCTAGTGACCCTGTGGGGTCTCTGTAGAATGAGGTTTGTTTAGAGGTGGCACATGGTTATGGTGGTACACCTATTTGCAGCCATTGAAGCAGGACAGTCCCCTCAAGCCTGGCTTAAGGTCTTTCAGAAGACCTTGTTGTACCTCACGCCTGAGTATGTGTGAGTGACCCTGCCCAGTGATGGGCAACCTCCCTTCTATCTAAGGCATGGAACCTTGTGGGAGACAAGGTGTCCTAAGACTGATTTAATGAGCAGATGTTCCTAAGACAGGGGGTTGGGGAGGGGTCTCCATGCTCAACAGTGCCTTTGCCTGCTTAAATAATTAAACAAAAAGCGGGATCTATAGCTAGCTGTGAAGTGGCATGCCTAAAAGTTCGCACTGGTTTCTGCCTTCCACCCTCCCAATGGTGAATGCTCCTTGTAGTAAGCAAGTCCTTATGTTGCTATGCCTGCCTGGCCTGCTAGCTTCTGCATAGTGACAGCCTACCTGCATGACCCACATAGCTTTCTGGGATTGTCCAGCACTGGCTATTTAAGTGTGCTTCGGGGGTTCCCCAGGGTCAGAATATTGTATCAAGTTTCCTGAGTAAAACTGCTTGAAGAAGATCTTTATTGGTCATGTCTTCCTTGCTAGTCGAGGTTGGGCATGACAAGGGACTTGGTAAATATTCCTCAATGTGTACTCAAAAATTTTGTTTTCCAATTCCATTCTCTGCAATGATTTTGGACACAAAGGGGGCCCAAGTATAGAGTGAATATAACAGTGTAAATACCTGGTACCTTCTTCAAATGATAAACTCCCAAATCCTTATTTTATCAAAAAATTACCAGACATCAGGCATGCAAAGGAAAACATGGACTTTTGAAATCGATTTCTTTGATTTCAGTACTATACTATCGAGCTTCCAGTATTCCAATGCCCAGACTTGAGGTTTTAGGATGTTTTAACATGATTCTATCTTAAGGCCAAACATAAGATACCGCATGATGGGCAGGGAGAAGGATGGCTTTAGGACCAGTTAAACATCTACTTCAATAGCTTTATAAAAACATGAAGGAGTATTTTTGAAATGGTCATTTGTCAGTATTACGTTCTTGACATAGTTGGGTAGAATCCATGTTAACATTCCACTTCACCACTTAGGTGTAGGAGCCACCAAAATTATATATGTATATATCAGTTAAAAAAACTAGATAAGACTGATGAAGGTAAGAAGTGCATTCTGCCAGGAACCGGATATAAAGATTTCCTGAGAGACACAGATACAGCATGTCAAATACATAAGTGAATGCTAGTAGTAAACCAGTGAAGTGAAAACGGACCCATTGTTCATAAATTTTGAAAAAGGTTAGAGGAGCTGAGGTTGCTTTCAAACCCATACGAACAGCAAGGCCAATGAACCGGATCTTTCTTGTACTAGACCAACATACAAACAAAGTACATGGACTGACCTATTCTAAAAATGCATATGTGGCAGAGGATGGCCGTTTTGGGCAACATTGGAAAGAGAGGCCTTGTCCTCCACAGTTTGTCTCCCAGTTCAAGGAAATGTCATGTGGCAGAAAGACTGGTTAGAGAAGAATGAAATGGAACAGGTAGGGATTTTTAGGGAGGAACCTGGAAAGGAAATAATATATATATACATCTATTTAAAAAAGAAAAAAAACATGAATGATATAAAAGAAAAGAAAGCTGCCAAGTAATCTCACTTATTGTCTCAGAACTCTGAAGTGGTGGTCAGGTTAATACTAGTATAAAGACTGAGATGATGAGGTCTCAAATAGAAGCACTTCTCTCTCCCAGATATCAGTGTCAGTCAAAAAGTACACTATAGTTTTCTAAAGCATTGAAGAGTTTAACTTGAGTTACGGACACAATACTTGTTTTTCCCTTCTTCCTTAGGACCTTTTATTCTTGACAAAAAGAGTATAGATCATTTGCTCTCAGGAAATCAACTGTGCCTTTCATAACACTTGGTTTTGGATTAAAGAAATGAATGATATAAGCACTCTGACATCCAGCAAGCATAAGAACAGGGAAGTCCAGATGCTTCTGAGAGGCTCCCAACTCCTGATTCCCTTATGTGTAAGTGTCAGATCAAGGCTATCTCTTCAGTGATAGCACTCAACCCCTACCAAGAACTCACTGAGCTTTCCAAAGGACCAGATATTTATTCCTTGTTTTTTTTTTATACCAAGACAGAAGGCCAGTTTCCTTACCCCCATTTCCAATCTCATCATCCACTTTGTTATCACTCCCCAATATTCCCAGAATTAGGGGCCAATTAGTAATCCTTAAAGTTACTGAAGGATATCTGAGAAGCAGTTGCAGTCATGACAACAGTTGTGACATCACAGAAGAAGGTATGACTCTCCAGGTTACAAGAGAGTTTTCAGGGAGGGCCTAATGGTGATGTCACTGAGAACTGCCATGGCCTACATCCTGAAGAGCTTTCCTTACATTGACTGGTTCGAGGGTGCCCTTTCCAGGTCCGTCTCCATTGACGCAGAGGAAACCTTTACGTACACCATCTCTCTGAAGCTAGAGAATTCTGTCTACTTCAATAGTGGTTACATGCTCTGAATGGAGTAAGTTGGTCATGGTCTTGGCATGGGTTGAAAAGATTTAGGAACATGGAGTGTAGGAGATTCTTCTAGATAATACTTATATTCCAAGGTTCATTCCTGTGACTCAGTTCAATATTATAGGTATTCTCTGTTTCCCAAAGGCCAGTATTTTCCCTACAGACATTTAATTGTATGAATATTGTATTTCAATTCCTTATTGAAAATTCGTTGATAGGGGACTTTGGAAATATTCCTCAATGTGTACTCGAAAATTCTGTTTTTCAATTCCATTTTCTGCAATGATTTTGGTCACTAAGGGAGGCCCAGCAAAAGAGTGGGTATAAAAGTGTAAATACTATGTACCTACTTCAAATGGTAAACTCCCAAATTTTTATTTTATTGAAAAATTACCAGACATCAGGAAAGCAAAGGACAACATGGACTATTGAGTTAGGTTTCTTGTCGCATTTCATATCAGTACTACACTATCTAGCTTCCAGTGTTGTGAAGCCCAAACGTAAGATACCAGATAATGTGCAGGGAGAAGAATGGCTTGAGGACCAGTTAAAGGTCTACTTCAATAGATTATAAAAACAGGAGGGAGTCTTTTAGAAATTGTCATTTGTGAATTCTACATTCTTGAAATAGTGGGGTATAATCCATGTTAACATTCTTCTCAACTGCATAGCTGTAGGATCGACCAAAAGTATATGTATACATTAGCCAACAAAACTGGATAAGATTGATGAAGGTAATATGTGCATTCTACCAGGAACTGGATATAGATATTTCCTGAGAGACACAGATACAGCATTTCAAGTACAGAAGTGATTGGAAGCAGCAAACTAGTAAACTGAAAACGGACCACTTGTTGGTGAATTTTGAAAAAAAGATTAGAAGAGCTGAAGGTGCTTTCAACCCCATAGGAACAACAATGCCAATGAACCACCACGTTCTCATACTAGACCAATATACAAAGAACGTATATTGATCCTATGGCTCCAAATGCATATGTGTCAGAAGATGAGTTTTGAGCAATATTGGAAAGAGAAGCCCTTTTCCTCTCCTAGTTTGTCTCCCAGTTTAAGGTAATGTCATGCAGCAGAAAGGCTGGTTAGAGAAGAAAGAAATGCAATGGTTAGGGATGTTATGGGCCGGAAACTGGGAAAGGAAATAATATTTTAAATGTAAATATAGAGACATCCAATTAAAAAAATCAATAAATTTCGCTAAAAAATAAAAACCGAATGATATAAAGGAAAAGAAAGCTGCCAAGTAATCACACATATTGACTCAGAAAACTGAAGTGATGGTCAGCGTAATACTAGTGGAAAGTATGAGATGATGAAGTCTCAAATAGAAGCACTTCTTTCTTCCAAATATCAGTGTCAGACACAAACTGCACTATAGGTATCCAAAGCATGGAGGAGTTTACTTGGAGCTAGGGAAACAATACTTGTTTTTCGCTTCTTCCTTAGGACCATTTCTTCTTGACAAAAAGAGTAAAGGTCATGAGATCTCAGGAAAACAACTGTGCCCTTCACAACACTTGGCTTTTGGAAGTAAGAAATGAATGATATAAACTCTCCAGGAACCATAAGAACAGGGAAGTCCAGATGCTTCTGAGGGTCTCCCAGCTCCTGATTCCCTTATGTGGGAAGCTCAGATCAAGGCTATCTCTTCAGCGATAGCACTCAACCCCTATAAATGTCTCACTGAGCTTTCCATAGGACCATATATTTATTTTTTGTTTTTTATACCAAGACAGAGGGCCACCTTCTTTCTCCCTATTTCTGATCTCTTAATCCTCTTTGTTATCACTCCCCAATTTGTCTGAATTAGAGGCCAATTAATAAACACTAGAGTTACTGCAACTGAGAGGCAGTTGCAGTCATGACAACACTTGTGACATCGCAAAAGAAGCTAATGCTCTCCAGGTTACAAGAGTGTTGTCAGGGAGGGCCTAATGGTGATGTCACTGAGAACTGCCATGGCCTATCTGCTGAAGACCTTCCCTTATATTGACCAGATTCGAGTTTGCACTTTCCACGTATGATTCCTGTGACACAGTGGAAAACTTTATGTACTCCACCACTCTAAAGTTACAGATTTCTCTCTGCTTCACTAGTGGTTACGTGCTCTGAATGCAGTAGGTTATTAAGGGGCATGGCATTGGTAAAAATATTTAGGAACATGGAGTGTAGGAGATTCTTCTAGATAATATTTTTATTCTATATGTCACAGGTTCACTCTTGTGACATACACTTCAATTTTCTAGGGTTTCTCCATTTCTCAAAGGTCAGTATTTTCCCTACAGACCTTGAATAGAATGAATATTGTATTTCAATTTCTTATTGTACATTCTTTATTAAGGGACTTTGTAAATATTCCTCAATGTGTACTCATAAAATTTGTTTTCCAATTCCATTTTCTTCAATGATTTTGGTCACAAGTGAGTGTAGCTATAGAGTGAGTATAACAGTGTAAATACTGTGTACCTACTTCAAATGATAAACTCCCAAATCCTTATTTTATTAAAAAAATTACCAGACATCAGGAAAGCAAAGGACAAGATGGACTATTGAATTCGGTTTCTTGTCCCATTTGATATCAGTACTACACTATGATGCTTCCAGTGTTCCTATGGCCAGACTTGAGGGTTTAGGATGTTTTACCATGATTCTTTTTTTTCAGGCCAAATCTAAGATACTGGATGATGGTCAGGGAGAAACATGGCTTGAGGAGCAGTTAAACATCTACTTCAATAGGTTCATAAAAAAAAGGTAAAGTCTATTTGAAATTGTCATTTGTGAATTCTACATTCTTGTCATAGTTCGGCAGAATCCATGTTAACATTCCACTTAACTACATAGGTGTAGGAGTCACCAAAATCATGTGTATAAATCAGTCAACAAACCTATATAAGATTGATGAAGGTAAGAAGTTCATTCTGCCAGGAACCAGAAAAAGATATTTACTGAGAGACACAGATACAGCATGTCAAATACAGAAGTTAATGCTAGTAGCAAACCAGTGAACTGAAAACGGATCCGTTTTTGGTAAACTTTGAAAAAGTATTACAAGAGCTGATGGTACTTTCAACACCTTAAGAACAACTATGCCAATGAACCAGAGCTTTCTCGTACTATACCAATATACAAGGAAAGTACATGGACTGAGCTATGGATCCAACTGCATGTGTGGCAGAAGAAGGCCTTTTTGGGAAACATTGGAAATAGAAACCCTTGTCCTCCCTTGTACGTCTTTCATTTAAAGGGAATGTCATCCTGGAGAAAGGGTGGTTAGAGAAGAACGAAATGGGAATGGTAAGGATCTTATGGACCTGAAACTGGGAAAGGAAACCATATTTGAAATGTAAATATAGAAATCTCCAGTTAAAAAAAGCAATAAAATTTGCTAAAAATATAAAAAAATGAAAGTTATAAAGGAAAGAAAAAGCTGCCAAGTAATCACACATATTGACTCATAAATCTGAAGTGGTAGTCAGAGTAATACTAGTGGAAAGACTGAGATGATGAAGTCTCAACTAGAAGCTCTTCTCTCCCAGATATCAGAGTCAGAAACAAACTGCACTATAGATATCCAAAGCATTTACACTGAGCTAAGGAGACAATACTTGTCTTTGCCTTCTTCCTTAGCACCTTTTTCTTCAGGGGAAAAAGAGTAAAAGCCATGAGCTCTGAGGAGAACAACTGTGCCCTTCCCAACAACTGACTTTTGGAATGAAGAAACTGATTCTATACTTCCAGGAACCATATCAAGCAGGGAAGTCCAGATGTTTCTGAAAGGATCGCAGCTCCTGATTCCCATGTGTGGAACGCTCAGATCAAGGATATCTCTTCGGCGAAATCACTCAAACCCTACACAGGAATCACTGAGCTTTCCATGGACCATTTATTTCTTCCTTTTTTATACAAAGACAGAATGGAAGCTTCCTTCCCTTTTATCTCCCTCGCAAATGGCTGTTTATCCAGAATAAGAGGTCAATGAGTTAAACCTAGAGGTCCTCAAAGAATATCCAAGAGGCAGTTGCTGTCACCATGACACCTGTGATATCACAGAAAAGCTAGGGCTCTCCAGGATACAAGAGAATTTTCCGGGCGGGCCTAATGAAGATTTCACTGAGAATTGTCATCGTTGAACATGAACTGTTGAACATCTTTCCTTACATTGACCAGATTTGAGGGTGCCCTTGCAAGAGTGTCTCATGTCACACACTGGAAACCTTTACATACTATATATCTCTAAAGCTGGAGACCTCTCTTTTCTTCATTAATAGTTACATGTTCGGAATAGAGAATGTTGGTCAGGGGCTTGGCATGGATAAAAAAGATCTAGGAACATGGTGTGGAGGAGATTCTTCTGGATACTAATTCCACTCCCAGGGCCATTCCTGTGAAATACAGTTCAAGTTCCTAGGTTTTCTCTGTTTCCCAAAGTCCAATATTTTCTCTCCAGACATTTAGTTGAATGAATATTGTATTACATTTTCTTATTGTACACTTTGAAAGGGAACTTTATATATGTTCCTGAATGTGTACTCAAAAAATCTCTTTTCCAATTTAATTTTTTGCAATGATATTGGCAACAAAGTGGGCCCAGCTAAAGCGTGAATATAACAGTATATTTATTGTATACCTACTTCAAATGATAATCTCCCAAATCCTTATTTTATACAAAAATTACCAGCCATCAGTAAAGCTAAGGACAGCATGGACCCTAGAATGCGGTTCTGAATTTCTTTGGGCTTGAAAATTTTTGCCTACAAAGTCTTGTGGGTGTATTTGTGTGTTTATCCCTCCACTGGTGGTCCTTCCGGGCTACAGGAGTTGGCCTCTTAATGTTCCATATCACAAATGTAAGTCACAGCTTAAGTCATCCTATTGATTTGTGGGTACCTCCATTATCCCAAGTCTCTTTCTCTTCCTGGAGGTTTCTCCCACCTCCTCATCTTTAAAAGTTCAAGGTTTCCTTTCTTTCTTATGACTATCGGGTCATATCTCCTGTCCCTTCCCACACAGGATCAATTCTCCTCTTCCTTCCTTCTCCCATCTAGTTCCTTCCCTCAATCTGCCTCCAAGACTATTGTATTTCCCATTCTACATAAGCGTCAATCATATGCACTTGGGCCATTCTTCTTGTTTATCTTCTTTGTATCTATGAGCTTAGTGGAGGATGTCCTGTAGTTTATGGATAATATTACTTATAATTGAGGAATTTGAAAAACCCTGCTGAATCATATTTTTATTGTAGTATGTTAAAATTGAAAACTATAATTTAGTATGAGTGAATGTCAGGAGGAGAAAATTTAAGTAAAAAAAAAAAAACTTAAAACATAGATCAAATCACAGATTTTAAAAATTGACCTAATAATAAAAATCTCTATTATCATAAGGAATTATTATTTCACAGGCAATTTTTTAAGTGGTACCATAAATTTGGCAGACAAAAGATGTTTTCACCAAATAATTATGGATAATGTGACTAAGATCAAATAAGATAAATATATTGTTTTCATTTTGATATCACTTACTGGCATTTTTCTTCAAACATGATGTATATAGCATTAAACATTATGGCATTAGTTTTAAATTTTCATATTTATTTTAACCTAACCTGTAAAGTAACAGGTTGCCTTTTGTTATTTTTGTAGACATTCAACCTCATCCTCGCATACTCCGTTCTTTATTCCCACCTGCCCTATGTCCCTCAGTACTTATACTAGTCTGTCTCATTATTCTTACTTCTACATTCATATCCCACATGTTCAATATCTTCCATACCACACCGTTTTAAACCCTACATTCTAATCTCTGCGACCTATTCCAGTTAAATAAACTCAAACCACCCACAGCTTCACATAAATACAAGTATATTAAAGGGAGCTTCTTTGATCTATATAAGAAAGGACACATGTTACTTGCCTTTCTGAGTCTTTGTTACCTTTCTCGGTATATTTTCTAGTTACATCTATTTTTCTGAAACCATGGTAGTTTAGTTTTCCTAGGGGAGAATGAAGTGGCATTGTGTATATTGTCACATTCTTATGTATCTACATATAAATGAACATTCCTTACTATTCTCAATAAAACAGCAATAGATTTCATTGTGAATAACTATGAGAAGGCTCAGATAGAGAAGTCAAGATTAATTACTAAAAAACTAAGAAAAATTTTTCAAAGATAAAAATAACTAACATATTTGTGGTTATATTAACTAGAGCGGTATATGTTAAAGTTAATAAAGGATGTGGTATTTATAATATTTTTATACTAATTAAAAATGTAGAATATTCAATACTTTAAAGAATACTTATAAAATTGTCCATCACTAAGTGATATTTCCACTAAAAATGTAATCTTTTTATAAAACACTTTGGATATATATATATATATATATATATACACATATATATACATATAATTTATATATACATTTTGGTTATATACACACACACACACACACACACACACACACACACACACACATATATATATATATATAATTTACCTTCAAAATAAAGGACATTAAGAAGTTACTGTCATAAAATAAAATAACAACACCAAAGACATGTTATATGAATAAAAAATACACTTGGAGTTATTGAAAACCTCTCCAGTTAAATTAAAAGACTTAGAAAAAAGATAGCATTTTAATAGAAATGCACATGTCAAACAGGATACAATAAAATACTCAAACTCTACTATAATGGTTACTATGCATTCCTATGAGCTAAGGTTTCATCAAAAACATGGTACATGAAGAGAATGTATATATCAGAAAAATAAATTCACGTTTAGCATAGTAACTTTCTTCATAAAACACAACCAGACACTTCTCTATTTTGTTGCTTAAAATGTATGTACAAAGCTCGGCTTTTGATTATAACACTAATATTTCAAAACTATCATTAAATATGCAAAGATCCTAACACAAAACATAGGGTTTTCAGGGCAACCATACAAACTTAAGAAGGAAAAGAAAACACTTTTAAGTGCATAGATATGCGTAATGAAGTCCTCAGCTAACCAGTAAAATATGAGTCAAATTTATTGATCTATATAGTCCATAGAATACTCTCTCCCAGTTCTTTATTCCTTAGCATATGTTATTGCTTATCTTTCTCTGTTTCTTATCTTCTGAGAGCAGGTGGTGTTTCTCACAAAATTATTTTAAATCATCTGATCTTCATTCCAACAAATAGAAGCTGTTTACAATAGAGTAAAACCAATTAAAAGTTCTCATTCTTTATTGTGCAAAATTTATATTTGATTTTGTATGCTTAATTTGCTTCTACACCTTAGTGATGACCATTCAACACTAGCCTGAAATCCACCATTCTTTATTCAAAATGTAAAAACTAATCACAGAAAATCCTTCAAAGTATTTTTACATGTTTATTTAATAAAAATTTAGCTTATAGTTTAAGGGGAATAGTGATGGAAAACATCTTTTCATGCATTTTTTGGTGTCTTCACATTATTTTATAGCTAAGACATTTCATTAGAAACAAGATAACGTTATTAACATCTTACTAAAATCAGAATTTTTTTCTTTGTATAATACTCAACTTATTCTTGAACATTTTTGAGATAGTGTTTCTTTTATATCCCTGGCAGACTCTCTCTCTCTCTCTCTCTCTCTCTCTCTCTCTCTCTCTCTCTCTCTCTCTCTCTCTCTCTCTTTCCCTGTAGACCAAGCTGGCCTCGAACTTTGAGTTATGCCTGCTTCTGCTCCCCAGTGCTAAGATTAAAGGCCTGTGCCATCACACCCCGTGTTTTTCTACATCTTTAAGAAGCTCTTGTCTGATTATATTCCAAATCTTATGAAGTTAGTTCCCTAAAGTACCTAGAAGAAATCCAATACCAAAAATATATTTTGAATATCTAAGTCCCTCTTCCTGAGGTCCTGATTCATCTAGTCACCTAGCAAGCTTTCTGAAGGAACTGAAAACAGCAAATTTTTGCTTTCATTACAGGAATAAAGAAAAGGCCTGTTCACTGAACAATCTCATGATATCATGGAACAATTCTTCCAACACTACAAAGTGAAATCTCATAAAGAGACTGTTACCAGAAGCCACAGTTTGTTACCTTCTATTTTGTTGTGCACACTGTGACCATCATTTCATTATAACCAGGTTGAACCCAAAGGTATTCTCTGCCCCAAGGATCCATTTCTATTATATTGTCATATTCAGCCATGATCAGTTAAATTTAAGCACCGACCACACCAAAGTGAGGATTTATAAAATATCTAACAGAAACATGGGAAGAAATGCTACAAAAATAAATTTATAAATAATAAACAAAAGTTCTTTTACTTGTTGTAACACAACATCTATCCATTTTCATTGTGTTGATTGGTTCTGTGTATATTCACAAGCCAAGAAAATTGTATTTAAGCCAGGAAACAACTTGTGAGATTTAGTTCTCTCTATTATTTAGACTATGAAGACTAAACTTAGATATCAATGCTTAATAGAAAGCAACTTTCCATGTTGTGTCATTTCACTGTTCCTCAGATTTTTTTGTATAATTGAAAAAGTATAGCTAAATCTTGTTCTTTACTATTTTTCCCACTCCATTTAAATTTCTACTTTAATTCTGAGTAATAAGTCACAATGGGATCTGATTACATATATTGTCCACATACGTATTTTTCGAAAAATTACAAGGCAAAATTTTACATGCTAGAAAGTACACTTTTGAGAGTACATTATATTGGAAATTTAATTCATCCTTTTTCATTTGTTTTCTCTGAATGTCTATTATTTACTAATTTGTTTTAAATTTTTAGATAATTGTCTGTGTTTGTTTGTGTGTGTGTGTGAGTGCCAGTGTGTATACATACATACATATGTATATTTGATAATTCAAATATAATACTAGAGAAAGTTGATTGAGTGATATTGATAATTTATTGACGCAGTGAATTTTTGTATATGCTGTATATATTACCTTGAAAATATTTCTGTGTATTTTTTCAAAAGCAATTTTTAAATATGTATACTAGATCAAACCTACTAATTGCAGTTTTAGCTTTTTCCACACTAATTTTATCTCATTAGATGTCTAGAAAGAAATACAAGGATGCATGAATCTTAACTCCAACTGTAGGTAGAATCAGTGATATACCTTTCTTTTGCTCATCTTTAATTCATAAATTATATAGTTAATTTGCTCTAATCATATTAGAAACCTGTGTCACATTATATATACGTATTCGTTGATAACTTCCTCATGTCAACAAACATTGAGAATTATTGATTTATATATATTATTACGAAATCTAAGAACATTCAGTGTCTTCCATAATCAACTACCATATGCATGAATATTAGGACCATTTCCTGATTGACGCGATTAACAAAAATTATTTGATGTACCAATCCTGTAAACATATTTTGACATTAGCCATCAGAATTTTTTCAAGGAGTTGTCTAACTTTTAGTAAAGGGAAATATAGTAAAATTGAATCACAAATTATGTCAGTTTTTTTCATTCTATATTCCTATAAATTGTAAAATACAGTTTTGTTCAAATAGGTCATAACAAAAAGGGACATATGGGCTATAGACAGCAAAAAAGACCAAAGGAAAGTAATACCAAACTCTAATATTTGTGCCAATATCAGAAATGGGAAATAATATTTTACTATTAATTTAATTATACAAAATGTCATTTTTATTTAATAATTTTTCCTGAATATTTTATATATTTTCAGTTCAAATGTTATCTCCTTTCCTCCCTCTCCCATAAACCACCCCTCCAGCTTCTTTGAGGATATTCCCATTCCCACCCACCCACATCAACCTCAGTGCCCTGGAATTACCCTTCACTGGGGAAACAAGTCTTCATAGGCTTAAGGACTTTTGTCCTTCCAATCATGCTGGACAGTGCATTTCTCTACCACACATGTGGCTGGTATCATGGGTTCCCCATTCTGTACTCACTAGTGGGTTGTTTAATCCCCCGAATTTCTGGTGAGATCTTGTTGATTGATATTGTTGTTTTTCCTGGGGTTTTTCAAATCCCTTCAGCTCATTACTATTTTCTCTAAAACCTCCATTGAAACCCCCTTGTTTGATCCAACGGTTAGCTGCAACCATCCTCATTTATATCAGTAGGGATCTGTCAGAGCCTCTAAGGAGTCATCAATACCTGACTTCTATCAGCAAGGATTTGTTGGCATCAGCAATAAAATATGTATTGTGTGACTGCATATTGGATGGATCCCCACGTGGGGCAGTCTCTGGATGACCCTCTCTTCAGTCCCTGCTTAACTCTTTATCATTCTATTACCTCCAATGAATATTTTGTTTTCCCTTCTTAGAAAGAATGTAGCATCCACATTTTGGACTTCCTTTTGCTTGGCCTTCATATGACCTGTGGATTCTTTTTTATGCATTCCACACTTTTGGGTTGATACACACTTCCAATTAGTTTATACTATTTGTGTTCTTGCCTCACACAGAATGGTAATTTCTAGTTCGGTCCTAAGAATTTTCTTCAAACATTGCTTTTGACAGCTTAGAAGTACAGGTGTGTAAATGTACCACATTTCCTTTATCCATTATTGTGTTGAGGTATATCTGGGTTTTTTCCAGCTTCTGACAAATATGTATAATATATATATAGTACATATATATATTGTATATATGTGTATATGTATAATATATATAGTATAATATATGTATATATATATGTATATATATGTATACATATGTATATATATGTATGTATATATATAATATAATATATATATATATATATATATATATATATATATATATATATATATATATATAAATTGTTGCTACCAACTTATAGCATCATGTGTCCTTGTTATATGTTGGAGCATCTTTTGGGTATATACCCATGAAGTGGTATTGCAGGATCCTCATGTACTACAAATTTTGTGAGAAAATTCCAGACTGATTTCCAGAGTGGTTATACCAGCTTGCAATCCCACCAACATTGGAGGAGTCTTCCTCTTTCTCCACATCTTTTAGGTACCATTTTTCAACTGAATTTGTTTTTATCTTAACCATTCTGATTGGTGTACTGTGGAATCTCAGGATTTTTTTTTATTTCAATTTACCTGATGGCTAAGGATGTTGATATTCCTCAGTTAAGAATTCATTGTTTAGGGGTTGGGGATTTAGCTCAGCGGTAGAGCGCTTGCCTAGCAAGAGCAAGGCCCTGGGTTCGATCCTCAGGTATGAAAAAAAGAAAAGAAAAAAAAAAGAATTCATTTTTTAGCTCTGTATACCATTTTGAAAGGACTATTTGATTCCCTGTAACATAGTTCCTTGAGTCTTTGTATAGATTGAATTTAGCCCTCTATCATATGTAGGATTGGAAAAGATCTTCCATAAAAGAGGTAAAACAAAAGCCAACATAAACATTAAAAGTTTGAAAATAAAACAAAAGAAAAAGAACTTGTGTATGTTTCAGAACAGGAGCACTGAAAAATGAGCTAATTCTGGTCAAGTTGAAACCTACCGTGGCAAGCCGGAACTAGAATTAAGAGCGGCAAGACATAGACAGGAGAGCAGTGACAGGAACATGGCCAGGCCTCAGAGATAAGGCTGGTCCTTTATAGGGGCACAGAATGAGGAAAGAAAATATTTCAAATAAAGCAGCACCTTGCCTTTCTGCTCACTTCAGTAATCCCATCCTCCAATAACCCCCATTTAGGGACTAAAACAGAAGAGTTATGGTATGAATGTCCCTCACTTCCCGTTTACTTTTAACCCTGCCCCCAAAATCAGGAAATTCCAAACTTTCTAACTTCCAAGAACAAAAATACAGCCCCAGGTATAAGGAGGTCCTGAGGACCAATTGACAAACTGCAAAATGTGAGAGTAGAGAAGGAGGAGATGTCTCATTCAACATAGCAGAAGTGTGACTGCCCAAGGTGAGAAGAGAAAAGTCAACCATATCAGGTAAACCAGGTCTGCTTCTCACAACATTTAAGTCATTTATATTATCCTTTCCTTTATAAAAGAAATGATTTATTTGGCTTACATTCCAGAATTTAAGAGTCAGTGATGGATGATATCAGAGCAAAGATACACAGGGAGAGGTTGCTGAAAGATTACATATCAGACCACAACAGGAAGGTGGAGAAAACAAGATTGAAATAGCTTCAGTCCTTTGAAACCTCAAAGTAACCCCTAAGTACATACCTCCTGCAACAAGGACATACCACCTAGTGAGATTGCAATTTTTGGGCATTTACATTATTCTTAACTATACTTATTTCAAATCACTTTCCAGATCATTCTTCGTTTTGAATGAAGCTGATTTATCCTGCAATGTGTCTGTACTATCTTCTCTTCCTAATATTGGCTTTCAACATGGGGATAATAGATGGTTCTGGATGCATAGAGGATGTTTTTATTCCTATATATCTCTCCCTTTACGTACTATATATGTAGTGACATTTCAAAGAGTTTCATTTGGAGAATGTATAAATGGTTGAGCTTAAATATACGGTTTAAACCTCTATTGACATTTTTTAGAAAATATTAGGTATCCATTATTTGTTAATAATTTCTTCTCTCATATGATAAACAAACAATAAAATTTTACTCTAATCAAAATAATTCTCTATAATTTTAATATCCAAAGATACAGAAGAACATTAAGATAATGTGGAATATTAAATCAGCTGAACTGCATGTTCATTTATTTAAGAATAGGAAGAATCATTGACATGTTTCTGGAACATAAAATAGGAAAAAAATACCAAAGCATTGAATAAATAGTGGCAGAAGAACAGGGACATTTTGTTAAATATAGTTTACCTTCAGGTCCATTGCTTTCTTTTATCTAGTAAAAATTCATTTTTTCTTTTCTTTTTTTTTTTTTGGAGCTGGGGATCAAACCCAGGGCCGCGCTAAATCCGCTGAGCTATATAACCAAACCAGGAATAATTCAATTTAAATACTCTTTTTCAGTATTTTTCATCCTTTCATTGACTCTACTTTCAAAGCTCTATCCCATAAATAGCATGATTGTTAAATTTAAAACCAAGAATTTTGTGTGTGTCAATCACTTTCTGTATTTCCTTATTTGTGGTTTATTCTGTTCCCAATGGCCATGTTTTGTTGAAGTCATGAAGAATTTCTGGCTCATTTGATGAAAATTTTCTGAAAACATATGTTATTAATAGTTGTAAAATGCTGTGCATATGTTTAATAGTGCTGTATATTATAGTTAAAAATCATTTGGATAAAGAATTTTTCCATGAATATCGTAACACACTAAAAAACTAAAGGGAAAACGTAGAAGCACTAGATATTAATTATATATTTTTACTCTTCTAGATTTTGCAACTTTACACAATATGAGCAAATCACTTCTTTCTGTGAAATTCATATTCATGAGCTTTATATTCTAATCAAACTCCTGTGTCAGCTCCCATAAAGTTGGATTAAATGCTAATTGTAATACAAAATGTTTGTAGTAAGTAAATGGGAAAATTATTTGACTGCATGTATTAAACAAGCATGTAATGTAAGCATAGGTTTTCTCTTAATGAAATAAGAACTACCAGATATAACGTGAAAAATACATCTATTAAAGTAAATTCTTGTTATATCACAGCTATTAATTCATGGTCTGATTAATGGCTTAAATCACCAAACCTTAACAGTAAGTAGGAATTTCTAGTGAATTAGAGGTTCTCTCAAGCATCTTCATGTAACTCGATCTAAAATATATTACTTTAAAATTCTCCTAAATACACTTATCATAAAATTTCCACATCAAAAATAAATCCAAAAATTTTCATTTGCTCAAAACAAGACATTGTCTTTCTTTACTTCCTGCCCTCCCCAAAATCAGTCTACTACCAAACTCATAAATTTCCAACATAGCTCTCTGATTCATATCTTTTTCATTACTACTGACACTACTTCCAGATTGACTTCAAAAACATCCTTCAAATCATTCTCTGTATCATTTCATAATACATAAGTAACGAGAGTCACTTACTATACACATAGTGAGTTAAACAAACTTATTTAAAACTATTCAATGATTTCTAAGACATTTTCAGTAAATAAGAATTATATCTTTAATATTGTTTCTATATTCCCAAATGTGACATTGCCTAAGCTTCAGCTTTATTTGGACTGCTCTTCTATCTCTTTATCAATACAAACTACTCTCATATTTACTTTTTGGATATGTCAAGGTCTTTGTCCTTTTATCGTCCTTATATTTACTGTGATTTTGCCCAAATATAGTTCAATTATTTTCCATCTAATTTAACTTAAATGTCACTTCCTTAGGACAATCTCCATGACCTTATTTCTAAAATAGATTCTTCAATTATTTGCATACAATCAACTCCAACACACTGATTTATGCATTCTTTTCTTTCTTTTTTCTTATATTTTTTCTTTCTTTTTATAAAAGAAAGTTCATAATACTTTTTATTCATTCCTAATCTATGCCACTATTATGGAGCCTGGTACATTAATGGAGATTTATTATTTATTACATGATTCAGTAAGTTATAAAAATAAACTTTATACTATTCTTCGTTTTAATGAATATGCATTCCATGCATTGGTTAAACCATCATGAAGTAATTATATGAGTTCATATATATATATTACAATTCAATGACCTAGATGACATTACCTAAACATTTTTATTTGTCAACGATAGTCTATTTCATATTCAACAACAATACTTTGTTGACTGACCAATTATCTCAGCTAGGAATACATTTGACATGAAAGAATAATATACCTAATTTTAATTCATAGCACCCATGTAAATGTGCCAGGTGACATTCATTTGTGGTCCCATCTCTGAAGATACAAAGAGAGGATAATTCCTAGTGACTTATTGATCACAGAGTCAAATTTAAACATAAACCATTTGAAGAAATGATGCTACCCTAACTGTTGGTCTGTATATAGCTGAGTGCCAATTGATCCATTTCTATCTCTTTCTTCAAAGTTCAAGTCCACGACCATCAAGGAAATCTATATAAAACCATATATGCAGAAACCAACAGAAGGGAAAATGTCAGAAAGTGCTTAAAACACATTTGCACAGGAGAAAATTTTCACAACAAAATGCCAATGGTTCTGGCTCTAAGATCACCGGTCAATATATGAAATCTCAACAGTCTGAACATTTTCTTTAAAGCAAAGTACACTGCCAATAGGACAAAACAGAAATCTACACATTTGGGAAAGACTTTAAACAACCCTATATCTGGTTGAGTGCCATAATAAAAAATATAGAAATAATTCAGAAAGGTAAACATCCACACAACCAAGTAACCCAACTTTTAAAATGGGTTAGAGAGCTAAACCAAGAATTCTCAACTGAGGTATCTCAGTAGCTGAGAAACACGTAAAGAAATGTTCAACATCCTTAGTTATCAGGAAAATGCAAACTGAAATGAACTTGAGAGTCTACATTACACCAATCAGTGTGACTAAGACAAAAAACTAATGAAGTAGCAGAGTAGGCTATGATGTAGAGAATGTGGAACACTCCTCCACTGCTGGTGGGATTGGTACCTATACAACCACTTTGGATATCAATGTGGAGGATCAGAGAATATTACAAATAGCATTGCCTGAAGACCCGGCTTTACCTCTCACTTCAACGCAAATACTCATACATGATTCACATGTAACATTGACATGTGATTGAACATGTTCATGGCAGCATTACTTATATTAGTCAAATGCTGGAAACAATCGTGATATATGTCCACTCAACTGAGGAATAAATACAGAAAGTGTGCTATATTTAAACAAAGAAATACTACTCAGGTATTAAAGATGACGAAACCAAGAACTTTGTAGGGAAAGGGATGGACCTGGAAATTAATGAAGTAACAGAGATCGAAAAGGACATGACATGGGATGTACTTAGTGAGAAGTGGAGGTTAGCCCATAAAGATCAGTATACCCAATGCACAAATCATTTATCACATGGAGGGTAAAATGTTCCAAGGCCAAACTGCGGATTCTTGAAACCCACTTAGAAGTGAGACCAAAATGATAATGGAAGACAGAGGAATAGAGGGTCCTTGCTAGAAGTAGAGAAGGATGGACAAAATGGGGGGAGTAGAAACAATATAAAGCAAAAAGAGGGAAAATCTAGAGGAAAATTGGAGTAAATATCAATAAGCATCAGTGGTGCGTGGTGAACTTAGGTATCCCACAGGATTTCACAGATGCCAGGGATGCAAGAGGGTCCCATAAGTTTCCAGGGATGATGGTAGTTGAAATACTAAGGAGCAAACAGATAGAACCACAAGAGTCTGCCTTCTGCAGCTAGACATGCCCACCTGTGAAGAGAAGGTGATGCCCACAAAATTCAAAATCTTTAACGTATAAATGCCCAAAGTCTAAAAAAAAATGCAAAGACAAAAAAGGAGTAGAGACTGAGGGAAAGGCAATCCCGAGACCACCCGACCAGAAGAACAATTTCATCCACAGACTCCAAATCCTCAGACTATTCCTGATGTCAAGATGTACCTGCAGATAAGACCCTAATAAGTCTGTCCTCTGAGGGGCTCTGCCATCACCTGATGGTGACAGATTCACATACAGATGACCATTTGACAGACCTGAGAGCCAGAAAAGCATGGTTAGGGGATTGCCTGAAGGATCTGAAGGGGATTGGAGCCCAATATGATGTACAACACTATCAATTAAATTTACCCTTCAGAGGCTCAGGACATTTACCACAAATAAGTATATACTTGGGCCAGTCCATGGCTTCTGCTACATAGATCGTAGAGGATATGGAGGAGACAACTGCCTCATCTTCCATCTCTGGGAACGCAGTCAATTGGTACTGTGGAGACGTCATATTCCAGAGAAGGGGGATGGTAGAGGACAAAAGTGGAAGTGGGCATGTAGGTGGGGGAGCACCATCTTAGAAACAAAGAGGATTTGAATGGCTTGGGTGGTTCAAGGAACAAAGACAAATTTGGGAAATGACATTTGAAATGTAAACAAGTAAATAAATTATTGTACACATATAATGTTTATAATATAATACATTTATGTTTCCAAGAGGGACATTCACATCTCCCTCCTTAAGGTCTATACAGTCATTATCTGTACTACAGGTTTACTGAAAGGTGAAATCCATAATTTTTGAGATGTACTTACTATTGAAAATTTAAATAGATAAACCCAAATAATATTTTATCTTCTGTCCCTGTACTTATAATAAATTGTTTTTAACCTTGATAAAAATTTTAAAAAATTGTTTCTACTCCATTAGGTTTCCATTCTATGACTCAAATTTCTCTCAGTTTTAGCTGTACATATCTATCTTTCCTCCATTGTTGCACTCTTCCCTGTCTCTTCACATTTGACATTCCTGTACCTGACAGTGTCCCTCAGCAATTCATCACTACATGTGTACTTCCCATAATGAGGACAGCACACTCTAAACTGATCATACAGAAACACAGTTTTCTGAATTAACATTCAAGTTAAAGTGAATAAGTATCCCATTTTCCCTTTTTGATCTGGGTTAAGTCATCTATGATGACTTTCTCAAGAAACATTCACTGTCTTGAAAATTACATGCTTTCCTTTTTCTAGTCTGTCAATGCACTATATTTTCCTTATGCATTCATTTGTTAAAGAACAACTTGCATATTTCCAAATTATCAAGTGTCTCTATACTAGAATAAATCAACATTTGGATATATGCCCTCGATTTATACATTTAGGTGTATCCATTTCTACATTCATGAAGAAATATACAGATTTCTAAAGTTGCTGTAGAAGTTTGTGTTCCCACCAGGAGAAAAGCAATGCTCTCCTCTCTCCATAACACAGTAAAGATAAGTAGGCTCATGTGTTATTAAACTAAGGTTTCTGAAAGGGATGAAAAAATTTCAGAATAATTTTGATTTGCATTTCTGTCATTTATAAGGGTGATATGTATTTTGCATTAGATTCTTAGTCATTCAAGTTTCTTCAATTGTGAATATTTTGTTTAGATATGTACCCAATTAATTATTTTTCTGGATATACAGTGTTTTAGTTTTTTCATTATGATTTATAGAAACCCATTGTTTAACGTGTACATGCAAAAATGTTTACTATATTTGAAAATAGCCACTTTAATTTACTAAAGTCAAATTAGATAATGTGCTCTCACTAAACTCACAGAATTGGCAGATCTCTTGGTACTAACAGAATTCATTAGATTACTTTATGAAACATTCCTATATAATAAAACATTCTCTATGTATATAATATTGAGGAATGTACTTTAATTGTTTTATTTTTTTGAGAATTTCCACCAAAATTTTTGACGATAATTTTTCCATTTATTTTACCTACATCACTATATTTCTTTGAATCCTTTCTTTGTATATCTTCTACATTAAAATACTGTTTAATAAGCCCATGATGATCCCTTACAAAAATCGTTCAACCCTCCAACAGAAGACATTAACTGCCCATAGTGTTTCAGTTAGGAGTAACATCTTCAGGCATTTACACTGCATCATGGACTGTTGACTCGCTTGAAGCTGTGCAGGTGCTATGTGTCATGAGGTGAGCACTCTGTGTATCCAGAAGAAAGGATTTCCCTATGATCACCCCACATTTTGGGCACGTACAGTCTCTTTGCACTTTGTTTCAGGGTGGTCTTTGAGCCTTGTGGAAGGGGTATAACATGTATATCCAACTCATCATGGCTGAAATCAATAAAATGAGAACAACAATATAATGAATGAAAGGAAGAGTTCATTCATGGAAAGTATTAACAAGATTGGTGTAACCTCTGGCCAAGTTAGTTAAAGAAAGGGTAGAATTAAGAAAATTAAAGAGAAGGGAGGAGAGTGGAGAAAAGACTTTTTATATTTACAGTCCCAAATGTAGAATATTTTTAAACCATTAATGATTTACTGGATGTATTGAATGTACCAACATTAAATCACCTCTATATGCATAATTTAAATAGCACTATACTGAACAATGATACAGAGTCGGGCATTTAATATCTCCCTCCTAAAATACCATAGTACCATATGTATTCAGTTTAAAATTTTGATTAGACATTTAAAAAGCATTGAAAGTTTCTTAGATCATTCCATAAAGTAGACAAAATTATTGAATACATTAACATTCTGTTTTGATTCTTGTATTATCCAACAATTGACAGAAAACAAACGAGAGAGAGTGAGGAAGGGGGGAAATGAGGTAAACAGAAAGGTACAGAGAGAGGGAGAAAGAATTACAAACGACTGACAGAAAAAATGGAAGACTGAGTATTAGAGAGTAATTCACACCGATGCACATATACTCTCAATAACATTCTTGTGAACAAATTCAAGACGACATTAAAAATAATCTTCTACAAGGTAAGCTTTCTTAAAATATCAAACATACAAGTCAGATTTAACACACACACACACACACACACACACACACGCATATATATCTCAAGTCTACTTCTAATCTGATCTTTGTGGTAGGGTGTTATATCTTTAACACAGAACTTTAATCAAATCTATTATTTATTTTTATTTTTTAACTCATCTGCAGATACATCTTCTTTAAGAATGAATCCTTCTCATTGTAGACCAGAGAAGAGACCTGCAGTTACATGATTAATAAACATCATTGGAAGACATCAAAGCAAAATGTAAAAGTGTGAATGGAAAAAATATTTTAGGACAGTGTTTTGCAAGAAACTTCTTTCATAGACAGTCTTTGAAGGAGAGCCCTGTAATTTTGAATTTCATATTTGACTTTTCTAGTACTCTGACTAGAATGTATTCACAACTGTTTGGGATTTTCTTGGCAAATAACCAGTTTGGGAACAGAACTCAATTCATCATATGGTCTGCTGTCTATGTTAATATTGCTACAGTAAGAAAAAATTCTGCTAAAACTCTTCATCTGATTTTCATACAGCATCCTCATACAAGTGTGGACTTCTGTGGGTTGTAGTAGGGAAAGGTTGAGAACACTGGCTGAGAGTTGTAAATGCAGAAGTACATGATTGAGGGAGGGAAAGGCCAGTGTGTAGATCATAAAGAACTTCACATTATTCATTGTTTAAATTATCATTAGGAAGTGGACTTCTGCAAAATGACCTCAGCAGAACCTCATGGTAGAAAAAGAGTAACTGATTCACTGGCGATTTAGATGCACTGGATTGTTAAATATGGGCTTATAGGTAGAGACATATCAGCACATTAAGAATGGAGAGTCAATCCTGTGTGATCTGTTAAGCTTCCCTACTCCATGTTTTCAGGGAAACAGCATCAGATTTTAACAATGAGCTATAGAATAATACCGATTTGTTGAAAATCCCAATCATAAGAAAAACTGACATCCTTCATGATGCACATAATATCTCAGGTGCACTGGACTCAGCAGGACTGAATATCTTCTGTCAGCATGGCTTTTTATTGACAACCCTTACATAACTGCAGAGCTCCAATCTGCTTTAGCCACGTCATCAGCTCCCCATTCTGTTGGAGTGAGATTAGATCACTGCGTCTGCCTATGCAGTCTTTCTTTACCTATAAAGGCCCAAGGAACTGTTCTCACTCCAGTGAGCTGTTTTAAGTAATCTTGAATCGCATTGGTGTTGTTAGTGGCTATGATGTCTACAAGTCCCAGAGCAACATGTTTGAATGGGAGATGATTGAGAATTTCTTGAATATTTCTGCAAAAATGTACAGGTGGGAATGGATGAACAGTACCGCCTTCCCAGACTGGATCTTTCAGTTCACATACACGTGAGCCATGCTGTCACGCTGCAGCTTCCCAGAAAAGAAAGTTCAGTTGAATATACTGGTCTGTTTGAGAATCGTAATCCCAATGCGTTCTAAACCATGCATCCTACTTGAAGTCCATAGATAACATTGAAGAAAGAAGCTTTTCCTTTTTCCTGCTTGCACTCACATTGCCACCAAACACTCACAGACATTAGAACCTGCATTCTGAAGATTTATCCATATACTAATTAACATATGAGACATCTAGACTTTTGGATCAATAAACTATTGGATTCTAGGACTTTCCAAATAGCCACCCATTGTCCAATTACGTGGTCCATAATTGTCATTGTAACAAATGCCTTTTCTCTCTACAGAGAGATTCATCCTTTCTGTTCTGTTAGGGAATACCGTCTTCTGCACCAGGAATCTAGAGAAGACCTTTTAGTGCTGCTTGTGTCTAATAAGAGGTTCAGCTCAATTACAAATTTCCAATGGCCACATTCCCTTAGCATGATTTTCATATTCTTATTTTCTATAGTTCATGGGAACAGAGTAAATTAGAAATAGTGATCTGTCAATGCACAGTAATATATTTGCATGAGTGCATCATGTAGAAGAATTACGGATAAAAAAGAATTGGAAAACCAGATGTCTTTCCTTTTGTGGACCAAGACCTGATAAACTGAACTATAAAAATCTGAGACAAGTTGTCTGAAGTTTGTTCTTTCTTTCAATCATGGGTCTCCTAGGGAAGGATTTCAGGTATCAAGAGCCAGAAAGAATTATTTTTATTGCTGACCCAACTCACCTGTTGAATACCTCATTATTGGAAATGAAGAAAAACTGTATCCTTCCTGGTATAATGTGTATAAATCTATATATCATTCATAGAATGGGTACTTTTAGCTCTTAGTTTCAAAGCAACGGTCTGTGGAGACGCAGAATTGATTCTTTCCCACATTAATTCTCAGGCTGATGTTTGGTCTCAAAAGTTCATTTCAAGAGTTGCTTTATAGCAGTCATTTACTGAATTGGAAGAAACTCATTTTAAATGTTGTGAAATCTATTAGAACAATATCAACTACCTTTCTCCCTTCTCATTTTTAAAATGAATCATTTTCCATCAAATGCCTGTTGTCTCTACTGCAGGCTGCCTCCTCCCAAACCAGTCTGAATCTTACTCTTAGCAGTGCATTTATGATACATCAATGTAATTTCCTTTCAACTTTCACCACATGAAGAGTGTTAATTCTTCATTACATGTGATGTGTCTAATCTACATTGTCACCAAGGATGAGATTTGAGAGTTTTGAGATGCTGAGGTGTAATGAAGTATCTACAAATAACCTACTAGGATGACTGGCAGTTTAGACAATGACCATGTCTATACCATATATGTACTCCTGTAGGTATCACAAAACTTCTCTCTTTGGCTGAGTTTGATCCAGTTCAATTAAGACAGTAAAAAAGGAAGGAAAAAAGTCATGCACATGGGATGGAAACATAGCTCATGCATTTTGAACATTTCCTAAGAATAGAACTAAAATGGTAACCCATGCAGAATTCTCTCACCCAACTGGCTTCAGTGGGAATTGCATGCATATGGTGCATAGCCTTAAAGCAGGCAAAACACTTACATAAAAAAGAAACAATAACAGTGTCCTTTGCCTTACATAACCTTTGCAGTTTTATGAGATCCCCTTTGTGGATTCTTGATCTTAGATCATAAGCCATTTGTGTTTTGTTCAGGAAATTTTCTCCAGTGCCCATGTGTTCGACATGCTTCCCCACTTTCTTTTCTATTAGTGTGAGTGCATCTGGTTTGATGTGGAGGTCCTTAATCCCATTGGACTTAAGCTTTGTATAGGGTGATAAGCATGGATCAATCTGCATTCTTCAACATGCACAGCTCCCATTGAACCAGCACCATTTGAAGAAATGGAGAATTTGAAGAAATTTGAAGAAATCTATTCCATTAGATGTTTTGGCTCCTTTGTCAAAAATCACGTGACCATAGGTTTGTGATTTCATTTCTGGGTCTTCAATTCTATTCAACTGGTCAGTCTGTCTGTCTCTGTACCAATACCAAGCAGTTTTATCACTATTGCTCTGTAATACTGCTTGAGTTTAGGGATAGTGATTCCCCCAGAAGTCATTTTATTGTTGAGGTTTTCATTAATCTGGGTTTTTTGTTATTCCAAATGAATTTGTAAATTATTCTGCCTAACTCTCTGAACAATTTGATTCGTATTTTGATGGGGATTGCATTGAATCTGCAGATTGCTTTTGGTAAAATTGCCATTTTTACTATATTAATCCTGTGAATCCATGAGCATTGGAGATCTTTCTACCTTCTGACATATTCTTCAATTTCTTTATTCAGCGGCTTGAAGTTCTTACCATGCAGATCTTAAACTCAAATTTTTCACTTCTTCTTTAAAAGGGGAACAAGAATACCTTTAGCAGGGAATAGGGAGGCAAAATTTATAACAGAGGCAGAAATAACACTCATTCCGAGTGTGCCCCACATGTAGCCCATACATATACAGCCACCAATTTAGATAATATAGATGAAGCAAAGTAGTGCAGGCCAACAGGAACCGGATGTAGATCTCTCCTGAATACCGCAATCATATAGGCCAATGGCAGCAGCAAAACACTGAACTTAGAATTGGACCTCTGTTAAAGGAATCAGAGAAAGAACTGGAAGAGGTTGAAGGGGACCGAGACCCCATATAAACAACAATGCCAACCAATCAGAACTTCCAGGGACCAAGCCACTATCCAAAGATTATACATGGACTGACCCTGGGGTCCAACCTCATAGGTAGCAATGAATAGGTATTAAGATCACCAGTAGAAGGGGAAGCCCTTGGTAGTTCCAAGACTGAACCCCCAGTGAACATGTTTGTTGGAGTGAGGGTTTTAATGGGGTGAGGATGGGGAGGGGAAGCACATATTGAGAGGGAGGGGGATGTGTTAGGGGGATGTTGGCCCAAAAACTAGGAAGGGGAATAACAATTGGGATGGTAAGTAAGAAATACTCAAGTTAGTAAAGATTAAAAAAATAAATAAATAAATAACGAAATAATAGCAACAATAATGTTAATGATAATAAACTGACACAAAAACTATTGAAACTAGTCACCAAATACATATTCAAGTCCAAAAACATAAAAACTAAGTATAAAAAAGTTTTTAGAAACATGGAATTTATTATCTCTCCCAAGTGGTTCCCACTGTGACTATATTTCACGAAACCTGAGAAAGATAGGTCTCATTTTTCTGATTTCTATTTTTACACCATTGGTGAATGTTTTCATTTCCTGAGAGTCATTAGAGCAAAACTATTGGGTTTCTCACTAGTTTGTTCTATACGATCATCAGTAGAGTACTATATTTTAGGAGAACCTAAACATATGACCGCAAGGATGCATCATGGATATCTTTTGCATCATGAAATTGGTATCCACAGTGGGCCATATTAGCAACATCGAAAGTCCAATCCACATGTTTAACTCTGGCTTGTTGTGAACAAATTATCAATCCCAAGGGCCCTGAATGTTTCAGTGATCTACCTCTGCATACGGTTCGTCAGATTACAGGATGGCTACACCAAACATGAAAAAACAACTTTCTTAAGAGTTGAAAAACACAATTTATTATGATAAATATATATTAACTTTTTTCAAAAAGTGTTTAAATGATCCAATCATAACATAAAGTTCATGACCTTAACTGAACTGAAAATTCACCAGAAGAACAAAAATTTAAAAAAGAATGAAAAACAAATCTTCCAACCAAACCAAATAAAGCTAATACCCGAAGAAAACAAAAGAAAAACCAAAAACAAAACAGAGTAATTAAGTTAATCAGCATTCTCTTGTTGAAGAATTAGCACCTCCGTTGTACCCTGTGGCTAGACTTGGGAACATAGTGGGAAGGCAGTCAGTCACGAATTGTAATAAATTTTAAAGATTAATCTAGTTATGCCTCTTTGGGGCCTTTACAGGTCAAGGACTTCCAAGGCTAATATGAGACATGTACAGTGTTTGGTTTCTAGATATTGAATTTCTCTTTACTGATTTCCAATAATAAACATGAAAATCCCTCAGAACAACAATGAATTAATCCTCTTAGACACCTCCTGTATGCCTAGCAATATTTGATGTGCTTCAACAATTCTTTGAAACCCTCTCATGTTCATGTTCAGTGTGAAGGGAATTCCAATGTCTGAATGGAAACTCACTTCCCTTTCCTACTTGGGCTATAGCATTTACTAAGCTCAAACATTTTCACTCCCAAGGAGATATAGATTTTAACAATTTGTCCTCTCAATGTGTACCAATATATTAATAGCATATAATTTCTACCATTCAAAGTCTTCCTAATGCATATTTCCTGAAGCCCTTAACTTTCTTCATTTTCATAACAGGTTCTGCTTCAGGAAGCCCTTATTTAGATACAATGTTTCTCCTTGGCTTTGAACCAGCTGCTCAGTCTTAGGTACTGAATTTACCCAAGCACAAGTTTCTCCCTTTTGAATTAAGCTGTTCCCAGTATGGTATATTAGGTTTTTCAACTTGAAGAATTGTCAAAGCTCTTATTGTCCCTATAGAGTTATGACTAGTAATGACCTGGTTCCATCCTACAATCATGAGAACTGAGCATTTAGAGTTCCATATTATTAAAATTGAGTCACTAGAATTCTCTTAAATGGTGTTTCCAAAGTGGGATTCAGTTGTTACTGTTTTCAAATGATTTCTCTTAAACTTTAAAATGTAAGCATTGCTCATGCACTGAATTCTTTCTCAAGAAAGGAGGAGGAATTCTGAATTCTTTCATTGACATTGAGTTTGACTTACCTGTGGAGTATACACTTCATATCTTGGATCAAACCAGCATTCCCCAACTGCACAGAGCAAGTCACTTATCTGTAGGATGTGTGTGTGTGTGTGTGTGTGTGTGTGTGTGTGTGTGTGTATGTCACTCCATGGTAACTCCTGCTACATTTTGGAGAAGCACACTTCTTCAAAGATACCATGGCCTCCTTTGTTTTGCATGCCTCTATAACATATCTAATCACTTCAAATTGCACCATTTACTTATAACTTTGGGCCACAAATTAAACTCATAATATCCTCCAATCTTCATATGGATTCAGAGCTCAATGATAAATAATTTTTGGAGACCTTAGATTCAAAGTTGTCCTAAAACTCATTAAGTATTTATTGTTCTGTAAATGCAAATCAAGCTGGTATTTTGGACATTTGAGTTTCATGGCCAGAAATCATCAGCTAAATGCATTTCCTCCATTCTTGGCAAGTTCATGCTATGCTTCCCGAATGTCAGGTTTGCTGTGACTACCTAGTTATATAGTCTTATGATATGCAAGTGAGTTCTAATACAGTTTTCTTAATACTCAGTGGATCTGATCAGAATCTGTAAGGTGGGGAATCAATCCCTTTGTGCTAAACGTAGGTTGCAAACTGCCTCTGTATATTTTTTGAATAACATCTTGGATAAATGCATGTGCTTTTTAGGTGGTTTTTCATTATCTATTAACAGTCTGCATACCATATCATCAGATTATTTTAAATTTCCATGTAAAGTGATTTCTTGTCCCTCCTGGCTTAGAATTGTTTGGGGATACTTAGATCAATCTGTGTAGCCCTACACAATTCTTCTTGATATATTTTCATCTATGGATGGTGTAATATCTACAACCTTTGATATACTGCCTTTGATACACCTTCCTTCACCTGTGTAAATGAAAATATTTTCATCTATGGATAGTGTAATATCTAAAAACTTTGATATACAGAACTTTATGCACCTTCCTTCACCAGTGTGAAAGAAAAATATTTACAGCAGATGGATCCTGTAATGTTTAGGACACTACATGATTCCCTTAGCTAAAATATGACTATGCATTCTTATTCAGGCTCAAACAGATCCATTAGGAGATGCCACTGACTGAAAATGTCAACTACTACTCAGATGTCTTCTATGTATACAGTCAGAAGAACAGTTACTTCAGTTCTGGTGTGGAACTGATGAATTTTCATTTTCTATATTAAAAAATTACTAATACAAGAATTGAGGGAATGCTTTCATCTATGTAGAACATTAATTTCAGCCTCACATACAAATGTGTGATGTGAAGTTGTTGCAACACTGTATTGCAGAAAGAATAATATACTTTTGGGTATGGTCTTTCTGGACTAGAGTTTGATGTCAATACTGTCTTCTGTGACAGATTTTCAAGCACATATGAACATCTGAGATTCCAGCAGAGTAAATCTTGCTCAAGATAATACCCTTAATGTTATTTGTGACCCTCATCGGGACCAATTACTTCTAGGTATCAGAGTTCTCACTCATTTTTAAGTTTTTTTTTAATCTCATGCTAATTTTTGATGCTCTCTTTCCCCCATGGAATAGTTAGTCAATAGGCCTGTGCAGCAGATATCAGCGGCATGACCAGAGGTTTGTAGCAATTTACCTCATTGCTTAATTCATAGATACAAAGATTTTTTTTTTATGAGAAGGCCTTGATCTTCTAGAATGTAGAATGTTGTTGTCTGTGGCTTTCTTTGGCTCCCTCCATTCTCACAAGGTTCATATCAGTGAAGAAACTGTGTACAGAATGTGAAAAACACTTGCTGGGCCACAGGATAGACAAAATCAACAAAACTTTCCTTACATGGGATTAGAACATAGTGGAGAGGAGATACATTTAGCTTAGTCAATGAAATACTCCCCCTGTATACCTAATGGACAATTGTTTACCCACCTGGATTGACTTGTTAGCCATGCCTGTTACCCTGCTTATCCAGTTCCAAGGAGACTTTATTCTCATTAAGGGATAAGGTGGTGGACCAACATCTTATGCTTCCTCAGTATTTCCCAATTACTCCAAGATAAGCAGAATCCTTCAAAAGGAGCTCCCATTTCCATAGTCTACCTGTCTTCAGGTCTGAAGCTATGAGCCCATTCAACAAGAAAATCTCCATAACCAAGACAAAGTAAATCTTTTCTTTCATTAGTGCTTGGGAGGATGGGCAGCTCTGATGATGTCTTCCTTACTGTAGGTTCTTCTTGAGACAGGAGAGGGGGAAGAGAATTGGAGGAGGGTAAGTCTTGATCCATTTAGAGTTGCAGAATAATAATAATAATAATAATAATAATAATAATAATAATAATAATAACAATCATCATCATCATCACCATCATCATCATCAATACAATCTCCATCACCTTCAAAAGTAATTTAGGCTTGTAAGATGATTCAGCATTTAAGAGCACTGACTGCTTTTCCATAGGTCATGCGTTTAATTCCCAGCAAAAACATCGTGGCATAAAACCATGTATAATGGCATCTGACTCCCACTTCTGTCGTGTCTCACAGTTACAGAATACTCATATAAATCAAATAAAACACATCTTTAAAATTAATAAATAAAAGTTTATTTATCAAAGTTTAAGTTACTGTGCTTCTGTAGCTGATCAGCTTTTTGTATTCCTCTGAGAACAGAAAATGCATTATCTGTCTATTAAAATCCATAATGAGAGCTCAAACATTACTTGCCATATCCCAATACTTTTATTCAAAACACAGCCTCTGCTTTTCTGAGAAATTAAATAGTTTCTTATCAAACTCCTATCCTTCTTTAGGTCCTGCCTCTGAGGCACATAAGAAAATTAGTTTGTACATGAGGACCTTACAGTTGCATTTTCCTGTAGTGTGAGAAAACTGAGGTTAACAGAGAGGGGTCAAGACAGTCAATAAAGAAGTGAGCAAAATGGCTATCTTTTGTCCAAATGCTCTTGGTGCAATGGGTCAGAATTCCTGGGAGTTTACCCAACTCTCAGGTCATCTTCTGGAGCTCATTAGTCAATTTTTCCAACTTCTTAATCTGTTTTACTAGCTCACTGATGGTGGTAGGTTGGGATGACGACTTCCCAGCAGACCCTGTAGAGAAACACAAGGGAACATGCATAGTAATGGCCCAGAGACAGGAGAGAAAAACCTGAGTTCCCCAATGAAGCATGATGAAAGGGGAAATCTACAGATACTTGGAAGCACTGAAAGAGGATGAATGCTCTCTTCAAGCTGGACCTATTAGCTATTTTCTTTCTCCCAACCATGATTGTTAAACATATGCCTCATTCCTTTCTGCAGTCCACCTGGCCCTTAACAACAAAATCAGAACAAGACATGAATAAATGGAGGACATTTTCTGTTCGTATCTGATGGGGTGCAGGTAAGTCCTGGAGTCCATAGTGTTTAGAACCACCAAGCCTTAATCATGTATGTTCAAGACAAGGAGTAAGAGACTTGATGCATGTCCAGGGGACTTGCCCTTGTCATAAAATTCCAATGTCATGCCCAGGAATCCTCTGAAGATAAAATTCAATACTCTACCCTGAGCGTCAAAGCTTTTATCCCTGTGGCTCTTATTGGTATTCTTCCTCATTCAGAATGAAATAAAGGAACACATAGTAGACAAGATGCATGCTTGGCAATTCTTGACTCTCTGCCAAAAATTTATCAGATATTCCTGAAACTGGGTCTCTTCTTTTGGAATACAGAGGCTTCAGGTCATAAGTCCTACTCCTAGAAGGCCTGAGCCAAGACCATCTCCTCTAGGAAGCTCTTCAGAACCTGCCCACTGCACTCACTCGCCCTTTTCCACCAGATATTTTATGTGTTCACTTCTATAACAAGAAAGTATCTTAACTTTTCTTCCTCTATCTTTTGTCTCTCCATGCACTTTTCTCTGTAAATAGCTTGATCATCCTGAAAAACATTTGTGTGGGTAAACAAATAAGTACTAACTAAATGCCACAAGGGCAGTTTCTGGTTCAATAACACTAGTGACATCACAGAGAATACCGTGAACATTCCAGCATACATTAGAGTATTCAGAAGAGAGTCCCCTTCAACAGCATATAATTAAATGTTAACTAGATCTTATCCAAATAAACAAGCCAAGTTGCCCTTTCCAGGATCTTTGCCTGAGACACAAGGGAAGACTTTATATCACTATACCTTCTAACCAAAAGATATCACTGATCTATTGTATTTTTTTACCAGAATCATGCATGAATAGTGAAGACTCAATTTTCAAACACAACCCACAAATGGTCCTCCCCACCTTAGGTAGCACACTCAATATGACAAAGAAGAAAATAAACAGAGAACAAAGTTCAGACTGCTTGTCACTGATATGTTGATTCGACACATTTAATCCATCTCAGGGGATATCTTCTGTAGCTAAATGACAAATTTCTCCAAATTCTTCATCTATTCCTCCTGCTAAGTAATACTGGAGGGTTGGGATGATGTCTTCCCAGTAGGCCAGGTACATAGATAAATACAATTAAGCAAATACTTGGGGAATATCCTACAACAGTTTGGAAAGGGGAGTAAAAAATACAGAAAAATTTTAAATTCTGATAAAAACTTCCCTCACAGCCTCGAAAATTACTTATTTTAGCCATGAGGCTGGTTGTGATATGATCAGTTGTACACATTTCTGTCTGCAGGTGCATTGATTAACACAGGTGTAATTTGAGTCATCAAAAGCAAACACTCAGAGAAAGCATGATGGATCAATCTTGGAATGAGCAATTAAGAAGTGAAACTGAAGTATAGAGAAGTATCATGTGGAAGAAACAGACAGACAGAGACACAGACAGAAAGACAGACAGACAGACAAACACACACACACACACACACACACACACACACACTCACACACACACACAAAACAAACAAGCAGTCATAGGGAAAAAGATGTTGTAGATCAGAGGTACGGAGCTTCAGCCAGGGAAGAAAAGTCAAATTCTTCATTTGGGTGCCACATGTGACAACTTCTATGTTACTGAAAGGCAGTCATTACTACATTTATGTACCACATCCCTTAGGAAAATACAGACAGGGAAGGGTACCATAAGGGAAGAGACTAGGTATTATTACATGATGCATGGTTATTAAAGCCCCATGTTGCCTTTCTCCTGATGCTGGCAGTCCTTGTAAAGAGAAGAGAGTCCGCGGTCAGCCTGGAATGGATTTCTTTGATATCTGAAAATTTTCCTTTCATACATGACCCTTTGCCCCTAGGCTTGTTGGGAGTTGTTGAATATTCTATGTCTTCTCAGTTGTTAAAGTTCTAGTCTAGTAGATTTGCACATCAATTCTATTTTTAATTGTGGTTCTCCAATAGACAGCAAGTTCAGATCACACTGGGGTTTATGAGAGAAGCAAGTGCATAAACTGACATGAAATATGTTATCATTAGTAAATACTGTAATAGGAAAGCTGAAAAATATGACAGAGAGGCAGACAGACAGGGAAGAGAGATGAGACAGAGAGATAGGAAAGACACATACAGAGAGAGAGTGAAAGAATTCTATGCCTTGTGTATATGAAGTCAGAAAATAATTTGTGAATCTAGAAGACAAGGTATAAATGACCATCTGTAAATCCCAGTAACTAAGAAAGAATCCTGGAGCCAGTTGTTCTATTGAGACTTCATACAGATTGGTCTATACCAATGTGAGACACAAGACTTCCATGAGCAAATCCTTAGCCTGGATAATGCAGTTATGGTGGTCCAGAAAAAAAGCACAGATTTGTCCCCAGTGTCTGCCTCTCATTACTCTGATCTCCCATGTCACAAGAGGTTGAATGGACTTCCACATATCCTGAAAAGTAGCTCACAAGTAATAGCAGCTATTTTCAATGGTGCTTCATCTGAGCCTACGCTTGGCTTGTGGATGGTACTCAGGAAGCTAACTGACAGGTTACACTTTGCCTAGCTGGGTGTCAAAGTTCAGACATGAGACCCCATTCCGTGATTGTCAACACTTCCATGTTTCCATTGGGAGGGCAGTGTCACATGGCCTGATACTGTCTTGTCACACCTTTCTTATGCTTCATGTGACCAAGTTGACAGCCTACTTCAACCTATTCAAAGATCAACAAGATGCAACTTTGCTTCAGAGACTTCATGTCTGGCCACAGAAGCCAAGAGAAAATGTCACAGTTAATAGTGATAATGTAGCCATGCCAGGGCATTTCCTCCAAGTTTTACTTTAAAGTGTATTATTTTATTGCAGATCATGCTACACTTTCTAGAAGGTCATGGTATGGGAGAATATTTGGATGCTCCGCCATCCACAGTTTATAGATTTCATAAATGGACTCCTTTCAGTGACAAGGTTTCTGTAATCTTGCATACAAACTAACAATTTAAGCACACAAACAGAAACTCACACACACACACACACACACACACACACACACACACATACATACGGTGTAGGGATAATAGAGATGTCAGTGTCAGACACAAACTGCATTATAGGAATCCAAAGCATGGAGGAGTTTACACTGAGCTGTGGACACAATACTTCTCTTTGCCTTCTTCCTTAGGACCTTTTTCTTCAGGGAAAAATAATAAAGTCCAAGAGCTCTCAGGAAAACAACTGTGCCCATCCGAACCCCGGGTTTTTGGAAAAAAGAAATTAATGATTTAAACACTCTGAATTTCAGGAACCATTACAAAAAGGGAAATCCAGATGCTTCTAAGAGTATGAGAGCTCCCAATTCCCATATGTGGAAGGCTCAGATCAAGGCTATCTCCTAAGTGGAACCACTCAAACCCTACCCAGGAATAACTGAGCTTTCCCAAGGACCACATATTTCTTCCATTTTTTAAAAAGGAAAGAGAAGGCCTGCTTCCTTCTCCCCATCTCTGATATCTTCATCCTCTTTATTCTCCCTCCCAAATGGGTGTTTACTCTGAATAGAAGGCTAATTGGTAAACACTAGAGGTACTGAAGGAATATCTGAGGTGCAGTTGAATACACGACAACACTTCTGACATCACAGAAGAAGCTAGGGCTCTCTAGGATGTAAGAGATTTTTCATGGAGGTCCTAATGATGATGTCACTGAGAACAGCCATGGCCTACCTGCAAACAGCTTTCCGTACATTGAGAGGTTCGAGAGTGCCTTTTCCAGGTATGTCACCTGTGACACAGTGGAAACCTTTATGTACTCCATCTCTCTAGATCTAGAGACTTCATTTGCTTCATTAGTGGTTACATGCTCTTAATGGAGAAAGTTTCTCAGGGGCTTGGCATGGGTAGAAATGTTTTAGGAATGAGGAGAGGAGGAGATTCTTATGGATAATAATTTTATTCAATGGACCATTCCTGTGACATATGATTCAATTTCTTTAGTTTTCTCTGTTTCCCAAAGGCTTGTGTTTTCACTACATACCTTTAATTGAGTATTTTATTACATTTTCTTATTATACATTCCTTTTTATGGGACTTTATGTATATTCCTGAATGTGTTCAAGAATTCTGTTTTCCAATTCAAGTTTTGGCAATGATTTTGGCAAGAAAGGGGGCTCAGCTATAGAGTGAGTATAACAGTATATTAATTGTGTACCTCCTCCAAATGATAAACTCCCATATACTTATTTTATCCAACAATTACCAGACATCAGTAAAGCAACGAACAAAATGTATTACAGAGTGTGGTTATGCAGTCCCATTGGATATCAGTTCTCTAATATCTACCTTCATGTGTTCCCATGACCAGACTTGAGGGTTTTAGATGTTTTACCCTAACTCTTTCTTCAGGCCAAACATAAGATAAAGGAGTATGGTCAGGGAGAGGAATGGCTTGAGGTCCAGGCAAACCTCAACCTCAACAGTTTTATCAGAAAAGGAGGAAGTCTATTTGGCACTGTCATTTGTGGATTCTAAATTCTTGACCTAGTTGCTCAGAATCCATGTTAAAATTCCATTTAACCTCCAAATTGTAGGAGCCACCCAATGTGTGTGTATATATGTGTGTGTATAGCATAAATAAATATATATAACAAATTATATATGCCACCAAACTAGGTATGATTGATAAAGCTCAGAAGTACATCCTGCCCAGAACTTTATATAGATCTTCCCTGAGAGACACAGCTAGAGCATGTCAAAAACAGAAGTGAGTGATAGTGACAAACCAGTGACCTTTAAATTCACCTCTTGTTGGTTGATTTTGAGAAAGGTTTACAAGAGCTGTGTAAGTGAGGGGTCTGAGGGTACCTGGAAGAGAATTAGTGACAAGCAACGCAAAGAAGGATGCCAAGGCAAGAATCTGAACCACGCGTCAATTTTCTTTTTCTCCATGACTGAATTTATACCATAACAGGGGTAACAGAGAGAGGGGTGAAAGTAAGAAACATTTATGCAGTCGAAAGACACAATATTCCTCTGGTCAGAAAATTGGCCGAAATTGAAAGGATGTCAGAAAGTTCACCCATTTGTCATATTATTAGTCGTCAGGACAACTTTATCATATTATTTTTTTTCTTGACCACCAGATTTGTAATAGTCACTTTCTCCTGGCTGGGGATTTTCCATTAACCCAGCCATACTTAATTCTAACCATAATAATAACATCACCAACGTAGGACTTCAGTGGCATCACTCCCGACATCTCCTCCTTCCTTGAAGTCAAATGAATAGGTGTCAAATGTCCGTGCTTGCCATGGAATGAACCCCTCGAGAACTTTGTCTGTCTTAGGTTGGAGTGATATTTGTCACATGGCCAGGAGAATCTTTTAGTCAGGGTCTTTCATGGGATCAGACAGCAACTAATGGCACCTCCCAGCCCCATGTCTTTGGCCCTTTACTCGTGAATATTTCACTCCCTTATCTGTCATTGACTGTCCAGGTTAGCACACAGGGTTTACACTTTCTTCATTTTTCAGCAAAGGCATCAGGACAGTAGGCAGAAAAGAATGTTGGCCTCATTTGACTGAAGGACAAAAATATCTTACCTGGGCTGGAAGGAGATGTGTAGGTGAGCTTGTCCCTCATCAAAGCCTCTTCCATAGCTAGCCTATGATAATATACCTAAATAGAATAATATACCTGCCAGCTAATCATTTCTATCTACTCAGAAATCTAAAGGGTCGTTGTTAGGGAATGATAGTTAGAGTAGTACAAGTATATATGCACCACAAAACAAGGTAAGATTGATGAAGCTATGAAGTAGTGCATGCTGTCAGAAACTTGATATAGATTTTTCCTGGCACACACAGCCAGACCATGTCAAATACAGAAGTGAATGTTAGTGGCAAACCAGGGAACTGAAAATGGACCTTTTGTTAGTAGATTTGGAGAAAGGATTTCATGAGCTGATGGTGCATTCAACACCATAAGAAGAACAATGTCCATGAACCAGAGCATTCTGGTACTAAAACAATAAACAAAGAGTGTTCGTGGACAGACCTATGGCTCCAAATGCATATGTAGCAAAAGATGGCCTTGTTGGGTACCAATGCAAGAAGACCTTGGTCCTACCAAGGTGTGACTGATAGTTCAAGGGAATGTCAAGGAACAGTAAGGAGGATTAGAGAAGAAGGGGTGTGGGACCAGTTAGGGATCTTGTGGACAGAAAAGTGTGAAAGGAAATAACATTTGAAATGCAAATATAGAAATATCCAATTAAAAAAGCAATAAATTTTGTTAAAAATTAAAAGAAAAATGAAATAAATAAAAGAAAATAATTTCCAGCTTACCACATCTATGGACTCAGAAATCTAAAGAATCACTGTCAGGGAATGGTATTCAGAGTAATACTAGTCGAAAGATTGAGATGATGAAGTCTCAAGTGGAAGCACTTCTCTCTCCCAGATATCAGTGTAAGACACAAACTGAACTATAGGTATCCAAAGCATGGAGGAGTTTACTCTGAGCTGAGGACACAATACTTGTCTTTCTCTTCTTCATTAGGAGGTTTTTCTTCTGGACTAAAAGAGTAAAAGCCATGAGCTGTCAGGAAAACATATGTGCCAAGATGAAAACCTGTCTTTTGGAATAAAGAAAGTAATGATATAAACTCTCTGATTTCCAGGAACCATAACAAACAGGGGAGTCCAGATGCTACTGAGAGGATCTGATCTCCTTATTCCCATATGTGGAAGGCTCAGGTCTAGGCTATCTCTTCAGTGATTCCACTCAACCCCTACACAGGACTCACTGAGCTTTCACATTGACCACATGTTTCTTCCTTTTTTTTGTTCTTTTTTTTTTTGGAGCTGGGGACCGAACCCAGGGCCTTGAACTTCCTAGGTAAGCGCTCTACCACTGAGCTAAATCCCCAGCGTTTCTTCCTTTTTTAATACCAAGACAGAAGGCAAGGTTCCTTCTCTCCATCTCTGATCTCTTTTTCCTCTTTGCTCTCTCTCCCAAATGGTTGTTTATTCTGAATTAGAGGCCAATATGCAAATCCTAGAGGTAAGGAAAGAAGATCTGAGAGGTAGTTGTTGTCACGACAACACTTGTGACATCATATAAAAGAAAGAGCTATTCAGGATACAAGAGATTGTTCAGGGAGGTCCTATTGCTGATGTCACTGAAAGCTGCCATTTCCTACCTGCAGAACAGTGTTCCTTATGAGAACCTGATTCAAGGTTGCACTTTTCAGTAGTGACTCCTGTGACATAGTGGAAACCTTCATTTACTACATCTCTCTAAAGCTAGAGACTTCTCTTTCCTCCATTAGTGGTTACATGCTCTGAATGGAGAAAATTAGTCAGGGGCTTGGCATGGGTAGAAATGATTTAGGAACATGGAATGGAGGAGATTCTTCTACATAATATTTTTATTCCCAGTTTCATTCCTGTGACTTACAGTACAAATTTCTAGGTTTTGTCTGTTTCCCAAAGGCCACTATTTTCCATACAGACCTTTAATTGAATGAATATGTATTTCACTTTCTTATTGTACATTCCTTGATAGGGGACTTTATAAATATTCCTCAATGTGTACTCAAAAATTCAGTTTTCCAATTACATTATCTGCAATGATTTTGGCAACAAAGGGAGCCCAGCTCTACAGTGAGTACAGTGCAAACATTGTGTACCTACTTAAAATGATAATCTCCCAAATCATATTTTATCCAAATATTACCAGACATCAATACAGCAAAGGACCATATGGATTATAGAATTCAGTTCTCTAGTCCTATTTTATATCAGTACTACAATATCAACCTTAACGTTTTCCTGTGCCCAGACTTGAGGGGTGGATGTTTTATGAAGATTCTTTCTTAAGGCCAAACATAAGATAATCAAGGATTAGCAGAGAGAAGAATGGCTTGAAAACCAGTTAAACCTCATTTCAATAGGTTAAAAAGAACAGGAGGGAGTCTATTTGACATTGTCATTTGTGGATTCTACATTCTTGACCTAGTGGCGTAGAATCCATATTAAAATTCCACATAGCGTCATAGCTGTAGGAGCTAGCAAATATATATATATTTGATATATATATATATCAGCTACCAAAACTAGATAAGATTGGTGAAGCTAATTAGAAGTGTATTTTGCCAGGAACTGAATATATATATTTCCTGAGAGACACAGCTAGAGCATGTCAAATAGAAAAGTGAATGCTAGTGTCAAAGCAGTGAACTGAAAACGGACTCTTGTAGATTTTGAAGAAGGATTACAAGAGTTGAAGGGGCTTTTAACTTCATAAGAACATTAACACCAATAAACTAGACCTTTCTGCTAGTAAACCAATATTTGAAGACTATACATTGGCAGTCCACGGCCTCAATTGCATCTGTAGCAGAGGATGACCTGTTTAGGCACCAATGGAAGGAGAAGCCCTTGGTAATCCCTAGGTTTGACTCCCAGTTAAAGGGAATGTGAAGGCGCAGTAAGGGGTCTATAGAAGAATGAGAGGGGCCCGGTTAGGTGTCTTATGGGCAAGAAATAGGAAAAAGAAATAATATTTAAAATGTAAATATACATAGATCCAATTAAAAAGCAATATAATTTGCTACAAAATAAAAAAAGGAAGAAATAAAAGAATAGAAATCTGCCAGCTAATCACAACTATTGACTCAGAAATCTAAAGGGTTATTGTCACAGAATGGTAGAGTAATTCTAGTGGAAAGATTGAGATGATGAAGTCTCAAGTAGAAGCACTTCTCTCTCCCAGATATCAGTGTCAGACACAAACTGCACTATAAGAATCCAAAGCATGGAGTGGTTTATTCTGAGCTCAGGACACAATACTAGTCTTTCCCTACCTCCTATGGAACTTTTGCTCTGGCCAAAAAGAATAAAGGCCATGAGCTTTCTGAAAAACAACTTTGCCCTTTTCAACACTTGGCTTATTAGATATGGAAATTAATGACATAAGTTCTCTGACTTCCAAAAAAAAAATAACAAGAAGGGAAGTCCAGATGCTTCTGAGAGACTCCCTGCTCTTGATCCTCATATATGGAAGGCTCAGATCAAGGCTATCTCTTCAGTGATCCCACTCAATGCCTACCCATGTCTCACTGAGCTTTCCCATACACCACCTCTTTCTTCCTTTATTTATAGAAGACAGAAGGCCAGCTTCCTTCAACCATCTCTGATTTCTTCATGCTCTTTGTTCTCCCTCTCAAATCGCTGTTTACTCTGAATTAGAGGCCAATTAGTAAACCCTAGAGGTACTGAAGGAATATCTGAGAGGCAGTTGCAGCCACAAGGACTTGTGACATCACAGAAGAAGCTAAGGCTATCCAGGATACAAGAGATTTTTCAGGGAAGGCCATAGCCTACGTGCTGAACAGATTTCCTTACATTGACCAGATTTGGAGGTGCCCTTTCCAGGAGAGTATCCTGTGACACAGTGGAAATTTTACATGCTACATCTCTCTAAAGCTAGTGAATTCTCTCTGCTTCCTTAGTGATTACATGGTCTGAATGGAGAAAGTTCTACAGGGGCTTGGCATGGATAGAAAAGACCTAGTAACAAGGAGTGAAGGAGATTTTCTGGTAATTAATTATATTCCCACTTCCAATCCTGTGACATACAGTTCAATTCCCTAGGTTTCCTCAGTTTTCCATGTGCCAGTATTTTCCCTACAGATCTTTAATTGAGTGAATATTGTTTTACATTTTCTGATTGTACACTCATTGACAGGGGAATATATATATATATATATATATATATATATATATATATATATATATATGTGTGTGTGTGTGTGTGTGTGTGTGTATATGTACATATATATGTACATATATATATATATATATATGTACTCAAAAATTTCATTTTTCCAATTCCATTTTTTTGCAATTTATTTGGCAAAAAACTTGACCCAGCTAGAGAGAGAATAAACAGTGGAAATATTGTGTACATACTTCAAATGATCAACACTCAAATCCTTATTTTATCCAAAAATTACCAGACATGAATAAAGCATAGGAACACATGGACTATACAATACTCTTCTCTAGTCACATTTGATATCTGTACTACACTATCTATCTTCCTGTCTTCCCACTGCCAGATTATAAGGGTTTAAATGTTTTACCATGATTCTTTCTTAAGCCCAAATATAAGAAACAGTAGGATGGGCAGTGTGAAGGAAGCTTGAAGAACAGTGAAACCTCAACTTCAAGTACAGAAGGGAGTCTATTTATCATTGTCATTTGTAAATTCTAAATTCTTGACCTAGTTTCGCAGAATCCCTGTTAACATTCCACCTAACCAAATAGCTGTAGGAGGCACCAAAATGTGTGTGTGTGTGTGTGTTTTTGTGTGTGTGTGCGTGTGTGTGTGTGTGTCAGCCACCAAAAATACATAAGATTGATGAAGCTAAGAAGTGCATTCTGCAAGAAAATGGATATAAATATGTTTTGAGAGACACAGCTAGAGCATATCAAATACAAAAATGAATGCTTGTGGCAAACCATTGAACTGTAAATGGACCACTTGTTGGTTGATTTTGAGAAAGGCTAACAAGAGCTGAAGGGGCTTTCAACCCCATAAGAACAACAATGCTAATGATCAAAGCTTTCCGGTATGAGACCAATATTGAAAGACTGAACAAGAAGAGACCTATGTCTCCAACTACATATGTAGCAGAGGGTGGCCTTGATGGTCACCAATGGAAGAAGAAACCCTGGAACCTCCCTTGGTTTGACTCACAGTTAAAGAGAATTTGGAGGGACAGTAAGTGGGGTTATAGAAGAAGTGGAGAGGTACCTGTTAGGGATCTTATGGGAGGAAACTCTTAAAGGAAATGATATTATAAATGTAAATATAGAAATATACGTTTAAAAAACAAATATAATTTGTAAAAAAATAAAAAAATATAAGAAATAAGAGAAAAGAAAACCGACAGCTAATCAGAGCTATTGACACAGAAATCTAATGAGTCACTGTCAGGGAATGATAGTCATAGGAATAATATTGGAAAGACTGAGATGATGAAATCTCAAGTAGAAGCACTTCTCTCTCCCATGTATCAGTGTCAGACACAAACTGCACTATAGGGGTCCAAATCCTGGAGGAGTTTACTCTGAGCTGAGGACACAATACTCCTCCATCCCTTCTTCCTTAGGACCTTTTTCATCTTGACAAAAAGAATAAAGCAATGAGCTCTCAGGAAAACAACTGTGCCCTTCCCAACACTTTGCTTTTGGAATAAAGAAATGAATGATATAAACTCTCTGACTTCCAGGAACCATAACAAGCAGGGAAATCCAGATGCTTCTGAGAGGCTCCTATCTCCTGATTCCCATATGTGGAAGGCTCAAATCAAGGCTGTCTTTTCAGGGAACCCACTAAACACCTACTCAGGGCTAACTGAACTCTCCAATGGACAACGTATTTCTTCCTTTTTTATACCAAGACAGAAAGGCAGCTTCCTTCTCCCCATCTCTTATATCTTCATCTTATTTGTTCTCCCTCCCAAATGGCTGTTTACTCTGATTTAGAGGGCAACTATTAATCCCTAGAAGTACTGAAGTAATATCTGAGAGGCAGGTGCTGTCACAACACTTTTGAGCTCACAGAAGGAGCTCCAGGTTACAAGAGATTTTTCAGGGAGGCCTAATGATGATGTCTCTGAGAATTGCCATTGACTACCTGCTGAACAGCTTTTCGTACATTGACCATTTTCATGAGTGCCTTTTCCAGGAGAGTCTCTTGTGACACAGTGGAAACCTTTATGTACTCCATCCCTCTAAACCTAGAGACTTCTCTTTTCTTCATTAGTGGTTTCATGCTCTGAATGGAGAAAGTTAGTCAGGGGCTCAGCATGGGTAGCAAAGATTTAGGAAAATGGAGTGTAGGAGATTCTTCTAGATAAAATTTATATTCCCAAGTTCATTCCTGTGACATACAGTTCAATTTGCTAGGTTTTCTCTGTTTCCCAACAGGCAGTATTTTCCCTATAGACCATTAATTTATTGAATATTGTATTACACAAATTTGATCATGTTCTAGTTTTCTTCTCTTGCTTAGTGCTGAAAAAAGTGATACCCAATACTGTATTAGAACAAATATTACATAGTACACATCAAGACAACAAATTACTCCCAAGGATAATGTAACTTCATACGTAAGCAATTTGAATTTACAGAGAAATGGTTAAGTATTGTATTATTTATCTTTAAAAGTATTCTTATAAGAATCTTTAGAAAAACATAAATATAAACATCTGTATAAAAATTTCATATCTGCTTTAAATGGTCAGAATGCACATCTGTGATTGACCATCCTTATTAAATCCTATCAGGAAGCTGAGGTTAAAACTGGGTCATGAATCAATCATCAACAGTCCACCCTTTGTGACAGTCACACCATTAGCCTGTGCCGCCATTGTTCTTGATCCCTGACCTTAAAAGTTCCTAGCCTTTCCAAACTTCAAATTGTTCAATAAATTGTTTTTTACATCAGAATCAGTAGGCAATAGATCTTAGCCAGCTTCACGAACAATTTAATTTTTCCAAATGCTTTGTAAGGGTGTTGGTCGTAGCTGACCATTCTACATTTCCTCGGGCAATGATGGAAACACTGATATGCCCCAGGGGCAATTGCTAAAAGACCTATACCACTGTTGTTGCAAATACCAATGGCACTTCCCTCTGAGTGGTGGGAAACTCCATGATGATTTTCAGGCACTTCTTAGATTAAGAGAGGTAAGAGTGCAATAACTGAGCAACACTCTACATGAAGTCCTTGTTGGGTTCATGACTTACCAAGGTCCAATGAGGCTGTTCTGAAGTATGGGGCATATCCCAGGAGTTCTAAGGCTCTTTGCCATTCCTCTTTCACAGGCCTTGGTCATACTCCTTGTCAGAACCAAATTTGAACGATGCTTTTACCCTGGATAGAATTTCAAATACTATACTGAATAGGGAGAGTACACAGCCTTACATTTTCCTTGACATTAATTGAATTGCTTTATATTTCTTTCCATTTAGGTTGATGTTGGGTACCGACTTGCTGTCCTTTCCTTCTATTATATTTTGCATTGGACTGGTATCCTTGATTGCTCTCATGCTTTTAACATGAAGGGGGGTTGGAATATTTTTGCAACTTTTTCAGGATCTAATGAGATTATCATGTGATTTTTTTCTTTCAGTTTCATTATATAGCGAATTATATTGATGGATTTTCAGAAATTGAGCCATCCCTGCCTACACTAGAAATTAATAATTACACAGCATAACCTACAGAAGTGACCTCATATTCACATGCATACTCTAACATCTCCCCCCTAAAAACAAAAACATGCAAACCAAAAAACCATTCACCCTACAGAACAGATCTAATACTCATATACACACTCAAACATCCCAATCGAAAAAACAAAAACCAGAAAACATGCAAGCAAAAAAACCCTGCTCCCGCAACATCAATATTGCATGAACTAAATATAACTTCTCATTAATACCTTTAAGCATTAATGGCCTCTACTCAACAGTAAAAGGACACAGGCTAACACAATGGATTTAAAAACAGGATCCATCCTTCTGTTGCAGTCAAAAAACACAATTTAGCAACCGAGATAGACACAACTTCAGACTAAGGGGTTGAAAAAAGTTTTCTAAGCAAATGGGCACAAGAAACAAGTTGGTTGTAGCCATTCTTACATCCAGCAAATCGGACTTTCAACCAAAAGTAATGAAAATACATGGGGAAGGACACTTCATATGCATCAGAGGAAAAATCCACCAAAATGGCATCTCGATTCCAGATGTCTATATTCCAAAGACAAAAGCAGCAACATTGGTGAGAGAAATATTGCTGAAGATTAAATATCACATCGAACCTCACATATTAATAGTGGAGAACTTCAATATCCCTCTATCACAAAGGCCAGGCAATTGAGACAGAAACTAAAACAAAATAAATGATGTAACTAATACAGGGTTCAATTAAATTGACCTCACTGGTATCTACAGAATAGTTCACCCGAACACAAAACAGCACACTCTCTCTTCAGTACATCATGGAACCTTATCCTAAACTGACCATGTTCTCCCACTCTAAACAAGCCACAACAGACACAGAAAGACTGCGCTAACAATTGGATCTTCTCAGATCACCATGGATTAAAACTGGACTTCAACAATAAGAAAAAGTGTATAATCTCATTGAAATTCAATAGCTCACAACTGAAGAAACATCAGCTCAGACAAGAAATGAAAAAAAAAGAAAGCATTCCTAGAATTAAATGAAAATGAAGGCACAGCTTCTCCAAACTTAAGGGACATAAGGAAAGCAGTGCTAAGTGGATCATGCATATGCAGCACAGGGCACTTTCCTAAAGAAACCAGAGACCCCCCAAACTAGCATCTTCCCAGCACACCCTAAATCTCTATAATAAAAAGAAGCAAATACATATTAAAGGAGGAGACTGCAAGAAATGATCAGACTCGGGGTGAAAGTGGTCCATTAGAAACAAAGAATACAAAGATCAACAAAAAGAAGAGCTGGTTCCTTGGGAAAATCAACCTGACAGACAAACCCTTAGACAGACAATGTAATAGGTGGAGAGACAACATCCAAATAACACAATCAGAAATGAACAGGGAGCCGTATCAATGGACACTGATGAAAGTCACAGAATCCTTAGGTCTCACTTCAAATACCTGCTGACTCCAAAATTAGAAGCTCTGAACGAAGTGGATGACTGTGTAGACTGATTAAACTGACCACAGCTAAATTCAGATTAGATAAACTGTGTAAATAGCTCTACAACACCTAAAGAGACACAAACATTAATTAAGTTTCCCTACTGAAAGAGCAGGAGGGCCAGATTGTTTGAGTGCGGACTCCTACCAGATTTTCAAAGAATTCTCAACCTACTCCAAAAAACAGAAACAGGATGAAAATCGCCAAACTGGTTCCACGACACCACTGTCGCCCTGACACCTAAATCACAAATGACTCAACAAAGAAAGAATTTCACACCAATTTCCCTTACGAATATTGGTGGAAAAAATACTAGGTAAAATGCTCAAAAATAATATCCAAGGGTATATGAATACCGCCACTCAGTGCCATCATGTAGGCTTCCTTCTGAGGCTACAGAAGTAGATCAATCTATGAAAATTCATCAAAGTGATCCACCATATAAGCAAACTGAACTGAAAAAAAATATTCTACCCTCAGCATTTCCCATTAACATGCGAGCTCTACTTGGAGTTAAATTTGTGGAAGCTGCATATCATGCAATATATATATATATATATATATATATATATATATATATATGTGTGTGTGTGTGTGTGTGAGTGTATATACATATAAAATATTATTCTAATAAATTACTATATTAAAGTGTTATTTACTAATATTATGATAATATAATTAATATTCATAGAGTATATTAACATATTAAATTGTTATATATCAATATTATGATAATATATAATAAATATCAATATATCATATTAACATATTAAATTATACTATTATTATAAATAATAAATACAGATATATTGTATTAATATATCAAATTATTATAAATTATTATCATGAAATAATATAATTAATATTAACATATTATGTTAGTATATTAAATTCTTATATAGTAATAATATTATACCTCTCTTACCCTCTTCTGCATCTCTACCTATACCACCCTCAACCCTCCAGTATCATCTTTCCCCTCTGGCTCCCTGTCATAGGCTCTAGCATTTACTGAACAGGTAAAATGGACAGCAGGTTCACATGCGATCTCCTTAATCCATGATAGAGGTCTAGTCAGCGGAAACATCCTTTGAGGAAGCAGATAAATATCAGCATTCAAATAATATTTGCTGAGGGAAGATCAAATCCGAATAATCACTTTGCATATCTATCCAGTGGATTCTGAGAAAATGGGGAATATTCTTCCTAAAGACCAAGCTATACTTCTCCTGGTCTTATATCTGAAAGGACCTCTGCTATACTCAAGGACATGTGCTCCATAAGGTTCCTAACTGCTTTCTTCATAATGAGAAGGAAATAGAAATAACCCAGATGCCCCTCAATCAGAGATTGGCTACAGAAAATGTGGTTCATTTACACTATGGAGTACTTCGCAGCTATGAAAAATAAAGACATCGTGAAGATGCGGTGAAGTATATGGAATCAGAAAGTATTGTTCTGAATGAGGTAACTGAGACCCAAAATAACATTTACATACTCACTTAAAAGAGGGTATAAGCCATAAAGTACAGAGTTCACACACTATGATCTACGGAAACAAAGAGGTTAAACATGAAGAAAAACCCAAGAAAAATGCTTGAAATTCACTCAGAAGGAGGAAGAAAATATTGAGAGGAGGCAGATGGAAGGAAAGGATTGGGTGGCTGAGGGGATGGGATGGGAAATGGGGTTTGAGAATCATTTCTTGGGAGAGACGAGCAAGAGAGACAGAGGGCCAAGAGAATAAAGAGAAATCAGTGACTGTCCAGGGTGGGTGCTATCTCTATGGTTTGCCTGCAATCTGGGATGGGTGAGACTAACCCGGCATCAATGAGGGTGACTTTAGCTGAGACTCATAACAGTGGGGATACGGATACTGAAATGGTCACTTTCCGTAGCTGCGGAAGACCCAAGGTGGAATGATAAGGACCCAAACCCACTCCCCAAATTTTGACCTAGAAATTGCCTTCTCTATAAGAGACACAGGAACAGAGATAGAAGAGGAAATGAGGGAATGGCGACAGGATAAGTGCCCGGATGTGAGACTTATCCCATGGACAGTCGTCAAACACTGACATTATTAATGGTCCTTATGTTTGCAGACAGGAGGATAGCATTATTTTCCTCTGCAAGGCTCAACGGAGCAGCCGACTGACACAGAAGCAGAGTCACACGACCAAATATCGGATGGAGCTCAGTGAGTCTCACTGAAGAGCAGAGGGAAGGACTGAGAGAGGCAGAGGAGCACAATGGTCTTCACCTGGGGTCACTAAACCCGTCGCCTGACTGTGAATACTGTTCTCCTACCTGGGCTGCGTTTTCAGGACCTGGTGGGAGACAATGAACCTATTCCTAAAGAGAATTGATGTGCCAGAGGAGAGGGTGCACCGAGAGGGGTCCTCCACTCTCTCAGAGAAGGGGAGGGGATAGAAGGAGGGACTCTAAATAGTGGGGCCTGGAGGATTGTGGTGCCAGGGCAGCATTCAGAATGTTATCTGGTGAATAGATACAACTATTCTGGCAAGGAGGGGACCGGGGACATGACATCACAGGGACGGAAGTTTGACATCATTGGGGTGGGGCATGACATCATGGGGTAGGGTATGACATTATGGGGGCGGGGATATCACATCATGGGGGCGGGGTATGACAGCATTGGTTAGGGCATGACATCATGAAGATTAAGAGAACATAGATGAAACTAGAAGAAAGAAATCAGCTCGAGAGCGAACTGAGACCTAGAGACACAGACATGGCGGGCGTTTACCTAGGCATGGTATCATCTGTGAGACAAATCATATTCTATCTACAATCTACAAATGCAGAGAGGACACAGGAAAGGAGAAGGCCCATGAGGGGGAAAGAGTCGACCTCTCTGAAAGGAAAACTGGAACAGATTTTGTGGGTGAGTGAGAGCGACTGAGGACAGGAGCAGAGGATCTGTGGGGAAGATGGAGGGATAGCGCGGTGCAGAGAGTACCGGCCAGAATTAGGGAACATACGGGTTAATGCAGAAACTCGATGAACTGGTTAATTCATGGCATATAGTAGGAGACCTTCCTGAGAATTTTATTTGATGGAGAATGCAAAGTCTGACTGTGCAATCAGTTGAAATCGAGCAAGCAAGACCTCTGGGGTGGGGATGGGGCACATTCAGTGGAGTCGGTTTCTGAGGAGGTCAAATGGAGATCCCTGAACCACAGACTGAGGCTGGGACAGAGATTAAATAAGCTCAACCAAATGAGGCCTCCATCAATGCAAATGCACCCGAAAACCCCTTCCTGCTCTCCAAGGTTTGTGTAGCCCTTTTTCACCCTGAGTAAAATATATGCACACAGCGCATCCACGAATACCTTCTAAAAGAGCTGTGACACTGATTTCCTTGGAGGAACCCCTAACTCAATTGCAGGTAGACCAAGTTTCTGCTGAGGGATTGGTTCCTGGGGCCACTTCATCCTTTCACACCTGGCGTGCACCTGGACACTCTAAGAAGCAGACATCAGAGATGTGTGTGTGTGTGTGTGTGTGTGTGTGTGTGATGTGTGTGTGTGTGTGTGTGTGTGTGTGTGTGTGTGTGTGTGTGTGTGTTAGTCGTGCATAAGCTAACCATCCTCTCACAGACTGTCTGGATTGGTTTTTTTTTGGAAGGTTGGCGAATCTTTCTCTTGTCCTTAGAAAAGACCAATCTGGCTCTCAACTCTCTCTGTGAAGCCGTGACAGGGTGAGTGATTTTCATGTGTGAGGTAATTTGCGTTCATGGACACACGGCTCAATATTTACTTTCCTTAGTCTGTGTTCCCTCGAGGGCATTATTCTATTATTATTATTATTATTATTATTATTATTATTATTATTATTCCAGGATTATTCGTTTATATTATTGTCTGCGTTGCTACCAGTGTGCTAAAGTTCACTGATGGCAGAAAGAAAGATTTTGGTTCACAGGGTTCCCATTGGACGGCCATGATTTGTTCTTGGAACTGTACATTTTATTTACATGCTTACAAGAGCAAATACATGCAAGTACAGAAAGTTCCTTGGTCTTCTACATGAGAGAGACACCCTCACGTAGTCCTCTGATCTACTTGAGAAACAGAGAATTTAGATGGACAATGAAAAGGATGGTGATCAAAGACCCACATTAGAGAGAAATACGACAGTTTTTCACAATGTTTCAGGCTTTGGGGATTCGTAGACATTACACAACCATTTTTTCATTCGTAGCAGGAATAGTCAGAATTATTAAATACGAGAAGGCAGAAAATTTTAACAACATATTTATGCCATCTAATTTAAATTCCTGTATTCTGTCTCTGGAACACTACATATTCTCTTTCAGGTTCTTGTTGAAATTATGAAGAAGTGAAAACTGGTTTGTGTTTATCTGTTCACATTCATTTTTTTTATCTTTATTAACTTCAGTATTTCTTATTTACATTTCGACTGTTATTCACCTCCCGGTTTCCAGGCAAACATTCTCCTAACCCCTCCCCCTCCACTTCTTTATGGGTGTTCCCTTCCTCATCCTCCCCACATTACTGCCCTCCCCCCAACAATCAGGTTCATTGGGGGTTCAGCCTTGGCAGGACCAAGGGCTTCCCCTTCCACTGCTGCTCTTACTAGGCTACTCATTGCTACTTATGAGGTCGGAGCCCAGTGTCAGTCCATGCGTATATAGTCTTTGGGTAGTGGCTTAGTCCCTGGAAGCTCTGGTTGGTTGGAATTGTTGTTCATATGGTGTTCCGAGCCCCTTCCAGTCCTTTCTCTGATTCCTTCAGTGAATGGCTGCTGGCATTGGCCTATGTATTTGCTGTATTCTGGCTTTGTCTCTCAGGAGAGATCTACATCTGGTTCCTGTCAGCATGCACGTCTTTCCTTCATCCATCTTATCTAGTTTGGTGGATGAATATGTATGGGCCACATGTGAGGAAGGTTCTGAATGGGTTTCCCTGCTGGCTCTGTTCTAATCTTTGCCTCCCTATTATCTCCCAAGGGTATTCTTGTTCCCCTTTTAAAGAAGGAGTGAAGCATTCACATCTTGGTCATCTTTCTTAAGTTTCATGTGTTCTGTGCATCTAGGGTAATTCAAGAATTTGGCCTTATAGCCACTTGTCAATGAGTGCATACCATGTGTATTTTCCTGTGATTGGGTTACCTCACTCAGGATGATATTTTCGAGTCCATCCATTTGATAATGAACTTAATAATGTCATTATTTTTGATAGCTGAGTAATATTTCATTGTGTAGATGTACTACATTTTCTGCATCCACTCCTATGTTGAAGGGCATTTGGGTTCTTTCCAGCTTCTGGCTATTATAAATAAGGAATTCTGCACTAAACACATCTCGACCGGACTCTTTTCAGTTGGGAGACCTTTAATGACTGCTTCTATTTCTTTAGGAGTTATGGGGTTGTTTAAATGGTTTATCTGTTCCTGATTTAATTTTGGCACCTGGTATCTGTCTAGGAAATTTTTAAGTTTTTTTGAATATAGGCTTTTGTAGTAGGATTTGATGGTTTTTTGAATTTACTCTGATTTTGTAGTTATTTCTCCCTTTTCATTTCTGACTTTGTTAATTTGGACACACACTCTGTGTCTTCTCGTTCGTCTGCCCAAGGATTTATCTATCTTGGTGATTTTTCAAAGAACCACCTTTTGGTACTGTTGATTCTTTCTATGGTCCTCTTTGATTCTACTTGGTTGTTTTCAGCTCTGAGTATGATTATTTCTTGCCTTATTCTCATCCTGGTTGTATTTCCTTCTTTTTTGTTGTAGAGCTTTCAGGTGTGCTGTCAAGATGCTGACATATGCTCTCTCCTGTTTCTTTCTGCAGGCACTCAGAGCTATGTGTTTTGCTTTTAGCACAGCTTTCATTGTGTCCCCTAAGTTTGGGTATGTTGTACCTTAATTTTCATTAAATTCTAAGAAGTCTTTAATTTATTTCTTTATTTTTTCCTTGACCACGTTATCATTGAGTAGAGCATTGTTTAACTTCCATGTATATGTGTGCATTCTTTCCTTATTGTCATTGAAGACCAGCTTTAGCCCTTAGTGGATGGATATGATGCATGGGATTATTTCTATCTTTCTGTATCTGTTGAAGACTGTTTTATGACAAATTATATGGCCTATTTTGGAGAAAGTACCATGAGGTGGTGAGAAGAATGTATATCCTTTTGCTTTAGGATAGAATCTTCTATAAGTATATTATAAGTCCATTTGGTTCATGACTTCTCTTAGTTTGTCTATATCTCTGTTTAATTTCTGTTTTCATGACTGTCCATTGATGAAAGTGGGGTATTTAAATCTCCTAGTCTTATTGTGTGAGGTGCAATGTGTGCTTTGAGATTTAGTAAGGTTTCTTTTATGTATGTAGATGCCCTTTTATTTGGAGCATAGATATATATGATTTACAGTTAATCTTGGTGATTTTTTCCTTTGATGAATATGAGGTGTCCTTCCTTATCTTTTTAGATGACTTTTGGTGAAAGTCAATTTTACTTGATATTAGAAAGACTACTCCACTTTGCTTCTTCAGACGATTTTCTTGGAAAGTTGTTTTCCAGCCTTTCACTCTGAGATATTGTCTGTCTTTTTCTCTGAGCTGGGTTCCCTGTATTGCAAAATGCTGGGTCCTCATTCAATACCCAGTTTGTTAATCTGTGTCTTTTTAGTGGGGAATTGAGTTCTTTGATGTTGAGAGATATTTAGGAATAGTGATGGTTGCTTTCTGTTATTTTCATAATTTGAGGTTAGTTTATGTTTGTGTGCTTCTCTTCTCTGTTTTCCTGGGAAAACGTTAATTTCTTACTTTATCTATGGTTTTACTTGCCTTTGTCTGTTGGGCTTTGCAATTTATTATCCGTTGTAGAACTGGATATGTGGAACGGTATTGTGTAAATTTGGTTTTGTCATGGAATATCTTGGTTTCTCCATCTATGTTAATTGAGAGTTTTGCAGGATACAGTAACCTGGGCTGGCATTTGTGTTCTCTTAGGGTCTCTATGACATCTGTCCAGGATCTTCTGGCTTTCATAGTTTCTGGCGAAAAGTCTGGTGTGATTCTGATAGGTCTGCATTTATATGTTACTTGACCTTTTTTCCTTACTGCTTTTAATATTTTTCTTTGTTCTGTGCATTTGGTGTTTTTACTATTATGTGACGGGAGAATTTTATTTACTGGCCCAATCTATTTGGAGTTCTTTAGGCTTCTTGTATGTTCATGGGCATCTTTTTCTTTAGGTTAAGGAGTTTTGTCTATGATTTTGTTGAATATATCACTTTCCCTAGATGCTGGCAGTCTTCAATCTCTTCTATACCTCTTATCCTTAGGTTTGAGCTTCTCATTGTTTCCTGGATTTCCTGTATGTTTTGGGCTAGGAGCTTTTTCTGTTTTACATTATCTTTGACAGTTGTGTGGATGTTGTCTATGGAATCTTCTGCTCCTGAGATTCTGTCTTCTATCTTTTGTATCATGTTGGTGATTCTTGCATCTATGACTCCTGGTCTCTTCCCTTGGTTTTCCATCTCCAGGGTTGTCTCCCTTCATGCTTTCTTTATTGTTTTTATTTCCATTTTTAACTCCTGGATGGCCTTGTACATTTCCTTCTTTTGTTTTGTTGTTTTTTTCAATTAGTTTTTAAGGTATTTTTGTGTTTCCTTTAACGGATTCTAGTTGTTTACTTCTGTGGTCTTCTATTTTCCAAACGGAATTATTTATGACCTTCTTATCATCCTTGATCGTCATGATAAAATGTGATTTTAAATCTAGATCTTCCTTTTCTGGTGTGTTTGGATATCCAGTTTTTGCTTTGGTGGGAGAATTGGGCTCTAATGACCCCAAGTAGTCTTGATTTCTCTTGCTTGCTTTCCTGTGCTTTCCTCTTCCATCATGTTGTCTCTGGAGTTAGCTCGTTTGACTCTTTTTGACAGTGGCTTGGCTGTCCTGTAGGTCTGTGTGTCAGGACTGCTGTAGACTTGTTTTCCTGTTTCTTTTACCCAGTAATGGGAACAGAGTATTCTGCTCTCAGGCGTGTAGTTTCTCCTGTTCACTGGCTTTCAGCTGTCCCTGTGGGTAAGAACCAGCACGACTTGCACCTAATTCTCCTTGGTTCCTCTGTGGGTGGGTTGCACAGATTTCACAAAGTGCTTTCCTGTGGAGTCAGGAATCTGGGCAGAGAATAGTCTCCTCTGGTTTCCCAAGAGTGTCTGTTCCTCTGAAGTTCTAGTTCCCCCACCCTCAGGATTTGGTTGCAGGGAGCTGTTTGACCAGTTCTGTTCAGATCCTGGCACAGTCTGGAACATGGTGGTCCTGCAGATTTACTGCTCCTATATTCCTGTGTCCAGAAGAACTTTGCAGTTACCTTTTGGGTCAGAGATGTGGGCAATGATGGGCATAAGTGTCAGTCTTTCCTGCCCTGAAGTCTCTTTTTAGCCTACACTCCTGGGTGATCAGCTCTCTCTCCCACAGCATCTACAAGCAGGGAATTCTGGGCCAGGATCAGTGAGGTTCAGGTACAAACTAGAAACTGGAAGTGCCTGGTCCCAATGTGAATTCTGCCTTTGCGTGTCCCGAGTCCATTAGGCAGGACACTTGGAGCAAAAAAGTTGGTTTAACCTCTGCTCTCAGGCCTGAAGTCACTCTTCGGGCTGTCTTTCAGCTCTCCATGAAGGCAGCAACCAGAAATGTCCATCCCCTACAGCTACTAGGTCCCTATGCACAAGAGGCACAGGTGGACCTTGGTGGTTTTTCTTTTTTTTCCTTGAGTCCGGATTGTTAGCAGAGTTCTCAGTGGTTTCTACCCCTCTGATGGTCTAAGTTTTCCCCACATTACACAAGATTTGTGTGTAGGATGCAGTTTGGACCAGGTCAGATCCAGATGTAGTTTGGACTTTAGGAATCCTACAGCTTGACTGCTCCTATATGCATTTGTCCAAAGGCATTATTCAGTTTGCTCTTGGGTTAGGGATGTGGGCCCAGGTGGGCAGAAGTGGCAGTCTCTCCTTCCCTGAGGTCTCAGTATTGCCCACTCTTCTGGGTGATCTGTACCACAGAGATTACAAAGGAGTTTCAAATGTTCATTCCCTATCCTACATGTCTCCAATCGTTCCAATTCTCCTCCAAAGTGTGTTGGATAAGACCCCTCTGGTCAAGGGGAGGTACAACCAGACCCATCAAATAAAGAGGGCTGCATGACTTCTTTTAAAGGTATTCTCAGTGATTTTTCATATTCCACAAATGGATTAAGTCCTGACCCCTCTCCACATGAGAGTTTAATAACTTCACCAACTACCGAAGCAGGGTAGAGAGCTATGTCCACTCACAAAGATAGTAAAAGATGTCTCCCATCTCCACAAAAAGTTCCTTATACAAGCTGCTTCGTGCAAAATGAGTTTGAAAACTGATTCTGCTGACAAAGGGATTTCAGAACTTCCCTATTAAACCAAGAGTACCTTCAAAGTCCTCCATTATTAAAAATGACATTAAATAATCACTTGTTGTCCAAGGGGGACAAAATGCAGTCACAAATCCCCAAGTGAACCTCCTAACACACATACCAGCCTAAGTAGAGACAAAAAGTTTCTGCATGTACACCATTAGATCAAGGACCACTGCCAGTATCAGAAGAGGCTCTTAAGAGTTCCACACCCACGCACGATGTGGTAGAAAATTCTGAGTCCACCCAAGGAACTCTTGTGCATTCTGCACATAAAATATATGTTCTACCACACTCACCATTTGGCCCAGTACTTCCAATGTCCCTATACAACGGAGAATTATTCAAATATCCTCCACCACTGAAAAGGATTCTACTGACTTGTCATCAGTCCCAAAAAATCAAGTTTATCACCACATACTCAATGAGCCATGCAGACTCCATATTTATACAATACACAGAGAAGATAGAACATCCCCTACCTCCTCAGGGGACTCTAGGTCATTCTGTCCTGAAAGGAGAGGCTCCAAAATTTTCCACATACACATCAGAGATGCTAGAATTTCCCAAAACTGAGCAGGATTCTCTGAGTAGTACTCTATCTCATAAAGAGAATGTGGGACAAGAAATATCTACAAAAGTAGTTCTACCCACAGCCACATCTAAAGAAATGGCTTGTGGATGTGAAACATGTACAAAAGATGGACTACGACATATTCGAACTATAGAGAAGGTTATGGATCCAACCATATGTGAAAGTGGAGTGGTGGGACATGATATGCAAACACCAGTGTCTGTAGCATCCTCAGCATCTGAGGAAAGGGATTCCTTGGATTCCATTAGTGCAAAAGAATGTATATGACCTCTGCAAACTTCACGGGAGTCTATAGTAACTTCCTGATCTCCTCAAGGTCAAGTAAGTTCCCCAAAGTCAGAAGATACTACACACTCTTCCAAATATGCTCAAAGTGATTTGTCATTGTGCAAATTAGACTTCAAAAACACAAAATATTTTTTCATATTTCCAAAGGTCTGAAGGAAAGTCCACATCAAAAAAAAAATCATTTAGGCTGTGTGCCATTAGCCCAAGTATATCAGAAAAATTCCTTGTCTTCTAAACTGTCTAAAAATCAGTCTGACTCTAGCTCTCTTCCTGGGAAACATTTACCATGAGCCATACAATCCCCAGGACAATTGAAATCTAAAAAGGGGTATCTAGAAACTTTACCATCGGCCAAAAGGTCTTTAGTATGTTCAGCAACTTCTCCATGAGCTCAGTTAACCCATAGAACAAAAGAACTAAAGCCAACTGCACAGAGTGTTTTCCCAAGATCCACATATTTCTTCTTTTTTTTTTACGACAAGACAGAAGGCCAGCTTGTTTCTCCCCATATCTGATCTCTTCATCCTCTTTTTCTCCCTACCAAAAGGTTGTTTACTCTGAATAGGAAGCCAATTAGCATACCCCAGAGGTACTACAGGAATATCTGAGGTCCAGTTGAAGACATAACAACACTTGTGGTATCACAGAAGAAGATATATATATATATATATATATATATATATATATATATATATATATATATACCAAAACTAGACAAGATTGATGACTCTAAGACGTGCATTCTGCCAATAAACTGTTGTAGATCTTGCATTAGAGACACAGCTAGAGCATGTCAAATACAGAAGTGAATGCTAGTGGCAAATCAGAGAACTCAAAACAGACCCCTTGTTTGAGAAGGTTGAGAAAGGATTACAAAAGCTGAATGGGCTTTCAACCCATAAGAACAACACATTCAACTAACCATAGCTTTCTTGTGATAAACCAATATTCAAAGACTGTTTATGGACAGACCTATGGCTCCAACTGCATATGTGGCAGAGGATGGCGATGTTGGGCAGCAATGTTAGGAGAAGCCCTTGGTTCACCCTAGTTTTTACTGCTAGTTCAAGGGGATGTCAAGGCACAGTTAAGGGGTTATAGAAGAAGGGTAAGGGGGCAGTTAGGAATCTTTTGGACAGGAAATTGGAAAAGGAAATAACATTTGAAATGTAAATATAGAAATATCCAATTATGAATATCGACGCAAAAATACTCAATAAAATTCTGGCAAACCGAATTCAAAAGCACATCAAAACAATCATCCACCATGATCAAGTAGGCTTCATCCCAGGCATGCAGGGATGGTTTAATATACGGAAAACCATCAACGTGATCCATTATATAAACAAACTGAAAGAACAGAACCACATGATCATTTCATTAGATGCTGAGAAAGCATTTGACAAAATTCAACACCCCTTCATGATAAAAGTCCTGGAAAGAATAGGAATTCAAGGCCCATACCTAAACATAGTAAAAGCCATATACAGCAAACCAGTTGCTAACATTAAACTAAATGGAGAGAAACTTGAAGCAATCCCACTAAAATCAGGGACTAGACAAGGCTGCCCACTCTCTCCCTACTTATTCAATATAGTTCTTGAAGTTCTAGACAGAGCAATCAGACAACAAAAGGAGATCAAAGGTATACAGATCGGAAAAGAAGAGGTCAAAATATCACTATTTGCAGATGACATGATAGTATATTTAAGTGATCCCAAAAGTTCCACCAGAGAACTACTAAAGCTGATAAACAACTTCAGCAAAGTGGCTGGGTATAAAATTAACTCAAATAAATCAGTTGCCTTCCTCTATACAAAAGAGAAACAAGCCGAGAAAGAAATTAGGGAAACGACACCCTTCATAATAGACCCAAATAATATAAAGTACCTCGGTGTGACTTTAACCAAGCAAGTAAAAGATCTGTACAATAAGAACTTCAAGACACTGAGGAAAGAAATTGAAGAAGACCTCAGAAGATGGAAAGATCTCCCATGCTCATGGATTGGCAGGATTAATATGGTAAAAATGGCCATTTTTCCAAAAGCAATCTACAGATTCAATGCAATCCCCATCAAAATACCAATCCAATTCTTCAAAGAGTTAGACAGAACAATTTGCAAATTCATCTGGAATAACAAAAAACCCAGGATAGCTAAAGCTATCCTCAACAATAAAAGGACTTCAGGGGGAATCACTATCCCTGAACTCAAGCAGTATTACAGAGCAATAGTGATAAAAACTGCATGGTATTGGTACAGAGACAGACAGATAGACCAATGGAATAGAATTGAAGACCCAGAAATGAACCCAAACACCTATGGTCACTTGATTTTTGACAAAGGAGCCAAAACCATCCAATGGAAAAAAGATAGCATTTTCAACAAATGGTGCTGGTTCAACTGGAGGGCAACATGTAGAAGAATGCAGATCGATCCATCCTTATCACCCTGTACAAAGCTTAAGTCCAAGTGGATCAAGGACCTCCACATCAAACCAGACACACTCAAACTAATAGAAGAAAAACTAGGGAAGCATCTGGAACACATGGGCACTGGAAAAAATTTCCTGAACAAAACACCAATGGCTTATGCTCTAAGATCAAGAATCGACAAATGGGATCTCATAAAACTGCAAAGCTTCTGTAAGGCAAAGGACACTGTGGTTAGGACAAAACGGCAACCAACAGATTGGGAAAAGATCTTTACCAATCCTACAACAGATAGAGGCCTTATTTCCAAAATATACAAAGAACTCAAGAAGTTAGACCGCAGGGAAACAAATAACCCTATTTAAAAATGGGGTTCAGAGCTAAACAAAGAATTCACAGCTGAGGAATGCCGAATGGCTGAGAAACACCTAAAGAAATGTTCAACATCTTTAGTCATAAGGGAAATGCAAATCAAAACAACCCTGAGATTTCACCTCACACCAGTGCGATTGGCTAAGATCAAAAACTCAGGTGACAGCAGATGCTGGCGAGGATGTGGAGAAAGAGGAACACTCCTCCATTGTTGGTGGGATTGCAGACTGGTAAAACCATTCTGGAAATCAGTCTGGAGGTTCCTCAGAAAATTGGACATTGAACTGCCTGAGGATCCAGCTATACCTCTCTTGGGCATATACCCAAAAGATGCCTCAACATATAAAAGAGACACGTGCTCCACTATGTTCATCGCAGCCTTATTTATAATAGCCAGAAAATGGAAAGAACCCAGATGCCCTTCAACAGAGGAATGGATACAGAAAATGTGGTACATCTACACAATGGAATATTACTCAGCTATCAAAAACAACGAGTTTATGAAATTCGTAGGCAAATGGTTGGAACTGGAAAATATCATCCTGAGTGAGCTAACCCAATCACAGAAAGACATACATGGTATGCACTCATTGATAAGTGGCTATTAGCCCAAATGCTTGAATTACCCTAGATCCCTAGAACAAACGAAACTCAAGACGGATGATCAAAATGTGAATGCTTCACTCCTTCTTTAAATGAGGAAAAAGAATACCCTTGGCAGGGAAGGGAGAGGCAAAGATTAAAAGAGACTGAAGGAACACCCATCCGGAGCCTGCCACACATGTGGCCCATACATATACAGCCACCCAATTAGACAAGATGGATGAAGCAAAGAAGTGCAGACCGACAGGAGCCGGATGTAGATCGCTCCTGAGAGACACAGCCAGAATACAGCAAATACAGAGGCGAATGCCAGCAGCAAACCACTGAACTGAGAATAGGTCCCCTATTGAAGGAATCAGAGAAAGAACTGGAAGAGCTTGAAGGGGCTCGAGACCCCAAAAGTACAACAATGCCAAGCAACCAGAGCTTCCAGGGACTAAGCCACTACCTAAAGACTATACATGGACTGACCCTGGACTCTGACCCCATAGGTAGCAATGAATATCCTAGTAAGAGCACCAGTGGAAGGGGAAGCCCTGGGTCCTGCTAAGACTGAACCCACAGTGAACTAGTCTATGGGGGGAGGGCGGCAATGGGGGGAGGGTTGGGAGGGAAACACCCATAAGGAAGGGGAGGGGGGAGGGGGATGTTTGCCCGGAAACCGGGAAAGGGAATAACACTCGAAATGTATATAAGAAATACTCAAGTTAATAAAAAAAAAATGAAAAAAAAATAAAAAAAATAAAAAAGCTATAAAATTTGCTAAAAAAAAAAAAAGGAACGAAAGAAAAGAAAAGAAAATTAGCAGCTAATCAGACCTATTGACTCAGTAATCCAAAGGGTCCCTGTCAGGGAATTATAGTCAGAAAAATACTAGTGGAAAAACTGAGATGATGATGTCCAAATTTGAAACTCTTCTCTCTCCCAGATATAAGTGTCAGACACAAACTGCACTATAGATATCCAAAGCATGGAGGTGTTTACTCAGATCTAGGGATACAATACTTGTACTTCCTGTCTTTTTTAAGTCCTTTTTCTTCTTGTCAAAAAGAATAAAGGCCATGTGCTATCAGGAAAACAACTTTCCCCTTCCCATCACTTGGCTTTTGGAATGAAGAAATGAATGATATAAACTCTCTTACATCCAAGAAGCATAATATCGGGGAAGTCCAGATGCTTCTCAGAGGTTCCCAGCTCCTGATACCCATATATGGAAGGCTCAGATCAATGCTATCTGTTAAGAGATACCACTCAACCATACCAAGGACTCACATTTCCCAAGGACCACATATTTCTTTCATTTTTAATACCAAGACAGAAGGGAGCTTCCTTATCCCAATATCTGATCTCTTCATCCTCTTTGTTCTCTCTCAAAAATGGCTGTTTACTCTGAATTAGATGCCAATTAGTAAACCTTTGAAGTACTGAAGGAATATCTAAAAGGGAGTTCCAGTCATTACAACACTTGTGACATCACAGAAGAAGCTAGGAATCTCCAGGTTACATGAGATCTTTCAGGGAGGGCTTAATCGATGATGTCACTGAGACCTGCCATGGCCTACCTGCTGAACAGCTTTCTTTACAATGACCAGATTTGAGGGTGACCTTTCCTGGTATATCTCCTGTGATTCAGTGGAAACCTTTATGTACTCCATCTCTCTAAAGCTACAGACTTCTCTTTGCTTTATTTGAGGTTACATGCTATGAACAGAAAAAGTTAGTCAAAGGCTTGGCATGGGTAGAAAAGATCTTGTAACATAGAGTGGAGGAGATTCTTCTGGATAATAATTTTACTCTCAAGTACATTTCGTGAAATACAGTTCAATTTTGTAGATTTTCTGTGTTTCCCAAAGGCCAGTATTTTCCCTACAGTCCTTAAATTGAATGAATATTGTATTTCTCTTTCTTATTGTAAATTTCATGATACAGGACATTATAAATCTTGCTGAATGAGGACTCAAATATTCTGTTTTCAAATTCCATTTTCTGCAATGATTTTGGCAACAAATGTGGCCCAGCTATAAAGTGAATATAACAGTGTAATATTGTGTACCTACTTGAAAAGATAAAGTCCAAATACTTATTTTAGGTAAAAATTGCCATTCATCAGTAAACCAAAGGACAACATGGACTATAGAATGAGGTTCTCTAGTCACATTTGATATCAGTTCTGCATTATGTACCTCACTGTGTTCCCAGGGCCAGACATGAGGGTTTTGGGTGTTTTACCATGATTCTTTCTGGGGGAATAATACGATACAAGGAAGGGCAGGGATAGGAATGGCTTGGGGTGCAGTGAAACCTCAACTTCAGTGTGTTCATAAGAACAGGAGGGAATCTTTGGCATTGTCATTTGTGGATTCTCCATACTTGAGTTCGTTCACAGAAACCATGTGAAAATTCCACCTATCCACATAGCTGTAGGAGCCACCCATGTGTGTGTGTGTGTGTGTGTGTGTGTGTGTGTGTGTGTACACACACATATATATATACACACACACATATATATACACACACATATATATACATATATGCATATATACATATATATACACATATATACATATATATACACATATATACATATACATACATATATATATATATATATATATATATATGTATTATCACTCACCAAAACTATAAAAGATTGATGAAGCTACAGGAACAAGGATATAGGTATTTCTTGAGATACACAGCTAGAGCATATCAAACACAGAAGTGAATGTGTCATTGTAAAAATATAAAAATAAAAAAGTAAAGTTGTCTTTTACCCTGCTAACTCTGGCACTGAGTGTCTGAATTACTGTGCTAGATATATTGGCAGAAACACATTCCCACTCCTCGGCTACCCAATGTTTCCTGTCGACCACACTTTCCTATACACAAACCCTCACATAAAGAATACACAACACAATAATCTTTGATCCAGTTTATTAGATATAATTGCCCACTTAAACATACAAAGCCAGGTACCATCTATCCCTTAGGAAAATTAATAACGACATGTAAATACACAGAGCCGAATCTTAAATTCACCTACCATGGCTTCTCACTCTGTCATATTCCTTTCACTCTTTTTTCCTCTAGTCGCCCCCTCTTCCTTCAACCTTCTCTCCCGCCCATTCTTCCTTCTCCTCCCATGATAACCCTCCTTCTATCCTGTTCCTGCCACTCACATAAACTTTACAAATTCAATAGTGAAGTGGTACTGGTGATGTCACCTGAGTTCTGAGTACAGCACTATGCAGCTGAACTTGAGGCAGTGGAATTAGCATCAAACACAGATAACTTCAGGGCAAACCACAACAAGAACTCTAGTGGCAAACCAGTGAATGGAAAAAGGGACTTGTTCTTGGTAGATTTTGAGAAAGGATTAGAAGAGGTGAAGGTGCTTTCAACCCCATAAGAACAACAATGCCAATGAAACACAGCTTCCTGGTAGTAGACCAATATTCAAAGACTACATGAACAGACCTCTGGCTCCAACTGCATATGTTGCAGAGGATGGCCTTGTTGGGTAATAATGGAAGGAGAGAGCTTGGTACGGCCTAGGTTTGACTCAAAGTTCAAGTGAATGTCCAGGGGCAGTAAGGGGTGTTATAGGAAAAGTGTAAGGGAACTGGTAAGAGATCATATAGTCAGGAAAATGGGAAAGAAAATAATATTTTATATGTAAATTTAGAAATTTTCAATTTAAAAAGCAATAAAATTTCTTAAAAAATGAAAAAAATGAAAGAAATAAAAAAAAAGAAATCTGCCAGCTAATCACACCTATTGACTCAGAATTTTAAGGGGTCACTATCGGGGAATAGTAGTCAGAGTAATACTAGTTGAAAGACTGATATGATGAAGTCTCATCTAGAATCACTTGTCCCTCCCAGATATCAGTGTGAGACACAAACTGCATTATTATAGTCCGATCCATGAAGGAGTTTACTCTGTGCTGAGGACACAATACTTCCCTTACCTTTCTTCCTTAGGTCCTATTCCTTCTTGACAAAAGGATAAAAGCTATGAGCTCTCAGGAAAAACTATAGTGCCCTTCCCAACACCTGGCTTTTGGAATAAAGAAATGGATTATATAAACTAACTGACGTCCAAGAAAAATAACAAGAAGGGAAGTCCAGACACTTCTGAGAGAATCCCAGCTCCTGATTTGCATATGTGGAAGGCTCAGATCAAGGCTATCGGTTCAGTGAATCTACTCAATTCCTACCAAGACTCAAGGAGCATTCCCATTGACCACATATTTCTTCCTTTTTTTATACCAAGAAAGAAGACTGGCTTCCTACTCCCCATGTCTGATCTCTTCATCTTCTGTGTTCTCCCTCCCAAATGGCTGTTTACAATGCATTAGAGGCCAATTATTAGAACCTAGAGGAGCTGAATGAATATATGAGCGGCAGTTGCAGTCAGGACAACACTTGTGACATCACAGAAGAAGCTAGGGTTCTCCAGGATACAAGATATTTTTCAGGGAGGCCGAATGATGATGTCACTGCGAACTGCCTTTGCCTAACTCCTAAACAGCTTTCCTTACATTGACCAGATTTGAGGGTGCCCTTTCTAGGAGTGTCTCCTGTGACACAGTTTAAACCATTACACATTACATCTCTCTAAAGCTAGACACTTCTCTTTTCTTCATAAGTGGTTACATGCTCTGAATGGAGACAGTCAGTCAGGCACTTGGCATGGGTAGAAATGATCTAGGAACATGGGGTGGAGGAGTTTATTCTGGATAATGATTCTATTCCCAGATCCATTCCTGTGACATACACTTCAATTTCCTAGGTTTTCTCTGTTTCCCAAAGGCCAGTATTTTCCCTACAGACCTTTAATTGATTGAATATTGTATTTCATTTTCGTATGGTACTTTCCTTTATAGGACACACATATATACACATATATATATATATGTATATATATATATACATATACATATACATATACATACACACACATATATATATACATATACATATACACACATATATATACATATACATACACACACACACATATATATATATATATTCCTGAATGTGTACTCAAAAATTCTGTTTTGAAATTCCATTTTTTGCAATTAATTAGCAACAAAGCATGCCCAGCTGTAGAGTGAATATAGCAGTGTAAATATTGCTTACCTACTTCAAATGATAAACTCCTAATTCCTTATTTTACCCAAAATTTATGAGACATCAGTAAAGCAAAGGATATCATGGACTATAGAATGCAGATCTCTAGTCTCATTAGATATCAGTTCTATAATATCTACCTTCCTGTGTTCCCAGGGCCAGACTTAAGATTTTTGGAGGTTTTACCATGATTCTTTCTTCAGACCAAACACAATACTCAGGAGGATGAGCAGGAAGAGTAATGGCTTGATGCCCAGAGAATCCGCAACTTCAATAGGTTCATAATCACAGGAGGGAGTCTCATTGGCATTGGCCTTTACTGATTCTACATTTTTACCTAGTTGTACAGAATCCATCCTAAAGTTCCACCTAAACACATAGCTGTAGGAACCACCAAGCATATATATATATATATATATATATATATATATATAGATAGATAGATAGATAGATAGATAGATAGATAGATAGATAGATAGATAGATCTGCCACAAAACTACATAAGACTGATGACGATAAGAAGTTCATGCTGCCAGGAAACGGATATAGATCTTTCCTGAGAGACCCAGGTAGAGCCTGTCAAATACAGAAGTGAAGGTTATTCGAAAACCAGTGTAAGGCAAATGAACCTCTTGTTAGTAAATTTCGAGCAAGGATTACCAGGACTGAATGGGCTTTTAAGCCCATAAGAACGACAGTGACAACGACTCATAGCTTTCTGGTACTAAACCAATATCCACAGACTGTACATGGACAGAACTACGTCTCCAACTGCATATGTAGCAGAGAATGGCCTTGCAGGACATCAATAGGAAGAGAAGCTCTTAGGCCTACCAAAGCTGGTCCCCCAGAGTACGGGAATGTCAGGGGGTGCTGGGAAAGTGAGTGGTTGGTGAGGGGGAACACATTTATAGAAGAACTGGTGGGGTAAAGGATAGGACTCTTATGACTGTAATACTGGGAAAGTGAATAATATTTGAACTTAAACAAAAATATCCAATTTTATACAAGGAAATATAAAAGTTTAACAAACTGAACAACCAAAGTGAGGAATCTCAATCCCACTTGAGAGGGTAAAGGAATGAATAAAAGGAGGGAAGAGTGAGGGACCTGAGTGAGAAAGGAGACAATAAGGGAAAGAGGGGAACATGGTCAGGTATTGGTGGGTATTAGGACTGAAGCCCTGAATGCCAGCAGAATGAATGGAAACAGGCAACCTCAGGAGCTAAAATGTTGGAGGTGGGGGGTGCCTCTAGAATATTCCAGAGACCTGAGAGGTAAGAGACTCTCAGGACTCAGTGAAATGTCCAAGAGTGGTTAGAGGAACTTGTAGAGACTACCTCCAGAAGGAAGAGAAAGCATCAAGTGAGGGATAAGGTTGCGAGCCACACATCAAAACTCTGACCCATATTTGGTCCTGTCTGAAAGAACTTCAGTGACAAAACGAGAAAAGAGCCTGAGTAAAAGGAATTCCAGTGAACCACCATATCTGGGAACCAGATTAAGCAGAGGCCACTAAGGCCTGATACTAATACTCATGCTTTGTCATGTTCACAAAATGGACCTGACATGACTGCCTTCTGAAAGACCCAACAACCAGCTGAAAGAGTCAGATGCAGGCAATTACACTCAGCCAATGAACAGAAGCTGCTAAGCCCTCTGGTCGATCTAGGGAAAAGGTGGAGGAAGGTGAGGAGTGGAGCAACCCTGTAGGAGGACCAGCAGTGTTACCTAACCTGGACCCCAGTGTTTTATTCAGACACTGAGCCATCAATGTGGCATCATGAACCAGCTAATATGAGGTCTGCAAAACTGGAGTGCTGGTTCTAGACACAACAACAGAAGATGCACTTAACAGTTAAGAGACTTGTGTCCCCAGGGAGTGGAGTGGTATAGTATACTGGGGGTGTTGTGGGAGACAGCTTCATTCAGATGGGCATGAGGGGAGTACATATGTGATGTAGAACAGTCAGAGTATGGGCTGGGAGAGGAATGAAATCTGGATTGTAAAATTCTATTAAATAAAATATAACAAAAGATAATGTAAACTAAAATAAACACTTTCTTCCCCAACTTTCTTTTTTCCCTTTTTGGTCTTGGTATTTCATAACAGCAATAGAAACTCTAGCTAAGACATGGTATTATGGACAAAAGTGTGCAAATCCTAATTAGAGATGGATGACAACTATGTGGAGTCAAGTTGCATGATCTGACTCAAACTTCCTTATTCAGAGGTAACAATAAATAGGGAATTTCTAATACTAAGTTTATTCATTTTTTATTAACTTGAGTATTTCTTATAAGACTAATTTTATTATCATGACATAGTGAACACTTTTTAATCCAACCCTTATGGGATCTGTGATATCCGGAAACAGATCAAGAAAATGGGAACATTAAAAGGGAAGAATCTTGTTTAAACATTCATGGAAGAAATGAAATTCATAACTATTAGACTACCACAAAGAGGTTGATGCTTCTGATTGATGCCTGCTACCCAAAACAATCAATATTCTCTTTTATTCCTTCCAAAGGAATAATAGTTTAATTAATAAGACTCTATAGCTAGAGAGAAAGTTTGCATTTAATGTGAACGTAACTCCAAAGATATTACTGTTTGTATGGGTGTATTTTGTTTTCTACATTTATTATAAAAAGAATTTGCATAAGAATGACAATTGGAATTGCTTGGAAATGTTCCTATAGCTTGCAGATATGGTTTTGCTTTAATGAGATTTTACTGTAGCAGTGAATTGCATTTGTTTATATCAGGGTTTCTTCAACATCTACTGATAGAAATGACAATAGTTAGATAAATTTTGAAACACCTGGAAAAAATTCCATTTATCAAAGAAAATGGTTATTGAAGAACTGTAGCAATTATCATTCTCATTACTGATGGAGTTTCTTCATGTACATTGGTATTGGCTTTTGGAAAAAGAAAGCAAATTCATTTTTGAATGTCTCAAGTTAGCAAAAGTACTTTAGAAAAAAATCATTCTACCCTTATTGAAGGATATATTTATCTAATGCAAAATAAGTTTAAAAGAATTTAAAAGGATACCTTTTGTGTTCTTTCTTTACTGCCCTACAAGAAATAAAATGCAGTTTGTTCGTTTTGCTTTTTAATGTACAAAGGAGTACTAAAATCAGGGTATAATTCTTTGACATAGAAATATTGCATAAACATTAGGCATCCCATCAAAATACTCTTGTTAATTTTGATTTTACATTCCCTTGCAATTCAGAATAAGTATCTTATATTTTCTGGCAGTTTACCAATCAGTTATTCTCATTTTCTCAAATAACATGAGTGTACATTTTTATCTCAAAATATAATCAAATTTTGCAAAAATATATGTACTACAGAGTTTCCTTTATGCCTGTACTTAATATCAAAATATATCCTGTAATCTTTAGGTATTGTTGCAATTCCATTCACCATAACACACCAGATTTATTCTGGCTCTACATGTTTGACAAATACACCCGCAAACAAATGGTTGTTCCTATCTCAGAGCAGACAAAAATGTGGCAACATAGAAGGTTGCAATAATAATCAGTCAATTAGAATTAAAGTGGTAATCCAGGTAGAAGATTAATGCATGCTAGCTGGAAAACAGTTCGGGCCAAACAAAACTTAACAAATGTGAGCTTTAAATTTTAAATAACATATATGGTATGGCACTATGAACACATTCTAAAATGATCATCCCTATGTCCTTTTAGAAGATCTAAAATATTTATAGTATTCTTTTAAATGTATAAGGACATTTTATATTTTTTAGAGTGTTTTCTCAGAGCCACTAGTCTCTTTATATTCTTTGTTTTTTTTAACTTGAGTATTTCTTATATACATTTCAAGTGTTATTCCCTTTCGCGGTTTCTGGGCAAACATACCCCACCCCCCTCCCCTTCCTAATGGGTGTTCCCCTCCCCACTCTCCCCCCATTGCCGCCCACCCCCCAACAGTCTAGTTCACTGGGGGTTCAGTCTTAGCAGGACCCACGGCTTCCCCTTCCACTGGTGCTCTTACTAGGATATTCATTGCTACCTATGAGGTCGGAGCCCAGGGTCAGTCCATGGATATATAGTCTTTAGGTAGTGGCTTAGTCCCTGGAAGCTCTGGTTGCTTGACATTGTTGTACTTTTGGGGTCTCGAGCACCTTCAAGCTCTTCCAGTTCCTTCTCTGATTCCTTCAACGGGGGTCCTATTCTCAGTTCAGTGGTTTGCTGCTGGCATTCGCCTCTGTATTTGCTGTAATCTGGCTGTGTCTCTCAGGAGAGATCTACATCCGGCTCCTGTTGGTCTGCACGTCTTTGCTTCATCCATCTTGTCTAATTGGGTGGCTGTAATTGTATGGGCCACATGTGGGACAGGCTCTGAATGGGTGTTCCTTCAGTCTCTATTTTAATCTTTTCCTCTCCCTTCCCTGCCAAGGGTATTCTTGTTCCCCTATTAAAATAGGAGTGAAGCACTCACATTTTGATCATCCGTCTTGAGTTTCATTTGTTCTAGGCATCTAGGGTAATTCAAGCATTTGGGCTAATAGCCACTTATCAATGAGTACATACCATGTATGTCTTTCTGTGATTGGGTTAGCTCACTCAGGATGATATTTTCCAGTTCCAACCATTTGCTTACGAATTTCATAAAGTCATTGTTTGTGATAGCTGAGTAATATTCCATTGTGAAGATGTACCACATTTTATGTATCCATTCCTCTTTTGAGGGTCATCTGGGTTCTTTCCAGCTTCTAGCTATTATAAATAAGGCTGTGATGAACATAATGGAGCACGTGTCTTTTTTATATATTGGGGCATCTTTTGGGTATATGCCCAAGAGAGGTATAGCTGGATTCTCAAGCAGTTCAATGTCCAATTTTCTGAGGAACATCCAGACTGATTTCCAGAATGGTTGTACCAGTCTGCAACCCCACCAACAATGGAGGAGTTCTCCTCTTGCTCCGCATCCTCGCCAACATTTGCTGTCACCCGAGTTTTTGATCTTAGACATTCTCACTGGTGTGAGGTGAAATCTCAGGTTTGCTTTCATTTGCATCTCCCTTATGACTAAAGATGTTGAACATTTCTTTAGGTGTTTCTCAGACATTCGGCATTCCTCAGCTGTGAATTGTTTGTTTAGCTCTGAACCCCATTTTTTAATAGGGTTCTTTGTCTGCCTGCTGTCTAACTTCTTGAGTTCTTTGTATATTTTGGATATAAGGCCTCTATCTGTTGTAGGATTGGTAAAGATCTTTTCCCAATCTGTTGGTTACCGTTTTGTCCTAACCACACTGTCCTTTGCCTTACAGAAGATTTGCAGTTTTATGAGATTCCATTTGTCAATTCTGGATCTTAGAGCATACGCCATTGGTGTTTTGTTCAGGAAATTTTTTCCAGTTCCCATGTGTTCCAGACGCTTCCCTAGTTTTTCTTCTATTAGTTTGAGTGTTTCTGGTTTGATGTGGAGGTCCTTGATCCACTTGGACTTAAGCTTTGTACAGGGTGATAAGCATGGATCGATCTGCATTCTTCTAAATGCGGACCTCCAGTTGAACCAGCACCATTTGCTGATAATAATATCTTTTTTACCTTGGATCGTTTTGGCTCCTTTGTCAAAAATCAAGTGACCGTATGTTTGTGGGTTCATTTCTGTGTCTTCAATTCTATTCCATTTGTCTATCTGTCTGTCTCTGTACCAATACCATGCAGTTTTTACCACTATTGCTCTATAATACTTCTTGAGTTCAGGGATAGTGATTCCCCCTGAAGTCCTTTATTGTTGAGGATAGTTTTATCTATCCTGGGTTTTTTGTTATTCCAGATAAATTTGCAAATTGTTCTGTCTAACTCTTTGAAGAATTTGATTGATACTTTGATGGGGATTGCATTGAATCTGTAGATTGCTTTTGGTAAAATGTCCATTTTTACTATATTAATCCAGCCAATCCATGAGCATGGGAGATCTTTCCATCTTCTGAGGTCTTCTTCAATTTCTTTCTTCAGTGTCTTGAAGTTTTATTGTAAAAATATTTTACTTGCTTGGTTAAAGTCACACCAAGGTACTTTACATTATTTGGGTCTATTATGAAGGGTGTCGTTTCACTAATTTCTTTCTCGGCTTGTTTCTCTATGTGTAGTGGAAGGCTACTGATTTATTTGAGTTAATTTTATACACAGCCACTTTGCTGAAGTTGTTTATCAGCTTTAGTAGTTCTCTGGTGGAACTTTTGTGATCACTGAAATATACTATCATATCATCTGCAAATAGTGATTTTTGGACTTCTTCTTTTCTGATCTGTATCCCCTTTACCCCCTTTTGTTGTCTAATTACTCTGTCTAGAACTTCAAGAACTATATTGAATAAGTAGGTGAGTGGGCAGCCTTGTCTAATCCCTGATTTTAGTGGGATTTCTTCAATTTTCTCTCCATTTAGTTTAATGTTAGCAACTTGTTTCCTGTACATGGCTTTTACTATGTATAGGTATGAGCCTTGAATTCCTATTTTTTCCAGGACTTTTGTCATGAAGGTGTGTTGAATTATGTCAAATGCTTTCTCAGCATCTAATGAAATGATCATGTGGTTCTGTTCTTTCAGTTTGTTTATATAATGGATCACGTTGATGGTTTTCCATATATTAAGCCATCCCTGCATGCCTGGGATGAAGCCTATTCGACCATGGTGGATGATTGTTTTGATGTGCTCTTGGATTCGGTTTGCAAGAATTTTATTGAATATTTTTGCGTCGATATTCATAAGGGGAATTGGTCTGAAGATCTCTTTCTTTGTTGGGTCTTTGTGTCGTTTAGCTATAAGAGTAATTGTGGCTTCCTAGAAGGAATTCGGTAGTGCCCATTTGTTTCAATTTTGTGGAATGGTTTGGATAATATTGGTATGAGGTCTTCTATGAAGGTCTGATAGAATTCTGCACTAAACCTGTCTGGACCTGGGCCCTTTTTGGTTGGGAGACCTTTAAAGACTGCTTCTATTTCCTTAGGAGTTATGGGGTTGTTTACCTGGTTTATCTCTTCCTGATTTAACTTCGGTACCTGGTATCTGTCTAGGAAATTGTCCATTTCCTGCAGATTTTCAAGTTTTGTTGAATATGGGCTTTAATAGTAAGATCTGATGATTTTTTGAATTTCCTCTGAATCTGTAGTTCTGTCTCCCTTTTCATTTCAGATTTTGTTAATTTGGACACACTCTCTGTGTCCTCTATTTGTCTGGCTAATGGTTTATCTATCTTGTTGATTTTCCCAAAGAACCAACTTTTGGTTCTGTTCATTCTTTCTATGGTCCTTTTTGTTTCTACTTGGTTGATTTCAGCTCTGAATTTGATTATTTCGTGCCCCTAGTCCTCCTGGGTGTTTTTGCTTCTTTTTGTTCTAGAGCTTTTAGATGTGCTGTCAAGCTGCTGGCATATGCTCTTTCCTGTTTCTTTCTGCATGCACTCAGCGCTACGAGTTTTCCTCGTAGCACAGCTTTCATTGTGTACCATAACTTTGGGTATGCTGTACCTTCATTTTCAATAAATTCTAAAAAGTTTTTAATTTCTTTCTTTATTTCTTCCTTGACCAGGTTATCATTGAGTAGAGCATTGTTCAATTTCCACATATATGTGGGCATTCTTCCCTTATTGTTATTGAACACAAGTTTTAGGCCGTGGTGGTCCAATAGCACGCATGGGATTATTTCTATCTTTCTGTACCAGTTGAGACCCGTTTTTTGCCCAATTATATGGTCAGTTTTGGAGAAAGTACCATGAGGTGCTGAGAAGAAGGTATATCCTTTTGCTTTAGGATAGAATGTTCCCTAAATATCTGTTAAGTCCATTTGGCTCATGACTTCTCTTAGACTGTCTACATCTCTGTTTAATTTCTGTTTCCATGATCTGTCCATTGATGAGAGTGGGGTGTTTAAATCTCCTACTATTATTGTGTGAGGGGCAATGTGTGTTTTGAGCTTTAGTAAGGTTTCTTTTACGTATGTAGGTGCCCTCTATTTGGGGCATAGATATTTAGGATTGAGAGTTCATCTTGGTGGATTTTTCCTTTGATGAATATGAAATGTTCTTTCTTATATTTTTGATGACTTTTAGTTGAAAATTGATTTTATTTGATATTAGAATGGCTACACAGCTTGCTTCTTCCGACCATTTGCTTGGAAAGTTGTTTTCCAGCCTTTCACTCTGAGGTAGTGTCTGTCTTTGTCTCTGAGGTGTGTTTCCTGTAGGCAGCAGAATGCAGGGTCCTCGTTGTGTATCCAGTTTGTTAATCTATGTTTTTATTTGGGGAGTTGAGTCCATTGATGTTGAGAGATATTAAGGAATAGTGATTATTGCTTCCTGTTATATTCATATTTGGATGTGAGGTTATGTTTGTGTGCTTTTCTTCTTTTTGTTTTCTTGCCAAGAGAATTAGTTTCTTGCTTCTTCTAGGGTATAGCTTGCGTCCTTATTTTGGGCTTTACTATTTATCATCCTTTGTATTTCTGGATTTGTAGAAAGATATTGTGTAAATTTGGTTTTGTAATGGAATATCTTGGTTTCTCCATCTATGTTAATTGAGAGTTTTGCAGGATACAGTAACCTGGGCTGGCATTTGTGTTCTTTTAGGGTCTGTATGACATCAGTCCAGGATCTTCTGGCCTTCATAGTTTCTGGCGAAAAGTCTGGTGTGATTCTGATAGGTCTCCCTTTATATGTTACTTGACCCATTTTCCCTTACTGCTTTTAATATTCTTTCTTTATTTTGTGCGTTTGGTGTTTTGACTATTATGTGATGGGAGGTGTTTCTTTTCTGGTCCAATCTATTTGGAATTCTGTAGGCTTCTTGTATGCCTATGGGAACCTCTTTTTTTAGGTTAGGGAAGTTTTCTTCTATGATCTTGTTGAAGATATTTACTGGTCCTTTGATCTGGGAGTCTTCACTCTCTTCTATACCTATTATCCTTAGGTTTGATCTTCTCATTGTGTCCTGGATTTCCTGTAAATTTGGACCAGTAGCTTTTTCCGCTTTACAATATCTTTGACAGTTGAGTCAATGATTTCTATGGAATCTTCTGCTCCTGAGGTTCTCTCTTCCATCTCTTGTATTCTGTTGGTGAAGCTTGTATCTACAGCTTCTTGTCTCTTCTTTTGGTTTTCTATAACCAGGGTTGTTTCCATATGTTCTTTCTTGATTGCTTCTATTTCCATTTTTAATTCCTTCAACTGTTTGATTGTGTTTTCCTGGAATTATTGCAGGGATTTTTGTGTCTCCTCTCAATGGGCTTCTACTTGTTTATTTATGTTTTCCTGGAATTCTTTCAGGTATTTTTTTTTGATTCCGCTCTGTAGGCTTCTACTTGTTTATTAATGTTTTCCTGTGTTTCTCTAAGGGAGTTCTTCACGTCTTTCTTGAAGTCCTCCAGCATCATGATCAAATATGATTTAGAAACTAGATCTTGCTTTCTGGTGTGTTTGGATAATGCATGTGTGTTTTGATGGGAGAATTTGGCTCTGATGGTGCCATGTAGTCTTGGTTTCTGTTGTTTGTGTTCCTGCGCTTGCCTCTCGCCATCAGATTATGTCTTGTGTTTCTTTGTTCTGCTATTTCTGACAGTGGCTAGACTGTCCTATAAGCCTGTGTGGAAGGAGTGCTGTAGACCTGTTTTCCTGTTTTCTTTCTGCCTGTTATTGGGACAGAGTGTTCTGCTTTCTGGTGTGTAGTTTTTCCTATCTATAGGTCTTCAGCTGTTCATGTAGCCTGTGTCTTGAGTTCACCAAGCAGGTCACTTGCAGCAGAAAAGTTTGTCTTACCTGTGGTCCCAAGGCTCATGTTTAGAGGCTCTGTCCACAAGCTCTCTCTGGCAGCAGCAATCAGGGAGATCTGCACCACCGTTTCTGGGAGCTTCAGTGCACCAGGGTTCCAGATGGTGTTTGGTGTTTTCCTCTGGAATCAGTAATGTGTGCAGAGTGCAGTCTCTTCTGGTTTCCCAGGTGTGTCTGCCTCTCTGAAGGTTTAGCTCTCCCTCCCATGTGATTTGGGTGTAGAGAATTGTTTATCCAGTCTGTTCCTTCAGGTTCCAGCGGTGTCTCAGGCGCAGGAGTTTTGTCGCTCCTGGGCCCTCCCCCACGAGAACCCAGTTTCCTTTTGGGTCAGGGATGTGGGCAGGGGCGGGCAGTGTTGGTGGTCTCTTCTGTTCTGCAGGCTCAGGAGTGCCTACCTGACCAGGCGGTGAAGTCTCTCTCCCAAGGGGTCTGGGAGCAGAGAGCTGCTGCTGGCCGGGATATGTAGGTGCGGGACTCCTGGTAAACACAGGAAGTGCCTAGTCCTAGAGGAATTCTGACTCTGTGTGTCCGAGTTCACCAGGCAGGTCTATTGCAGCAGAAAAGTGGGTCTTACCTGTGGTCCCAAGGCTCAAATTTGCTCGCGAGGTTCTTCCCATTTGTCTTCCGCTGCGGCAGCAACCAGGAAGATCTGCGCCACCATTTCCCGGAGCTTCAGTGCACCAGGGTTCCAGATGGCATTTGGTGTTTTCCTCTGAATCAGTACTGTGTGCAGAGTGCAGTCTCTTCTGGTATCCCAGTCGTGTCTGCCTCTCTGAAGGTTTAGCTCTCCCTCCTACAGGATTTGGGTGCAGAGAACTGTTTATTCGGTCTCTTCCTTCAGGTTCTGGTGGTGTCTCAGGCACAGGGGTCCTGCCGCTCCTGGGTCCTCCCCCACGGGAACCCAGAGGCAGTTTACAGTTTCCTCTTGGGCCAGGGATGTGGGCAGGTGTGGGCAGTGATGGTGTTGTCTTCCGCTCTGCAGCCTCAGGTGTACCCACCTGACGAGGCAGTGAGGTCTCTCTCCCACGGGGTCTGGGAGCAGAGAGCTGCTGCGGGCCGGGATCCGTGGGTGTAGGACTTCTGGTCTCTCTTTATATTCTTATTTGCTATAATGGAGAGCCAGTATTCCATCCAAGACTGTAAGACTTTAGATGCTGTATTCCACCACTATACCACAGCACTTTTAACAATTTTTTAAATGAATTCATCTCCTAATATTATTCTAAGTGTGAAAGTAATATACACAGACAGTACTCCTTCATGTAAGGAATTGTATTCTTAGGATTGCATTCAATCAATTAATAATTTTATATTTTCACAGTTTAAAAGGATGTTTGTATGTGACAGAAAATACATGGAAGATACCTTTATCCCAACATTGACCCAATACTCTCTATTGCTGTCTTATCCCATAAAAATCTTTGTGAGAGTGTTTTAAGCTATGTTGGAAGATATGCTAATGATTCTTTAACAAATAAAATCAATAAAAACTGCTGTCTATTTTTCTTTTCAAAAATTCTGTGTGTTCATATAAGAAAATGGAACTATTATTTCAATTACATTTCTTTAAAAACATGAAAAGGTATAGTCTTCTGACCCTTGCCTTTCATACATAACAAAGATTCTTGAATCTTTTAACTTAAACCAGCATCTAGAAGCTCTCTCATTTCTTTGAGGTAAGCTTCCTGTTCCTTTCCCACTCATTTCCTTCTTTTTTAATTGGATATTTTATGCATTTACATTTCAAATGTTATACCCTTTCCTGGATCCAGTCTCTCCAATTGACCCTCCCCATGCTTCTGTGAGTTTGTTACCAATCCTGCCTGCCCACTCACACCTCAAAACTCTGGCATTCTGCTACACTAGGGAAAAAAGACTTCATAGGATAAGTCCTTTCCTCCTATTGATGCCAGACAATGCCATCCTCTACTATATATGTGTCTGGAGCCATGGATCCCTACCTGTGAACTCTTTGATTGGTAGTTTAGTCACTCAGTTCTTTCCTCTTTCACTGGACAAGATCTCATTATGATTCACTGCTCTCAGTGCTGTCCTTGCATTAGGAATACAATGGTTAGTGAGCCTGGACCTCACGAAGTTGAATGTTCAAACAAATGACCAAAAACATGTACCCACTGAATGAAAAATAGCGTGCAAATATTTTCAACATATTACACAATGAACACATGCCATGGGATTCAATGCTTTTTCAAAATATTATCGCTAAGTTTACTTTGTGCCCAGCTCCATGAGTGAGTGGTCATCATTTATTTTAGATTATTCATTTAGTGTTGAATATTGTGAGCCTCAGACAAAGTTCTTCCAGTGGAACTTTATACATACTCATGGTTCTTTATTTTTTATTTTTGTTTTCTTTGGTGAGGTTTGATAACAAAATATGTACAGCACAAAACTTAGCTCTTTATCATTTTTGGTATAGTGCTTACAACATCTGGAGTGTGTCTGTCACTCCCTCTCTGACCCAGTTCTATTTGAATTTTTGAAGCTGAGATGCCATGCATTTTGCACACAGGAACCATCTTTTTTTCTCCCTTCCCCAGACACCAAACTTCCTGCTTCTTGACACTATTGATGAAAATTTTATATTCACTGATATGTACAGAACCTGAGAATCCCTGTCATTTTGCAGTTAACTTGGTATCCTCAGGGTCCTGCCATGAAGCACACATCAAATGCCTGACTGATATTCCACTCCAAGCACAGCCCGCAGCTGATAACACTTCAAACTAAAACTTTATTTTTTCCAAATATCTATGTTTGATGATGACTCTTAAAAGCTTTAACCTCCTTTGTAGCCCTCCACCCAACCGAGGTAAAAGAAAGGATGGGGTGATATTGTGGAGTGGTGGTGGTGGCCCTGCTTAGAAAGGTTCATTGGAAAAACTCCCATCTGTGTTGTCTGGAAATCAGAATTTCAGTTCACATGTTAGCAGAGGCAGCTATTCCATTAGAAAACATTTCATGAATACACTAGTAGATCAGTTCTGTAGAGTTGTCATAACAAACAGGAAATGGCAGGAGTTGCACAACATAGTAGAAACAGCCAGGCTTCTGTCAGTAGCCTGGAAATAGAGAAGTTCTATGCTGCGCTGCTCTCAGGGAATTGAAGATCAGCAGAGACTCATGATCCACAAACATTGCTGCTGCTGCTTTATGTGTTTGTCATAATCAGTATAGCCAGATTTCCCTTGGAAAAATATAAGATGCTTGAAACTTTTGCTGCTGTGACAAATATATTTTTTATTAATTTTTATGTTAACTTAAATAATTCTTATTTACATTTCGAGTGTTATTCCCTTTCCTGGTTTCCCTGCCAACATCCCCCAACCCCTGCCCATTTGGGAGAGAGAACAGCGAGGAGCAGAGATAGGGAGAAGGAAGCTGGCCTCCTGTCTTGGTATAAAAAAGGAAGAAATATGTGCTCCATGGGAAAGATCACTGAGTACAGTTTAGGGGTTGAGTGGATTCCTCGAAGAGATAGCCTAAACCTTAGCCTTCCACATATAGGAATCAGTAGCTGGGAGCCTCTCAGAAATGTAGACTTCCCTGCTTGTTATGGTTCCTGGAATTCATAGAGTTTTTATCATTAATTTCTTTATTCCAAAAGCCATGTTTTGGGAAGGACAAAGTAGTTTTTCTGAGAGCTCAAGGCTTTTATTCTTTTTGCACCAGAACAAAAAGGTGCTAAGGAAGAAGGCAAAGGAAAGTATTGTGTCTTCAGCTCAGTGTAAAATCCTCTATGCTTTGGACTCCTATAGTGCACTTTGTGTCTGACACTGATATCTGGAAGGGAGAAGTGCTTCTAGTTGAGACTTCCTCATCTCACTCTTTTCACTACTATTACTCTAATTAGCATTCCCTGAAAATTACCCTTAAGATTTCTGAGTCAATACGTGTGATTAGCTGGCAGTTTTCATTTCTTTTCTTTCCTTCATTTTATTTTTTTCAGCAATTTTTTTTTGCTTTTTAATTGGAAATTTCCATATTTACATTTCAAGTGTTCTTTTATTTCCCAGGTTCCTGTTCATTAGAGCCTAAAAAGTCTCCTCCCCTTTTTCTATTAACCCCCCTTACTGCCCCTTGACATTCTCTTTAACTGGGAGTCAAAGCCAGGAGGACAATGAGCTTCTCCTTCCATTGGTGTCCAACAAGTCCATCCTCTGCCACATATGCAGTTGGATCTATAGGTCTGTCCATGTAAGGACTTTGAATATTGGTTTGGTACCAATAGCTCTGGTTCATTGGCATTGTAGTTCGTGTAGGGTTGAAATCCCCTTCACCTCCTGTAATCCTTTCTCAAAATCTACCAACAGGAGGTCTGTTTCAGTGGACTGGTTTGCCTCTAGCATTCACTTCTGTTTTGATATGGTCTAGCTGTGTCTCTCAGGGAAGATCTATATCTGGTTCCTGTCAGCATGCAATTCTTGGCTTCATCAATCTTATCTAGTTTTGGTGGCTGATTTTATATATATATGCCACATGAACTGCATGATCTGTATGGCATTCCTTCAGTCTCTGCTGTAGAATCATAGATATTTTTCCCCCTTCTAAAAAGGACTGAAGCAAGCATAAGTTGGGTTTCCTTTTCTTGATCTTCTAGTGGTCTGTGGACGGTATCATGAGTAATTTGAGCTTTTGAGCCAATACACACATTTGGTAATTGCATACCATGTGTGTTTCTCTGTGATTTGTTTGTCTCACACAGGATGATATTTTCTAGTTCCTTCACTTTGTCTATGACTTTCTTTTTTCTTTTTCTTTTTTTTTATTAACTTGAGTGTTTCTTATTTACATTTAGAGTGTTATTCCCTTTCCCGGGCAATGATCCCCCTAATCCCTCCCCTCCAATTCTTTATGGGTGTTACCCTCCCCATCCTCCACCCCTTGCCACCCTCCCCCCAACAATCATGTTCACTGGGGGTTCAGTCTTAGCAGGACCATGGGCTTCCCCTTCCACTTGTGATGTTACTAGAATATTCATTGCTATCAATGAGGTCAGAGTCCAGGGTCAGTCCATGTATACTCATTAGGTAGTGGCTTAGTCCCTGGAATATCTGGTTGCTTGGCATTGTTGTTCATAAGGGGTCTCGAGCTCCTTCAAGCTCTTCGAGTTCTTTCTCTGATTCCTTCAACGGGGGTCCTGTTCTCAGTTCAGTGGTTGGCTGCTGGCATTCACCGATATATTTGCTGTATTCCAGCTGTGTCTCTCAGGAGCGATCTACATCCGGTCTCTTTTGGCCTGCACTTCTTTGCTTCATCTATCTTATCTAAATGGGTGGCTGTATATGTATGGGCCAAATGTGGGGCACACTCGGAATGAGTGTTATTTCTGCCTCTATTCTACAGTTAGCCTCCCTATTCCCTGCTAAGGGTATTCTTGTTCCCCTTTTCAAGAAGGAGTGAAGCATTCACATTTTGATCATCCATCTAGAGTTTCATTTCTTCTAGGCATCTAGGATAATTCAAGCATTTGGTCTAATAGCCACTTATCAATGAGTGCATACCATGTGTGTTTTTCTGTGATTGGGTTACCTATTCAGGATGACATTTTCCAGTTACAAACAATTGCCTAGGAATTTCATAAAGTCATTGTTTTTGATAGCTGAGTAATATTCCATTCTGTAGAGGTACCACATTTTCTGTATCCATTCCTCTGTTGGAGGGCATCTGGGTTCTTTCCAGCTTCTGGCTATTATAAATAAGGCTGCGATGAACATAGTGGAGCATGTGTCTTTTTTATATGTTAGGGCATCTTTTGTGTTTATGCCCAAGAGAGGTATAGCTGGATCCTCAGGCAGTTCAATGTCCAATTTTTGAGGAACCTCCAGACTGATTTCCAGAATGTTTGTACCAGTCTGAAATCCCACCAACAATGGTGGAGTGTTCCTCTTTCTCCACATCCTCACCATAATTTTCTGTCACCTGAATTTTTGGTCTTAGTCATTCTCCCTGGTGTGAGGTGAAATCTCACGGTTGTTTTCATTTGCATTTCCCTTATGATTAAAGATGTTCAACATTTCTTTAGGTGTTTCTCAGTCATTTGACATTCCTCAGCTGTGAATTCTTTGTTTAGCTCTGAACCCCATTTTTAATAGGGTTATTTGTTTCCCTGCGGTCTAACTTCTTGAGTTCTTTGTATATTTTGGATATAAGGCGTCTATCTGTTGTAGGATTGGTAAAGATCTTTTCCCAATCTGTTGGTTGCCATTTTGTCCTAACCACAGTGTCCTTTGCCTTACAGAATCTTTGTAGTTTTATGAGGTCCCATTTGTCAATTCTTGATCTTATAGCATAAGCAATTGGTGTTTTTTTCAGGAAAATTTCTCCAGTGCCCATGTGTTCGAGATAAGTTAGTTATTTTTACACAGTTTTTTTGTTTGTGTGTGTGCACTGTCCCTGGTAGACAGTGCATGTTCCTCATTGAGGACTATTGCTCATTTGTGAGACTTCATTAACTCAACATGAAATGGTTAAAAATATTTATCCTGTTAGAATAGGCTGCATCTTTTTAACAACTCATTAAAAAACAAGCACAATGAAAGCAAACCTCAGACTTTTAAGATGACTTATACGAAATCACATTGTTTACCAAGTTGTGGTAGTTTACGAACACTACTTAAACTTAAAATAATCTTGCTTTACATTAAAAAAAAGTTTCAGAGCTGCAGAAGATCAGCCTTGAAAGATGCTACTGACATGGAGCCTCAGCCCATAAGGAAGACAACAGAATACATAAATCTTCAAGTTCCTGCTAGAGCTGTGGCAGTGAACACCTGCCCTCATGATACTTGGGGAAATGACATAGGAGAGCCTGGATTCTGAGGCTGCAAAGGAAGGCATTTGGCTTTCTCATTACCAAGCCCAGTGCTCTACAACACAGTACAACTCAGAAAATGGTCTCTCCTGCTCTTACAGTTGCAAGGGGAAATGGGATGTAGCTTTGGACAGTTCTCAAGTACATTCTGAGTCTCCACTCTCCAGCTCTGAGCCCAGTCTCACCAGTTTGTTGGATGTGAATTCTATGATCCCAAATCATGTTTAAAAACTCTTTCCTATAATCCAGCTTTTCATCAAAGACACTAAGAACCAAAAGATAAACAAAAAGCCACGGCTTCTTAAGAACTTTTTATTACTTTCATTTTGAACGGGTCAGGCCACCATCAAGGTGACTAAAGCTAGGGTGAGCATGCGAAAGTCTCAGAGGTATTGGGCTTGTACAGGGAAGAACTTTTCAGATATCCCTGGAAGGTTCTGTACACACATGCAAGGGATATACAAGTGAAATTCTTTATCCAAGTGTCTAGATGTGGAAATGGCACTTCCAACTCCTATTTAGGGATGGCTTAACCAGGGAGATTGGCTCAGTGGTTGAGAGCATTGGCTATTCTCACAAAGGACCCTGGTTCAATTCAAGCAAGTACCTGTGAACTCACAACCGAGATGATCTGACACCTTCTTTGGCTTTCTAAGAAACAGACATGCATGTGGACACCACATAAATGCAGACAAAATACCCACACACATTACATACATAAAAACTGACAATCAAATAAATATCATGTGCGCATCCTGAAAAAAAATGGCAGTTTAAAATAAAGAGATATCCAATGATAAAGTATCTCCCTATCATTGAGAAATTACTGCTATGGACACTGTAGCTCAGGTCCTCCGCAGTAATGGAGGGTGAGGTTTCACTGAAGTATGACAATGTTTTCTTTCCTGCTTGCTTCACGCAAGCTTCTCTAACTTTCCATACAGCACAGTTCCAACTTTTAGAATTGATGTGTTTTATAAAAAGTGTAGAGAACCTTTCTGTGGCTATGTGCTTCTAGACACTTAGCAAGAATCTCACATTATCAGAACAAAAGAAAAATTCTTGGGCAGAAATCTTGCTTTTGGGTTGAACAAAGAAAATAGTCCCTGATTAAGAACATTTACATTTGAGTTAATGCAAAGCTCAGAGAAGGCTCAGCTGAAGCTTGTATGGCAGTCCTTTTGTATTAGTCATCCTGATTACTCCCCAAAAGGGGTTTACAGGATTTTGTTTATCACCTTGACGCAGAATTGATCTGATCATTCTGCATGTAATTAAAGTGACATAAGCAGACAGAAAAATAAAGCTACTTCAGCCTCAGAACTGGCTGGAGTAATATTAAATATTGCCTAATTGTCTTTTTCTTTGTAATCCTCACTCCTGCCCTGGAGAACATGTTGAATGACTGAGCTGGCTTGGTCAAAACAGCCAAAGTTGTGATTAAAGAGTGTACTGGGAGGGGATACCTCAGCCGGCACTTGCTGAGGCATCTTTCCCTGTACATCCAGACACCAGTCATTAGATGAGGACTTGTAAAGAATAAAGTTTATGTAGGGGCCTGGGAGGGGAGTTGAGATGGGAGTACAGGCAGAGAAAAGGAGGAGACAGAGAGTGCAGAAGAGGGGAGAGAAAAGAAAATTATACAGATTAAAGGTTTAAAATATAAAATAAAAGAATAAGTTTCAAAATCCATACAGGGCATGGCCTGACCTACAGCCAAGATTGACGGGACACTAAGATACAGAAGGGCACCTCACACAGCTTACTCAGAGTCACACCTTAACCAGATGTCTTTCAAACCCTGATAAGTCCCTAGCTTCTAAAATCCTGTACGCCCCAGTCTTCTGCTGTGTTGTCTGTTTAAAACAGCCAATCCCTTATAGCCACGGCAAAAATTAGCCAATTGTGTATAACCGCGCCAAACCCCCTAGCTTTCCCTATATAAACACCTGCCTTTTAATTTTCGGGGTCAACACCTCTGTCTCTTGTGCGGGATACGTGTCGGCCCAGAGTTCTCTGTAATAGGTCTCAGTAATAAACCTCGCATTTGCTTATTTCATCCAAAATGGTCTCTCTGTGTCTGGGGTCCACAATTTCCCAAGACGTGAATAAGAGTCTCTGTCATTTGGGGGCTCGTCCGGGATCGGTTTTTCCTGGGACGCGCCATCTTGAAACTCGAACTGGGATCTTTTATTTGGGGACTCGTCTGGGATCTTTGCGACCACCCCAGACTCTGAAGAACCCTTGGAGGTGAGTTGGAATTTTGTCTGAGTGTTTCTGTGTAAGCGGCGATGCATTGGTCAGTCTGTGTTTGACTCTGTTTTGGTTCCGCCATGTATATGTGTGCACATGTGTGTGTTGGTACCGATCAGGAATCTCACTCTGGACGGCGCTTAGAGAGTAAAAGTGGAATATTACTCTGATCAGTGCTTGAGAGTGGAAGTAGAATCCGACTTTGTGCAGCTGCCTTAGTGATTCATAAGGATCCTCTGGCTGTGGAAGTGCGGGACGTGCCTGGCCCTGCAAGGTGGGGCTCCTGGAAGATGTTTCACAGGTGGAGGACAGTCAGGAGAGCCCGGTTGTGGGCATTCAGGAGTGCCTGACTGTGGTTTTCTGGAACAGAGGAGAAGGACTGCTCCTTTTACCTAGGCGGGAGTGGACGAAAAAATACACTCCATCGTAGGTCGGGTTCCACTGCCTATTTAAGTATAGGGGAGGACAAGTGTGCTTGGACTTATTAGTGTCTGTTGTCTGTATTCTGTTTCTGTGTTTGGTGTTCTTTTTCTTTGCCATGGGGCAGACTGTGATAATCCCTTTGACTTTTATGTTGGACCATTGGATGGATGTTAGGACAAGAGGACATTCTGGAATTCTGTTGGGAGGTAAAATGAGATGTTCCGTCTCATCCCAGAAGCAGCTAAGGTTAAGCTGCAGTTTGGACAAGGTACTAAAGGTACCAGGCATCTGTGGAAATTGGTTATAGGATGCTTTGTCTTGGTCTTTTTTGTCTGGTTTGTTTTCTATGGTATTGCCTAGTGTATTTTTGTCTTTTGTTTCATTTTTGATATTGACTGAAGACTGTGTTTGATATCATGAAACTGTTTGCTCTTTCGTCAAAGAGTTTTACTTGATCCTCTTGGTGCTTAAGTTAAAAGTTAAAATTAATTTGTTTGAGAGAAATTGTTTTCTGCCAGGAGTTTTGTCTTTCAATCTTGAGCCTCCTCCCCTAAGGAGAGATGCCTCAGGTTGGGGGGCAGAGAAGCCCCTAAAATACTTTCAAAAAAATCTACAACAAACTGTGAAAAACTTTGTTTTGCCAGTCAAAATTTATTATTTTCTTTTCCATGGGCCTTTAACCCAGTGAGACAGCTTGGTGAAGGACTACTACTGCAATCCTGGTATTCAGAGACATAGAAAGAGATATAGTTTTTTGTTTTTTTTTTTATTAAAGGTTGGTACTATAGTATTAACAACCTCTTTATTAGTTATAAGAGACATGAAGCCACAGCTGAACTGGTTAGTAATCTTTTGTCAGCTGCTTAGTATCTAGCACCCACGTTCTAACCGTCTCTCCATCCTGTTCTTATTAGTTGTTACTAGAAGCCTAGTGTCATTTGGATGCTGGTTCTCTTGAGAGGCAATACCACCAAGCTCACACTGAAGAGAGATATTCCTTGAAGGAAAATTTATGTCCAGAGAGACAGCTGGTAACAATAGGTTGCCCCTCTGCTCACTTTTCTGTTTCACAGACATAAGGCCTTTTTGTCCCAAGAAAGCCTCCTGGCTTATCTGTGTGACTAAATGCTATTTGCCCTCTTCAGTGATCCACTATTCTCAAGATTCTCTTGTTTTCTCACCATCCCATTTGAGATGCTTGTTAGTAACTGTTAAAGATCTTCTTTAGCACCGAGGAAAGACAGAATCCTACTAGAGACCAGAGAAAAATGTTCCAGACACAGATGGAAGGCCCTCACTTCTGCCTGCTATCTTCAGATGCCTGAAGGTAGGGAGTGATCCAGGTCTGCCGCCAGACTCCAAGGGTGGGTTTCCGAGGGGTTAAAAAATGCCCCACCAATCTGGCTAAGATAAGTGAAGATATAAAGAGAAAGTAACAGAAACTTGAATGGTTAAGCTAAGTCACTCAGAGAGTTATTGTAAGTTGCTGAGAGTTAGTATAAGTTACAGAGAAAGTAAGGTTAAACAGAGAGACAAAAAAAAAAAAAGAGAGTAAAAAGAACAGGAAGCCAGAGAAAAAGGAGACAAAAAAGAAGAAGTTAGAGAGCTAAAGAGAGAATTCCTGGCTAAAGATCATGGTGCCTATTACAAAGAAAAAGATCACTGGGTCAGGGACTGCCCCAAGAAGAACAAGAGGGGCCACTAGAGAGCCTCTCAGTCCTACAGTGCTGGCTATACACAGAGATAGAAGAGAAGGCCATCCACATGTTTTGTGGATACAGGGACCCAACGCTCTGTGCTCCTATGCCCCAGTGTGCCAGTATCCAATGGCCTTGGATACAGAGGCTACTGAAGCAAACAATATTTATAGAATGCCCGAAGAACAGTGGACCTTGACGTGGGCCGGGTAACCGACTAGTCATGGTCATCCCTGACTACCCCCATCCATTGCTCATGAGAAATTTGCTCTCCAAAATGGCTTACGTGGACTGAAATGGCTGGGTGGGGCCATGTGTATGCATGTCTACAGACTGTGTATATGGAGCTTAAGACCTATCTCAGTGCACCAGTACCTGATGCTGGGAGAATTGTGGCTTAGATCTGTTCTGCCTAGAACACACCATTCCTGCAAGCTAGGCTCTGACAATTATCACCCAATCCAGGACTTGAACTGTGGTAGAGTGGCTAATGTTTTGCCTTTAAATAATATATCCCAGAGGATCGGAACACTGGTCAGCTACCATGGACTAGATTCTCCACCTGTTGGGGGCAATCTGTTCACCTTGCTGCCCAATCCAGACCTGGAGCCACCACTGCAGGAGTGTCAAGCACTGACAGAAGCCCATGGGAAGAGAAAAGACCTCTGCTACTGGCTTATTGACCCCTGCTAAAAGTCAAGGACCTTGTCCACACACAGGAACAGTTCTCTTCATAAAGTTCAGAGATAAGCGGGTGCTGCCGTGGTGGACAACACAATGTCACCTGGAATGGCTGAATCCCAACCCCCCAGCACATCAGTGCCGCAGATGCCTTTACCATCTCTTGGATGCCCTGGTGAAGCCAACAACTGTGAGTATTATTCACTGACCAAAACATCAAAAAGGAAGAGATGCAGTGACATGGGGCAGTAACAAAACAGATACACTGGCTCGAGAAATGGCTATACAAGAGCCTACCCTGGTTACAGGCCTACAAGAGACAGCCACTTAGAACTAGGATCGGAATAAGGGATGGGCTCACTTAGAAAAGGCCCAAATTATTTAAAAGATAAAAGGACAACGATACACTTGAGGGGAAAACTATACTCCCCAGAGTACAAAGAAAGACTTACTTTGCCAAATACAAAAATGTACTGGCTTAGATAAGAAGCTTGTCCAAGTAGTTAAGTTATATATAATAGACTTTAAGATTCTAGCCGGAGAGACAATAAAAAAATATAAGAGATGTCAATAAGTAAATGCTTAACAAACAAACAAGACAAAGAGACCTAGAGAGTTTAGTGAGAAGTCAAAGTGAACTTCACCGAGATAAAACCAAGAAAATATGATCACGAGTATCTCCTAGTGCTTGTAGAAATCTTTTCAGGAATAGACAGAAACTTTCCTCACCAAACAAGAGACGGCCTCTACAATCATCAATAAGATACTGGAAGGAATCTTCCTCTGATTTGGAATGCCCAAGGTAATCTGGTCGGACAACGGCCCTACTTTCATTGCCAAGGTAAGCCAAGGTATGGCCAAGTATTTAGAGGTCTATTAGAAATTACATTATATTGACAGAACCCAAAGTTCAAGACAGATATAATAAATAAATAAATCTCTAAAAGAGACCCTTATCAAATTGACCATGGAGACTGGCACAGACTGGGTGGCACTCCTTCCCTCTTTCTCTCTTCAGAGCAAGAAATATCCCTTCCAGATTCAGTATTATCCCCTTTGAGATCTTATATGGGGGCCTCAGCTCCTCTGACTATATTAGATGATGTTATTGAAACAACATGTCATGGTAAAAATGATTTATATGCCAGGCTAAAAGACCTACAGGTGATACAGAAAGAAATCTACTCATAGTTGACAGCAGCCTATGCCCTGGGGACCCCCAAGACATCTCATCAGTTCCAGGTCGGAGACTCAGCTATATACGATGGCACCAATCCCAGATATTTGATCCTCACTGAAAAGGACCATACCTGGTGCTGCTGTCCACCCTGACAACCGTGAATTCTCAGCCCTCACCAGCCGCGTACTAGCTGTTGGGGCTGAGAGCTGGGACCTAGAGTGACACTCAGCTTGTTTGCCCTGGGTTCCATCGGGATAGGTGTGGGAATAGGCTTAATTTCTATTACAAATGATGTAACATTACATATGTTAATTCTCCTAACACTTCTTGAGACTGTGCCTCAGGGATCACGGTCTATATAAGTTTAGAAGTTCTGAAAGCTAGTCATGACCTTGGTGTATAGGTTAGATGGTTTCCACATTAGAATCCTGATGCTAATGACTTAATAAGACAAAAAAGAGATGTGAATTACTTAAGACTCTCTAGGTGCTGCAAGGGCAGCACAAAGACATCTGCTGTTGCCCTACAATACAAGGCTTATAGAGAATTCAGAACTGCCATTGACACAGATATAAAAAGAGTAAAAGACTTTTTAGCTGACCTCCAAGAATACCTAACCTCCATCTCAGAGGTAGTCCTTTAAAATAGGAGAAGATTAGACCTGATATTACTTAAAGAAGCAGTCTGTGTGCTACACTAAAAGTAAAATGCTGCTTCTATACAGACCATTCAGGAATAATTAAAGACTCCACGAATAAACTTAGAAAAAGGTTAGACAAAAGACAGAGAAACACATCAGGGATGGTTCAAGAGCTGGTTTAGTAGATCTCCTTGGGTGACTACTCTGATATCTTCCCTTATGGGACCCTTCTTAGTTTTGCTTTTGCTTCTGATTATAGGTCCATGTGTGTTAAAGAAACTAGTTAATAGGCTTGACTCCTACAAAAAGATAGAGACGCTCAACAAGGTTGGTTTGAGTCTTGGTTCACTCGGTCTCCCTAGATGACTACCCTACACTCTGCTATAGCTGGGCCATTACTAGTAATTTTCTTGACTTTAGTTTTTGACCCTGGCATGACAAACAGGTTGATTGCTTTTGTTAAAAATCGAGTGGGTGCTGTGCGGTTAATGGTTCTGAGACAACAGTACCAGTCAGTTAGGACAACTGGTGAGACCAAATACGAGATTTGATAACGAAATTCTAGGATTAGAATTACTTAGTAGAAGAAGAGGGGATTGAAAACAAAATCATACAGATTAAAGGTTTAAAATATAAGATGAAAATAATAAGTTTCAAAATCCAGACAGGGCAGGGCCTGACCTACAGCCAAGTCTGACGGGCCACTAAGATACAGAAGGGCACCTCCCCCAGCTTACTCAGAGTCACACCTTAACCAGATATCTTTCAAACCCTAGTAAGCCCATAGCTTCTAAAATTCTTTACACCCCAGTCAGCATGTACTTTTCTGCTGTGTTGTCTGTTTGAAAGAGCCAATCCCTTATAGCCGCGGCAAAAATTAGCCAATTGTGTGTAACCGCGCCAAACCCCCTAGCTTTCCCTATATAAATCCCTGACTTTTAAGTTTCGGGGTCAACACCACTGTCTTTTCTGCGGAATACGTGTCAGCCCAGAGTTCTCTGTAATAGGTCTCCGTAATAAACCTCGCCTTTGCTTGTTACATCCAAAATGATCTCTCTGTATCTAGGGTCCACGATTTCCCAAGACTTGAGTAAGAGTCTCTCTGCATAGGATCATTCATTTGGGGGCTCGTCCGGGATCGGTGTTTCCTGGGGCGCTCCATCTTGAGACTCAGCTGGGATCTTTCAGGGAGAAAGACTGAAATACTGAGGAGGGGAGGGAAATAGAGAGAGAAAGAGAGAGAGAGGAAGAGAGAGAGAGAGAGAGAGAGAGAGAGAGAGAGAGAGAGAGAGAGGAAGAGAGAGAGAGAGAGAGAGAGAGAGAGAGAGAGAGAGAGAGAGAAAGAGAGAGATGATGTTTTTGAAACAGCATGTCACGGTAATAATGCCTACCTAACTCTGTCTCCAGAGTGCTTGTCTTAAAGATTTGTTACCATTTCTTGTTCTCTGACATTTTTTTATTGTTGTCAAAAGATAAAATAGAATTCATATTTATTTTTTGAGTGAAATTTTGTTCCTTGGCAAATTTTTTTTGACTTTCTAAGTAGTTTCTCTGTAAGTCTAGAATGAAATAAAAATGAGTTTTTGAAAATGAGAAAGCTACAGATGCCTTTACTTCCCTAGGTGTTGCTTTGATGTTCTACTGCAAATGCAATTGTGGTGATGAGAGAACTAACTGGGGCTTCCTGTTTCCAGACAGGAAAACCCTAGAAGATCTCAGAAATTGTTCAGGAATGAGAGGTATCTTACTATCTTTAGTGTGTTGTTTTCTCCCATTTTGTTCTAGGAGTTTTCCTACATATTATATTCTGGTTCTCAAGGTGGAGTGTATTTTTACTTAGCATTTGCCCTCAGCAAATTGTGTTTTGTAATTCCTTTATATCTCAGTCTCTACATTAAGTCATCGGATTGAAAGCCTTGTGACCGACACTTAAAAAAGAATGTGAAACACTACTTCTTTTTTTACATTTGTTCCAAAATTTAATAATAGTTGGTAAATTACTGTGTTTGGACTATGATCCTGGAATCTTTGTTAAGTGGCTTCCCATTTAACATCCCAAAGCACTATTTAAATTTGGCAAATGAGAAGGAACAGGTTTTCAGAGATAACAGTACTTGATTGTCTCACATGATACAAAAGGAACCAGAATTTTTACTTCCCTTTGATTCGTGACCCAGGTCCTAACTCTTGTGGGCTTCATTTTAAACAGATAAATTTTGCATTTCTGCCATTTATTTGTAAATGCGTGTTCCTCAAATTACTGGCAGTGTTACATTATTTCTGCTTAAGAGGATGTTGTCTGATTCCTGGCAGCTGCAGTGACTGGTGTTTGAAGGATGCTGGGATTTGGACGGCAGGCCTTATGATGGCACAGCAAATTCTTTTAAACTGGGAACCATGTGTCTAGTAATCAGAGATGTTTTATAAAGAGGTAAACATAGATTTAAGCATGGACACTAGGGGAGGGGAAACACACATGCAAGCATGACAGGCATGAGAAAAGTAGAGGCAGATGAGGGGAAGTGAGCTGTGTAAACCCAAGACAGAAATGAGTGGGGGCCAAGAACAGATGACTTTAAAGCCTTTAATTAATTAATTAATTAATTAATTGATCTGTTAATTAATGCATTATCGTTCTGTGTCCACATGTCTATATGTGTTAGTGCGCATATATGGAGGTCAGAGGAGAAGGAATAAGGAGATCGTCCTCCTACCACATGGGTTTTAGTGATAGAACTTGGATCCTCATGGTTGATGACAAGTTCCTTATACCCATTTCAAATATTACATTTATTATATGTATGTGTAGCGTGGCAGGAGTTATGTGTATAGATGTTGTAGAAATTATTTAATCCAAACCTAGGGTTTCTTCCCTGTCTCTGACGACTTAGTTCCGAGATAAAAGACATCCACAAGCGTTATGTTTACATTAAGCCTTAATCAGCACAGGAGCTTGGCAGATATGGATCCTCTGGCTGTTATGACTGTTTCCCAGCTAATGATCCCACTATATAATTTGCTGTGTTTCTTCTGGGTTGCTCTTAACTCCAATTAGCCAACCCACCTCCCTTCACCTACTTTACCACTCGTGGTTCTTCTCTGATTCCAGAAGTCCTAGGATGCTAAACCCTGCCCGTGTGTCTTCTGCCCAGTTCTCGACTGTTGGCCTCTTTATTCACATATCAGAAATAATTTGGGACACAAGTTTACATAGTATCACCTGAGCCTCCATGTGAACTCTCTGGTCTCTGGGACAATCAGGTCTTGCAGGACTGTTGTTAGCATTACAACACAGAGCAGCAGAGATACCTCAAAGAATGGAGGTCAGGGGCGTCTGGTAAGAGTCAAGTTCCCATGTATGTCCCAGGTATTGAACTGATTACATCAGGCTTTGCCACACAAGAACCTTTACCCATTGAGCTATCTTCCAGGCTCATGAAAAACCTTTTACAGGCTAATTTGGTCCTGTGGATCTGCATATGTGATCTTGCATGTGTGGAGGCCAGAGGACGACTTTAGGTGTTACTCTTCAGGTGCCATCCACCATTTTTATAAAACAGGAGTTTTCATTGACTTCTAATAGGACAGGTCAGCTCGGCTTGCTGGCTAGTGAGGACATGGTGTCTCTGTCTGCCCAGCAAAGGTTTGTCCCAACATTCCAGGTTTCTTTATTGTTGTTGTTATTTTAATTGGCTTACTTTGTCTGGACTTAAGTTTATCATCTGATTTTCTGTCTCCATGACTTTCCATGTGAGCAGGAGAGGACAAAAGAAAATGTCTGTTATTGATGTGTTTATTGTGTATGATTGTCCTTGATTCTAGTATAAAAGTAAACCAGAATGTTGCTTTCTGGCTCAATCTTGCTTGATTACACTCAAGGTTTAAGAGGAACTTCTTGAAGGTTCAGTTACACAACAAAGGTTGTATAATTCTCTAAAATCCCCGACTCTTACATCTGAGATTACTAAGAATTTACTTCCTTTCATTTTTCCCCTTTTAGGCACAGTCTGAATTATGTAGCTAAAATGAGGAACAAATAACTAATACTTAATTACTAAGTGTTCCTAAGTTAATTGGGGCACAGACCAAGCTATTGGAAAAGACTGGATTTGGTGTAAATATTGAGACTTTTCCCTTGCATGTGATAGCCCAAAAGTAGGCAGCCAATCCACAGAGGGCAGCATTTCTCTGGCTATTCAGTGCCAAAGATCCCTCTGTCTGCTTAGCCATTCTCTAGGGATTAGGGTTGATACTATTTTTCTTTAATTTAGAGATATGTCATGAAGCGGCTGCTCCTAGCTTGCCAGCTGCAGTGCACCCTAAGATGGTAAGATCATTCTCACCACACTGAGATACAGAGGAGGCAACTTCCTCAAGCAGAGGATCCTGGTGCTCTGTCTGCCAAATCAGCTGTAAACCTAAGGACATGGACTTCATGGTCATTTTCTCATGACAAAGTAACTTTGTTTATAGCTTAATTAGAGAGCAGCACCTCTAATACACCTAACAGTTGGTCTGCTGACAGATTTCTCAGTCTGCAAGGAGGTTCTGGTCACTTTGATACAAGATGTGCTATTGCTAGAGAAATAGCTTCTGGTGACAACTAGAGACAGTGGGAAACTTTTATCCTGCTTTTGCTTTAAAAGAAGTTGAAACTGAATAAACTGTACATTGGCTGAGTGGGCTGTGTAACCATTGTGTCCAGGTTAATGTGACCCTCACTTGGGACCTCAATGTACGAGACTGTAGTGAATCAATTAAACACCTTTGGCTCTGTAGAACAGTCATGGCACCTGACCAAGAGTTCTCTAGTTTCGAGAATGAAAGACAGACAGACAGATGGACAGACAGACAGACAGACACACACACAGAAACACACACACACACACACAAACACAGAATATGTCAGGACATTTCTAATCTTCCTGACTGCTACTGAATGATCCCACGCAGATAGACCCTTACTCAAGTCTTGGAAAATCGCGGACCACAGACACAGAGAGACCATTTGCATGTAATAAACAAAGGTGAGATTTAATATGGAGATCTATTATGGAGATCTCCGGGCCCACACATATCCCGCGCAGGAGACAGGGGTGTCGACCCCGAGAGGCTGGGAGAAAGAATATTTAAAGGCAGAGGCTGTGAGCCCCAGGGAATGGGGGGATGTCAAAGGGGAATGTCCCGCCAGTTACAAGATAGTTTTATGGCTCCAGGAGATAAGGGGACTTCAAAAGTTTTTATGGCCCCTGGTTCCTGGAACAGAGCTACTAAATCAGGAGAAGGGTAGGGTCTTCAGATCCTCATTATTTTTAAAAGTTTGTCAGAATTGTTGAAGCATATGTATTTGAAACACCTCTGGTTAGGCTTGGGCTACCGGTTTCCTGGGGAGCTCTCTGTAGGACACAATGGCGGGAAAGCACATGTAGGGGTTTAAATAAACATCACAGGGTCAGAACAAAGAACAGTTGCTCACACCGGGTGATAAGCAAAGTAGTTCTCTTGTATTTTTAACAATCTATCTTCCAGAGACAAGTCCTGTTGCTGAGTTTTGGGCTAATTTAAAACTCTACCTCTCACTACCATCTCCCTTGTACTCATCGTGCCAGGTTGAACACCTTTTAATTCTATGTTTTATCTTTGGTGCTCTGTTACCTTCTGGGAAACACCCCACTCTCTAGTAGGGTTCTATTCTTTTTCACCTACATTGTAGGCTGCTTTCTCTCCTGTAGCTCTTAACTCTGATACTTCTAACACTGGATCATGGTGATTTTCTTCTTCCCCCCCTCTCTCCCAATCCCTTGCCCCTGCTTTCTGTCTTTCTGCCCAGCTATTGGCTATGGCAACTCTTTATTATCAGTGTAGCTCTCAGGGACTCTCATGTCTGTAAGTGTGGCATTTTGGGAGCCAAAATAAAACAATTCCCAACACCAGGTATTGTAAATTTACACATACATTCCTGATATTGAATAAAGAAACTATATTTAAGTATATAGGAATTTGATCCTCAGTACTAGGGAGGGTAAACATAAAGAAGAAAATGGCACACATTTTGACTGTGGTTTCTGTTCATATGTTGCTGGCTAGAAATTAGTCACATGCATACTCTTGTAGTGAGCCATATTGGATTTGGGCCTGGCCGTTTTGTGACTGTTTAGCTCAAAGGGGCTACATGACTCTTGGTCACACAACTCCTCTAAGAGCCTCTCCCAGGAAGACCCTGGGAGCAATGACAGGATATTTCAGCCTGAGCAAAACACCGGATGTCCCTGAGCAGATTCCTGAGAAGGGTTCGACATTTTCAAAGAACATGTCCCCAAAAGACTGTTGCCTGTTTGTTATAGGAGGATGTCTTGCAGTGTAGTGATTCACCTTATATACTTGGGCACTTCCAAAACTCCCACACCCTAAGCTTCAATTCCCACTTCCATTCCTGCCTCAGAGCTTTAAATGCTGTAAATTTCTCTCAATGAACGAGACATTGAAAACAGAACATTTGCTTGGTCTCATCCTTCTCTCGCCCCTCATTTAGGCCCAAGTGTAGCGCCCCTTTGGGACCCTGAATAACTGGGGGGACAAGTGGCACCTGAACAGGGACCCCTAAGTACGGCTAACTACCGGACGATGGAGTCTGGAGATCTGCTCGGAGATATTGAGGACTCTTCAGGCTGCATCGCTCATGCATCGCTGGAAAAGGAAGTAAGACTGGTCGAATAAATGTCATCCCATCGCCATGGGGAAGGTATTGTCTAAGGAGGCTTAATTCATAGGAGAGATCAAGTGCTCACTCAGAGAGAGAGGAAAGAGTTAAGAAACAGGATTTATTCAAATGTTCTTGTTTTGTTGATGATAAGTGTCCTTGCTTAGTTTTAAGCGGCCCCAATATACACCTCCTTACTTGCAATAAGGGTAGCACCCCTTTGGGAACCTGAATAACTTTGTCCCTGCTGGCAGGGACACTCTTGATTTGCTACTCACCTAAGAAATATAATTCATCGTTCCCAACTCTGTACCCTATTAAAGATATAAGAAATGTGAAAGGAAGATAGGAAATAACAGTACAGACTCTCTCAAAATTCTCTTAGGCCTCTGGGTTTGTATTCCGTTTATTTAACATTCCTGAGAGCTCTGTATTCTCTTAGTGGCCAATCTCTGATCCACATTTTTATGTTTAAGCCATTAAATACAGCATTTAAAACTGTGGTAAAGTGCTAAAATGCTGAAAACATAAAAAGGTAACATTTTGATGATCCTTTTTTATTTTTTGTTTTATGTATAAAGGTGTTTTTTATTGCTTGCATGACTCTACACCACATTCTTGCATGGTAACCACAGAAACTAAAAGACAGCATTGGGTAGTCAAGGTACTGAAGTTAAAGACAGTTGTGAATCACCATGTGGGTGATGGCAATGGAGCCCACCACATCCTCTGAGAGAGATGCCAGTGCGATTGGCTTCTCAGCCATCTCTTTGGTCACAACAATTTTTATATGGGTTGTTCAGTAATATTGCAGCAAAACCATGAACTTTTTCAATACTTAAAAAATGACTAGTCAATAATGTCGGCTACCTTTATTTGGACTTTGCCTTATTAATTAATTAATTAATTAATTACTTAATTAATTTTTATTTAATGTCTACAAGTAGACTGTCACTCTCTTCAGACAAAACAGAAAAAGTCATCAGACAAAATGCAGATGGTCGTGAGCCACCATGCCATTTCTTCGAATTGAATTGATGATCTCTGCAAAACAGAAAAACACCATCCAACAGAATTTTCAAAGAACTGTAAAGTTTCCACTTCATAGTTTTGTTTTATTTCAGAAAGCAGAAAATCTACCACCTAATGTAAGCTTGAAGAATGAGTAATTGAGCAACTGAATGTAATCAATTGTCAAGCAAAAAAGTGAATGTAGAAATGAATGAATGGAAGGATGTTATACTCATTCATATATATATATATATATATATATATATATATATATATATATACACTTATATACATATATGCCTACATATATACATATGTGTGTATACATAATATGTATATGTTTTTCATGTGATTTCTTTGGTAGGAATAAAATTCCTGACAAGAAGAAAGTAAAAAGAAGAGAACTTCCTTTGGCTCATCCTGGTGAAAACATGGTGGCAGGAGTTTAAATGAGTGCAGCACGTAGAATTCAGAGTCAACAAGGAGAAAGAAATGAATATGGCCACTCCTCTGGCTTTATCTCCCCCTCTTTTTCAGTTCAGCCTATGTGCCTACTCCATGCCAACAATCATGTTGAGTTTTCCTTTTTCAGCTAGACTTCTGGGGAAATCCTCAAAGATAGGTCCAATTTGATCATGAAAAAGTTGATCATGTATATTAATGGTCAACTTTGAAAGACCTCAGGAGAGGACCTCCTTCAGGAGGAGACCCAAACGCCCAATGACCGAGCCGAGACCTCCGGATGCAATCAGCAAGAGGGTTTATTGGAAAACACAGGTATCTGTGGGCACACAGTCTCTTCAGAGGACTTGTGCACCCAGCAGCTCCAGCATGGGGCTTTTATAGGGTTTGGGGAAGCAGAAGCGGGTGTACAGAAGCAGATGCATAGTTACGGGGATTGGTGGATTTAAACGAGGCATATAGACATTTTCACATATGATTGGCTATTTCACATGATGAGGTAATAAGGTATAGCTACACACATTGGCAGGTTTGAATCATATTTAAATGAGGTTGTAACGTGGTAAGAGAGTACCTGCAGGCTGGGATGTCCTGAATGTCCAGGGCTAGGGGCTTATCCCTTCCTGCCAGGTCGCCTGTGAGTCATATCCAGAACTCCTAGTCTGTTCTGCATTCCTTTCCATTTATGGTCTGTTAGTTTTAACGGTGACTTGGCCCTAGGTATCTGGGCCTGCCTTGGCCCTTTCAAGAATGTTGCAGCTCTGAATTAAGTCTCATTGGAAGGGTCTTTCAACTTTATAAGGAAGAAACAAACAAGAGTGACCACCTTTTGAATTATGTTTAATACAGGCTATTTCCTGTACTATGGAGGTAACAAAATATTACTATGTGTACTTTTTGATTCGTTTTTAGTTTTAATTTTTTTTAAGATTTATTTATCATTCTTGAGATACAGGGCATCAGATTTCATTATAGATGGTTGTGAGCCACTATGTGGTTGCTGTGATTTGAACTCAGGACCTCCGGAAGAGCAGTCCGTGTTCTTAACCACTGAGCCATCTTTCCAGCACTGGTTTTAATTTTTTAAGACAGAGTTTCTATGTGCATCACTGTTCATTGTGGAACTTACTGTATTAATCAGGCTGGCCTCAAACTGCCAGTGATCCATCTGCTTCTGCCTCAAAGTACTGTGATTAAATGCATGTATAACTACAGCCTAGTGAAGTGGATGCTTTTCAAAAACTATTTTATTTTTAGTTCTAATCGTATGCATGCGTATCTCAGTGTATACATACATATGCTTTAAAGTGCCTGTGGAAGACAGAGACATATATAAAGGCAAACCTTTCAGAATAACAACAGACTTCTGACCAGAGACTATGAAAGCCAGAAGATCCTAGACAGATGTCTTACAGACCCTAAGAGAACACAAATGCCAGCCCATGTTAATATAAATATAACAGGAAGCAATAATCACTATTCATTAATATCTCTCACCATCAATGGTCTCTACTCCCCAATAAGAAGACCTAGATTAAGAAACTGGATATGCAATGAGGACCCTGCATCCTGCTGCCTACAGGAAACACACCTCAGAGGGCAAAGACAGACACTACCTCAGAAGGAAAGGGTGGAAAACTACTTTCCAAGCAAATGGTCAGAAGAAGCAAGCTGGAGTAGCCATTCTAATATCAAATAAAATCAATTTTCATCTAAAAGTCATCTCAAAAGACAAGGAAGGACACCACATATTCGTCAAATGAAAAATCCACCAAGAAGAACACTCAATCCTAAATATCTATGCTCCAAAAACAAGGGCACCTACATACATAAAAGAAACCTTACTAAAGCTTAAAATACACAATGCACCCCACACAATAATCGTAGGAGATTTCAATACCACACTCTCATCAATAGACAGGTCATGGAAACAGAAATTAAACAGAGACGTAGACAGCCTAAGAGAGGTCAGGAATCAATAGGACTGAACAGATATTTATAGAAGATTCTATCCTACAGCAAAAAGATATACATTCTTCTCAGCTCCTCATGGTACTTTCTCCAAAATGGGCCATATAAATGGTTATAAAACAAGCCTCAAGAGATATAGAAAGATACAAATAATCCCATGCATCCTATCAGACCACCAAGGGCTAAAGCTGGACTTCAATAGCAATAGGGGAAGAACGCACACATATACATGTAAGTTGAACAATGCTCCATTCAATAATAAACTGGTCAAGGAAGACATAAAGAAAGAAATTAAAGACTTCTTAAAATTTAATGAAAAGGAAGGTACAACATAACAGACTTATGGGACACAATAAAATCTTTGCTCTGAGTGCCTGAAGAAAGAAACAAGAGAGAGCATATGTCAGGAGCTTAACAGCACACCTAAAAGCTCTAGAACAAAAAGAATCAAATACACCCAGGAGGAGTAGAAGACAGAAAAATATCAAACTCAGAGCTGAAATCAACCAAGTAGAAACAAAAAGACCATAGAAAGAGTCAACAGAAACAAAGGTAGGTTCTTTGAGAAAATCAACAAGATAGATAAACCCTTAGCCAGACTAATGCGAGGACACAGAGAGTGTGCACAAATTTACAAAATCGGAAATGAAAAGGGAGACATAACTAAAGAATCAGAGGAAATTCAAAAAATCATCAGATCCTACTACAAAAGCCTTTATTCATCAAAACTTGAAAATCTGTAGAAAATGGACAATTTCCTAGACAGATAACAGGTACCAATGTTAAATCAGGAATAGATAAACCATTTAAGCAACCCCATAACTGATGATGAAGTAGAAGCAGTCATTAAAGTTCTCCCAATCAAAAAAAGCCCAGATACAGACGGGTTTAGTGCAGAATTCTATCCGACCTTCATAGAAGACCTCATACCAATACTATCAAAATTATTCCCCAAAATTGAAACAGACGGAGCACTACTGAATTCCTTCTATGAAGTCACAATTACTCTTATACCTAAACCACACAAAAACCCAACATAGAAAGAGAACTTCAGAGCAATTTCTCTTATGAATATCGACACAAAAATAATCAATAAAATACTGGCAACCCGAATCAGAGAGCACATCAAAATAATATTCCATCATAATCAAGTAGCTTCATCCGAGGCATGCAGGGATGGTTTAATATACGGAAAACCATCAATGTGATCCATTATATAAAGAAACTGAAAGAACAAAACCACATAATTATTTCATTAGATGCTTAGAAAGTGTTTGACAAAATTCAACACCACTTCATGATAAAAGTCCTGGAAAGAAAAGGAATTCAAGGCATATATGTAAACATAGTAAAAGTCATTTATAGCAAACCAGTAGCAAATATTAAATGAAATGGAGAGAAACTTGAAGCAATGCCACTAAAATCAGGGACTAGACAAGGTTGCCCACTCTCTCCCTTCTTGTTCAATATAGTTCTCAAAATTCTAGCCAGAGCAGCCAGAAAAAAAAGGGAGATCTAGGGGATACAGAAAGGCAAAAAGAAGTCAAAAATATCACGATTTACAGATGATATGATAGTATATTTCAGTGATCCCAAAATTTCCACTGGAGAACTGCTAAACCTGATAAAACCTTTAGCAAAATGGCTGTGTATAAAATTAACTCAAATAAATTCGTACTCTTCATCTAGAGGAAAGAGAAACAAGCCAAGAAAGAGATTAGCGAAGAGACACCCTTCATAATATTTCCATATAATATAAAATACCTCAGTGTGACTTTAAACAAGCAAGTGAAAGATCTGTATGATGAGAACTTCAAGACTCTGAAGAAAAAAATTTAAGACAATTTCAGAAGATGGAAAGATGTCATATTCCCATGGGTTGTCAGGATTAATATAGTAAAAATGGCCATTTTACCAAAAGTGATCTACAGATTTAATGCAATCCCAATCAAAATTCCAACCAAAGTCTTCATAGAGTTAGAAAGAATAATTTGCAAATTCATCTGTAATTAGAAAAAACCTAGGATGACTAAAACTATCCTCAACAGTAAAAGGATTTCTGGGAAATTACTACCCCTGAACTTAAGCAGTAATTCAGAGTAATAGTGATAAAAAAAAAGTTAGACTGAGGGGAGGCAAACAACCCTACTAAAAATGGAGTTAAGAGCTAAACAAAGAATTCACCGCTGAGGCATGCCATATGGCTGAGTAGGACTTAAAGAAATGTTCTACATCTTTATTTATAAGGGAAATGCATACCAAAACAACCCTGAGATTTTACCTCACCAGTCAGAATGGCTAAGATAAAAAACGCAGATGACTTCTAATGCTGGTGAGGATGTGGAGAAAGAGGAATACTCCTCCATTTTTGGTGGGATTGCATACTGGTACATTCTGGAAATCAGTCTGGAAGTTCCTCAGAAAATTGGACACAGCAATACCTGAGGACTCAGCTATATGTCGTTTGGGTATATACCCAAAAGATGCTCCAACATTAAAAAAAAAAAAAAAAAACACGTGCTCCACTATGTTCATAAAAGCCTTATTTATAATAGCCAGAAGCTGGAAAGAAACCAGATGCTCTCAACAGAGGAATGGATACAGAATATGTGGTACATCTACACAATGGAACACTATTCAGCTGTCAAAACCAATGAGTTTATGAAATTCATAGGCAAATGGATGGAACTGGAAAATATCATCCTGAGTGAGATAACCCAATCATAGAAAAACACACATTGTATACACACATCGATAAGTGAATATTAGCCCAAATGCTCTAAATACCCTAAGATTCACAGAACTCGTGAAACTCAAGAATGATGACCAAAATGCAAATGCTTCACTCCTTCTTTAGAATGGGTACAAGAATACCCTTGGGAGGAAATAGGGAGGCAAAGTTTAGAACAGATGCAGAAAGAACACTCATTCAGAGCCTGCTCCACATGTGGCCCATACATATACAGCCACCAAACTAGATAAGATGGATGAAGCAAAGAAGTACAGGCTGATAGGAAACAGATGTAGATCTCTCCTGAGAGACACAGCCAGAATATAGCAAATTTTTATGCGAATGCTAGCAGCAAAACACTAAACTGAGAATGGAACCTCCGGCTAAGGAATCAGAGAAAGGACTGAAGAGCTTGAAGGGCTTTAAACCTCATACGAACAAAAATGCCAACCAACCAGAGCTTCCAGGGACTCAGCCACTACCCAAAGACTATATACATGGACTGACCCTTGCCTCCAACTTCATAGGTAGCAATGAATAGCCTAGTAAGTGCACTAGTAGATGGCGAAGCCCTTGGTCCTGTCAAGACTGAACCCCAGTGAATGGGATTGTTGTGGGGAGGGCAGTAAGGGGAGGCAGATGGGGACAGGAGGGGTTAGGGAGTTGTGTGCTTAGAAAGCCAGAAAGGTAATAAAAATTGAAATGTAAATAAGAAATAACCAATTTAATAAAGATGGACTAAAGAAAAAAAAAGAATACAGGACAACACAGGTAAACAGGTAGAAGCCCTTTAAGAGCAAACACAAAAATACTTAAAGAATTACAGAACACAACCAAACAGGTAAAGGAATTAAGCAAAACCATCGGGAAGTAAAAATGGAAACAGAAACAACAAAGTAAACCCAAAGAAAGACATTATGGATATAGAATACCTGGGAAAGAGAAAGAGAATAGGAGTCATAAAAGCAAGCACCAACCAACAGAATGAAAGATTTAGTAAAGAATCTCAGGGGCAGAAGAAACCATAGAAAATATTGACACAACTGTTAAAAATAAAAAAAACAGAAAAAGCTCCTACCCAATACATCCGGGAAATCCAAGACAGAACCAGAATATAAAACCTAAGGATAATAGTTATAGAAGAGTGTGAAGACTCCCAACATAAAGGTCCAGTAAATATGCTCAATAAATTACAGAAGCAAACTTCCCTAACCTAAAGAAAGAGACATCCTTATACATACAAAAAGCATACAGAACTCCAAATAGATTAGACCAGAAAAAAATTTCACCCATCACACAACAGTCAAAACATGAAATGCACAAAACAAAGAAAAAATATTAAAAGCAGTAAGGGAAAAAGGTTGAGTAATATAAAAAGTCAGACACATCAGAATTAAGCCAGACTCCTCAAAAGAGACTATGGAAGCTAGAAAATCCTACGCATATATAACACAAAACCTAAAAGAACACAAATGCCAGCCCAGGTTACTATAAATACTATCAACTTCCGTAGAGGGGGATACCAAGATATGCCACAACAATAAGACATTTGCACAATATCTTTCCACAAATCGAGTCCTACAAAAGAGAATAGATGTAAAATTCCAACACAATTTGGGTAACTACACAGGAGACAAACAAGAAGATAATCTACTATGGAAAAAAAAAAACAAAAGAAGAGAAAGAAGATAGCCACAGAAACAGATTTCAAATTCTAACAACAAAAACAATAGGAAAAAGCAATCATTCATCCCTGATATCAATAAACATCAATGAACTCAATTCCCTTTAAAAAGACAGACCCTAACTGACTGTATATATAAACAGAATCCAGCATTTTTCTGCATAAAATAAACACAATTCTATGACAAAGACAGATACTTAGTCACATCGTAAACTGGAAAACAATTTCCCATTAAATGTTCCCAAGAAACAACCTGGGGTATCCATTCTAATTTCAAATGAAAGAGATTTTGAAGCAAAAGTTATGAAAAAAGAAAATGAAGGACACTTAATACACATTAAAGGAAAAATATACCAGGAAAAACTCTCAATTCTCAATAACAATGCCCTAAATTCAAGGGCATACACATTCATAAAAGAAACTTTACTAAAGCTCAAAGCATATATAGTATCTCATACAATAAATGTTGGATACTTGAACACCACCCTCTCATCAAGGGTAGGTACACAGGCTCAATCAGACAAAGAGGGCTGCAAAACATCATCTCTTAAAGGTAATCTCAGTGATTACTCATATTCCACAAATGGATTAAGACATGCCCCCATCCACAGGACACTTTAATCCCATCGACAGCTGCCAAAGCAGGGCAGAGAGCTATGTCCAATACGAAAGACAGTTAAAGATGTCCCCCATCTCCACCAAAGAGCCTAATGCAATCGGCTTAGGGTAAGGTGAGTTTTAAACCTGATTCTGCTGACAAAGGGGATTTCAGAACTTCCCTATTAAACAAAGACGAACTTCAAATTCCTCCACTATTAAAAAATGAGCTTAAATCATCACTTATGATACAAGGAGGACAAAATACAGTCACAAATCCCCAAGTCAATCTCATAACACACATAACAGCCCAAGCAGAGACAAAACTTTCTGCATGTACACCATTAGATCAAGGACCATTGCCAGTTTCAGAAGGGGCTCTTGAGAGTTCCACACCACACAAGATGTGTTAAAAATTCTGAGTCCACCTAAAGAACTCTTGTGCATTCTGCACATAAAAAATATGATGTAGCACCCTCACCATCTCCCCCAGTACTTCCAATGTCCCTATACAACAGAGAATTATTCAAATATCCTCTACCACCAAAAAGTACCCTCCTGACTTGTCATCAGGCTCAATAGAGACAAGTTTACCACAAAACACAGTCAATGAGCCACGCAGACTCCATATTTATACAAAGTGCAGAGAAGATACAACATCCCCTACCTCCTCAGGGGACTCTAGGTCATTCTGTCCGGTGAGGAGAGGCTCAAAAGTTTTCCACATATACATCAGAGATGCTAGAATTTCCCAAAACTGAGCAGGACTCTCTGAGTAGTACTCTATCTCATAAAGAGACTGTGGGACAAGAAACATCTACAAAAGAAGTTCTACCCACAGCCACATCTTTATAAATGGCTTGTGGGGGACACATGTACAAAATATGTTCTAGGACATATTCCATCTGTAGAGAAGGTTATGGATACAACCATATGTGAACGAGGAGTGGTGGAACATGATATGCAAACAGCAGTGTCTGTAGCATCCTCGACATCTGAGGAAAGGGATTCCTTGGATTCCATTTGTGCAAAGGAATTGATATGGCATCTGCAAACATCACAGTTGGCTATAGGAACTTAATCTTTTCAAGATCAGCCATCTTCCCCAAATACAGAAGATGCTCCACACCCTTCCAAATATGCACAAAGGGTTTCGACTCCTTCTTTATACCCACAAGCAGACCCAGAACATCTGCCAAATACCTCAAAGTTTCTGGATTTTACCTTATCTCCTGAAGGGGCCTTGGAAGCTGTTTTGCCTATCACGCAGGATAGGGGACCTGACACTTCTATATGAAAGTCTGTTTCCACATCTACAGCAGAAAAACTTTCTCTTGGAACTTCCTCAATTACATAAGGATATCTAGAAACATACGTGCTAATGAGGCTCTAAGACCTCTCACATATGTCCGTGATGCTCTAGGAGAAGTCACATCTTCAGAGGTAGCTCTAATACCTACCCCCCCCCATTCTGATATCACAGTCAGGATTTCTACACATATACATGCTACATTAAGACCTTCCTCATCTGAGAAGGATGTCTTAGGATCTACTGCATCTAAACAGCATGTTTTACAACTATCCCCATCTACCTAAGTAGATGTATTTCACATGTCCACTCTGCGGAGAGATAGTCAACATTCTCCCTCTACCATAATGGACCACAGGCATCGAGTTTCTAGAAACAGAGGGTGAAGATTTGATCCTCCTGATGGAGTCTTGAGAAATTTCTCCTCTAAGGAAGACAGTTTCAACCTTTCTCCTTCTGCCAAAAGGGATCTTGTGCCATCTTCTTCTGCAAAAGAGAAACCAAAAGCTACGACTACTCCTCAGGTGAGTCCCACAATTTCTCCATCTGTCCAAAGGGACTTGGAATTTTCCATAAATGATGAAGGAACTGTGGAAAGTTGCCAATCCTTACAGGGGCATGCTGGACATTCCATATTTTCCCAGATGATCAAGTAACTCCTCCTTCTACCAAAAAGGCGTGTTCACCATCTGCCCTAGTGTTTCAGGGAATTTCTTCACCCCTTTCTAGGGCTCCACAAAGTGTTCTACATGCTCAAAGTGATTTGTCATTTGGAAAATTAGACTTCAAAAATACAAAAAAGGTCTGAGGGAAAGTCCATATGGAAAAAAATCATTTAGACCTTGTGCCATTAGCCCAAATATATCAGAAAAATTCCATGTCTTCTACAGCATTGTAAAATCAATCTGGATATAGCACTCTTCCTCAGAAATATTTACCATCATCCGTACAATCCCAAGACCATCAGAAACTAAAAAGGGGTATCTAGAAACTTTACCATCTTTCCAAAGGTCTTTAGTATGTTCATCAACTTCTCCAAGAGCTCAGTTAACCCAGAGAACAAAAAAACTAAAGCCATCTTCCCACCTTGTTTTCCCAAGAACCACATATTTCTTCTTTTCTTTTATACCAAGACAGAAGGCCAACTTCCTTCTCCCCATCTCTGATCTCTTCATCCTGTTTGTTCTCCCTCCCAAATGGCTCTTTACTCTGAATAAGAGTCCAATTAGTAAACTATAGATATATGGAAGGAATATCTGAGAGACAGTTGCTGACAAGACAACACTTGTGACATCACAGAAGCAGCTAGTACAAGAAATTTTTCATGGAGGGCCTAATGATGATGTCACTGAGAATTGCAATAGCCTACTTGCTAAACAGCTTTCCTTCCATTGACCAGATTCAAGGGTGCCCTTTTCAGGAGTGTCACCTGTGACACAGTGGAAACCTTTACATGCTATATCTCTCTAAAGCTAGAGACTTCTCTCTGCTTCATTAGTGGTCACATGCTCTGAATGGAGAAAGTTTGTCAGGGGCTTAGCATGGGTAGAAATGATCTAGGAACAAGGAGTGAAGGAGATTCTTGTGGAGATTAATTTTATTCCCAGGTCCAATCCTGTGAAATACAATTCAAAACCCTAGGTTTTCTCAATTTCCCATGTGCCAGTATTTTCCCTACATACCTTTAATTGAGTGAATATTGTGTTACATTTTTTGTTGTACATTCATTGACAGGGGACATTATATATATTACTGCGTGTGTACTCAAAAATTTCATTTTTCGAATTTCATTTTTTGCAATAATTTAGGCAACAAACTTGACCCAGCTATAGAGTGAATATAACAGTGGAAATATTGTGTACATACTTCAAATGATCAACTCCCAAATCATTATTTTATCCAAAAATTAACAGATAACAGTTACGCAAATGAGAATATTGACTATAGAATGCAGTTCTGTAGTTCTATCAGATATCTGTTCTCTAATATCTACCTTCCTGTGTTCCCAGGGCAAGACATGAGGGTTTCTTCCGTCCAAACGTCAGTTTCAGGGGGATGTGCAGAGAGATGTATGGCTTGAGGTCCAGTGAAACCTCAACTTCAGCAGGTTCATAAGAACAGGAGGGAATCTATTTGGCATTGTCATTTGTGGATCCTATATTCTTGACTTAATTGCACAGAATCCATGTAAATATTCCACCAAAATTCATAGTTGTAGGAGTGACCATATATATACATATCTCAGGCACCAAAACTAGATAAGATTGATGAAGCTAAGATGTGCATTCTGCCAATAAACAGTTATAGATCTTTCATTAGAGACACAGCCATAGCATGTCAAATACAGAAGTTCTTGCTAGTGGCAAAACAGAGAACTGAAAACAGACCCCTTGTTTGTAGATGTTGAGAAAGGATTACAAGAGTTGAATGGGCTTTCAACCCCATAAGAACAAGTTCAACTAACCAGAGCTTTCTGGTACTAAACCAATATTCAAAGACTGTTTATGGACAGACCTATAGCTCCAACTTCATATGTGGCAGAGTGTGGTGATGTTGGGCATCAGTGACAGGATAAGCCCTTGTTTCTCCCTAGTTTTTACTGCTAGTTCAAGGGAATGTCAAGGCACAGTAAACGGGTTATAGAAGTAGGGTAAGAAGACCAGTTAGGAAACTTACGGACAAGAAACTGGGAAAGAAAATAACATTTGAAATGTAAATATAGAAATACCCAATTAAAATGGTATAAAATTTGCTAAAAAAAAGAAAGAAAAGAAAAGAAAATTAGAAGCCCATCAGACCTATTGACTCAGTAATTCAAAGGGTCCCTGTCAGGGAATTATATTCAGAATAATAGTAGTGGGAAGATTGAGATGTTGAAGTCCAAATTTGGAGCACTTCTCTCTCTTAAATACCAGTATCAGACACATACTGCTCTATAAGTATCCAAATAATTGAGTAGTTTACATTGAGCTGAGGACACAATACTTGTTTTTCACTTCTTCCTTAGGACCATTTTCTTCTGGGCAAAAATAAAAAATAAAAAATAAAAACCATGTGTTCTAAGGAAAAGAACAGTGTCCTTCCCAACACCTCCCCTTGGGATAAAGATATTAATGATATCAACTCTCTGACTTCCAGGAACCAATAGAAGCAGGGAAGTCCAAATTCTTCTGAGAGGCTCCCAGCACCTGAATCCCGTATGTGGATGGCTAACGTAAAGTCTGTGTCTTAAGTGAATCTACTCAACTACTACCAAGTACTCACTATATTTCCCACAATCCATGTATATCTTCCGTTTTTTTTCCAAGAGAGAAGGCCAGCTTTCTTTTCCCCATCTCTGATTTCTTCAACCTCTTTGTCCTACCTCCTAAATGGTTCTTTACTCTGTATTAGCGGCCAATTATTAACCCCTATAGGTACTGTAGGAATATTGGAGAGGCAGTTGCTGTAGCAGCAACTCTTGTGACATCACAGAACAAGCTAGGGCTCTCCAGGATACAAGAAATTTTTAAGGGAGGGCCTAATGATGATGTCACTGAGAACTGCCATGGCCTACCTGGGGACAGCTTTCCTTACATTGAATAGATTCAAATATGCGATTTGCAGGTATTTCTCCTGTGACACAGTGGAAACCTGTACGTACAACATCTCTCTAAGCCTAGATACTTCTCATTCCTGCATTAGTGTTTACAAGGTCTGAATGGAGAAAGTTATTCAGGGGCTTGGCATGAGTAGAAAATATCTAGGAACATAGAATGGAGGATATTCTTCTGGACCATAATTCTATTACCAGGTCCATTTCTGTGATATACAGTTCAATTTCCTAGGTTTTCTTTGTTTCCCAAAGACCTGTATTTACCCTACAGACCTTTAATTGATTGAATATTGTATTTCATTTTCTAATTGAACATTCCTTGATTGTGGAATGAATATATATATATATATATATCCTGAATGTCTTATCAAAAATCTCTTTTCCAATTCCATTTTTTTCAGTGATTTTGGGAACAAAGTGGGTCTAGCAATAGAGTGAATATAACGGTGTAAATACTGTGTACCTACTTCGAATGATAAACTCCCAAATGGTTTTTTTATCCAAAAAACCAGATATCAGTAAAACAGAGGACAACATCGACTAGAGAATGCTGTTCTATTTCTGATTAAGTATCAGTTCTGTCATATCTACCTACCTGGGTTCCCATTGTCAGTTTTGAGGATTTGGGATATTTTACCATGATTATTTCTTCAGGCCATACATCATAGTTAGGAAGATGGGCAGTGAGAGTAATGGTTTTATGTCCAGTTAAACCTCAACTTCAAAGGTTCATAAGAACAGGAGTGAGATTATTTGCCATTGTCATTTGTGGATTATACATTCTTGACATAGTTGTGCAGAATGCATGCTAAAATTCTACGTAAACCTCATTGCTGTATATATATATATATATATATATATATATATATATATATATATATATTCAAAACTAGATATGAGTGATGAAGCTATGAAGTGCATGCTGCCAGGTACCAGATATAGATCTTTCCTGAGAGACACAGCTAGAGCATATCAAATACAGAAGTGAATGCTAGTGGCAAACTAGTTTACTGACAACTGATCTGTTGTTGGTAGATTTTGAGAAAGGATTACAAATGCTGTGTAAGTGAGGGTTCTGAGGGTACCTGGAAGAGAATGTGGGACAAAGGACGCGAAGAAGGATGCCAAGACAAGAGACTGAACAAGGCGTCAATTTTATTTTTCTCCAAGGCTGAATTTATACTATAAGAGGGGTAACAGAGGGAAGGTGAACTAAGAAACATCTACGCAGGGCAAAAACACAGGATTTGTTTGGTCATGGACTGATGTTGAAAGGATGTCAGAGAGTTCACAGGTTTGTCATATTATTAATCAGCAGGACAACATTATCATATTATTATTTTCTTGACCAACAGATTTGTATTAGTCTTCTGCAGCTGGCTTGGGTTTTTCCATGAATGCAGTCATACTGAATTCTAAGCATAATAATAACATCTAAACTGGAGGGTTTCAACGGAATCACAACTAGCATCTCCCTCTTATATATATTAAATGTAAAAGTGACCAATGGTCATGCATGTCCTGGAATGAACCCCTTGGAAACGGCGTCTCTCTTAGATTGGGATGTTATTTGTCACATGGCCATGAGAATCTAGTAGCCAGGGCCCATCATGGGATAAGGAGGCAGCTAATGTCGGCCCTTCTGTCTTAGGCCCTTTATTCATGAATATATCACTCTCTTATCCATCACTGACTGTCCAGCTCAGCACGCAGGGGTGAGAATTTTTTGGTTTTTCAGCAAAGGCATCAGGACAGTAGGCAGAAAAGAATGTTGGCCTCATTTGACTGAAGGACATAAATGCCCTTGCCTGGACTAGGAATTGAGATTTGTAGGTGAACTTGACCCTCATCAAAGCATCGTCGATAGTTAGCCTATGATAATATAAGTGAATAGGCTTGGTTGTTATATTATCTCCCTGTTACTTATCAAGGCTGGTTAAATGATTAAATGTCCAAGGGCCAAAATATATAAGCAAAAGACAAAGAGATAAATAGGTATCCCATGCATGTCAAATAAGGAATATGCAAACCCCATATCATTAAAGGACAGCATCAGTAACTGAAAAATAAATAATGTGTTGATACATAGAAGGAAAAATAACATGCTGATTTACATTTTTTAAAGTCTCAAAATGAATCAAATAGACAATACAATTTGGGTTCCTTCAACAATCATAATTGCATTATTCAAAAAGTCAAATACTACGAATGGTATTGCATTGTTGAAGAATACATATTTTAGCTGTCCTGGAGTGGGTGGTAGTCTTCTAATTCTTCTTGAAGAGGTGTAGTTCTTTGAGGAAGCAGGTCCTCTCAGTGGACTGCGTGCTGTAGATGAAGTTGTGTGTACCTTGCGCCATATTCAGTGCCTCCCTGGGCTCCTTCTTTGGATCAGTGCCCAAAAGCAGGACAGTAAGAATGCACTGTCTCTTTTAACAATTTTATAGTAAATATAATCTCCGTATCAGCACCTGATTGAAACATTCTAAGACCCCAAGTATATCAATCCTGGTTCAGACCGTGGAGGTAAATTTAATATTTAGGGGGATGCACCATCCCCTTGTTTTAGAATTAGGACTTTCAGAACGTGAATCTGGGACGTGCACATTTGCAGGATGGGATATATTTTAAGTCAAAGAACACAGTGTCTTAGGTGATAAAATTCTTAAGAACAGCGGTAAGGGGCCAGGCAAGAATGCTAGGGGGTGGCCTGGTGAGAGCCGGTGGAACAACCAGATAGGTGACAAATAGAATTCAGTCGCACCTCTAAATGAGCCAGCTTTCTTGGGGCGAAAAGGCCAGCCCATAATTGAGCGCAGGCTTTGTGCCTGTGAAACAAATAGGAGAGCAGAGGGGCAGCTGGTCTGTTACCAGCTGTCTCTCTGGACTTCAATTGTCCTGAGCTCAGCTCAGCTCCTTAGAGTCAGCTCAGTGGCTCTGCCTCTCAAGAAACCCAGCCTCTGAAGGACACTAGGCTTCCAGTAAGAATTAATAACAAAAGGATAGAGAGATGGTTAAGACCTGAGTGCTAGATGTCAAGTGGCTGATAAAATAATTGTATGGTTCGTCTACTTTAAGGGGGAAGTTTCTTACAAGTTGTCAGACATGCTTGATGACCTTGCACCAAAAGACCAGGAGAAAATAGCATTTGAAAATTGAAGGGGGTGTTATCCGACTGAAGCCTCAGATATCATAGAGTAAGCTATAGTTACAGGCAATTGGTTTTAAGGACTCTTTCTGCTGCCATTCCTGAGGCAGTGATCACAATTGCGTTGGGTTTCCTGACTCTTAAAACCAATAAATAGAATACTAACACTGGAGTACTGATCTTTATTAGAAGTATAGCCATCCAAGGACTGCAGTAGTAGCCCTTCACCAAGCCGCCTCACTGAGTACGAGGGCCATGGAAAAGAAAACATTGATCCTGACCTTGGCCACAGCCTCCAGTTGGACTAAGCTGAAGAGCCAGTGCTAAGACTTTCTCCTCTTGTCATCCTAGAGTAAAGCCTGTTTTGTCTGGCACAACAAAGGTCCTCGCAGTCTGCAGCAGACTCTTTCTTAAACTATTTTCGGGAGTACCCTGACCCCCAACCTGGGGCATTTTGACCACAGTGGCAAGAACTGACTGCTGCCGTAATAGGATCAGAGGCACTGTCTATGTCAATGATGACTAACAAGGAAGGTGACTTAATGCTGAAGAGCAACTTCACACTTGCAGTAGGGCCAGCAGATAAGGCAGGCTCCCTAGCAGAAAACAATTTCTCTCAAGGAAATTATTTCCAAGTTAAGCACCAAGTAGACCAAGTAAAACTTCTGGAGAAAGAAAGTAAAAAGTTCCACGATTTCAAACACTATCATCAGTCCAAATACAAAAATGAAACAAAAGACAAAAAAGACACTCAACAATACCAAAGGAAAAAAAAAACTAGACAAACAAGATCAAGAAAAAGCATTCTATAAGTGAATTCCACAGATGTCTGTTACCTTCAGTACCTGGCCCAAAATGCAGCTTAACCTTAGCTGCTTCTGGGATGAGGCAGACCATCTGATCTCACCTCCCAATGGGATTCTAGAGTGTCTTCTATATTCCTTTCTCCTCCTAGAGCATCCTATATGGCTTGTGACATCAAGCAAGTCGACATGTCACAGACATAAGCCCATTATAGGACCAATAGCGAATACCATGTGGACTCTAAACCTTCTCCAGTGGGGAATCAAACCCTTCAGACAGCAGGTGCAGACAACCCAATCAACATGAAGCAAAGAAGAAACATGACACAGAGACAAAACAGAAAGTAACACAGAACACAAAACACAAACTTGCTCGAGCTTACCTCTGATCTCTTAGCCAATTGATTTCTGGAGGGAACACAGTCCCTGTGATGCACCAAAATGTTGTAAGACCCCATAGCTGACCACTTCTGGAGTGCAAACACGGAAAATAGATTGACATAGTGACCGCTGCCATACCATGAGCGTATAAGGTTTTAAACCATGTATGTAGGGTTGCTCATACACAGAAGGAGAGTCAACCTTTTACCCAAAATGCACATAACTTTAACTCATTACAGAAGGTAGACTTCAGTAAATGGTTTAATCCATCCATTAAACAATCACTAACTGGGTACTATCTATTGAATAAATTGTTACCTCCTGGGTGAACTATGGACAAATATTTTTACAAAATCTAAGATTTTTTTTAAAAATTTTTAACCTTATTCTTTGTGTCCTGAGTGACTCTCTGTGTCCTGTCACAAAAGATGAGAGTAGAATGCTTGTCCCATCACTCAGCAAAAGCTCTTGGAGGGGGTTGGGGATGGGAGCAAAACCTCCAAGGGGAACAGAGGCTTCCACAAATAAAGAAGACAGACCAGCCTATTAACAGGGGAAGACTTTCACCTCCAGGACACCTTCAAAGAGCAACACCTTGGGTGCCTTTTGTAAGTGAGAGTTCTGAGGGTGCCCGGAATAGAATTGGGGACAAGGGTCACAAAGGACGTTAAGATAGGAGTCTGATCTGGGAGACAATTTTATTTTCCTCCAAGGCTGAATTTATACCATAACAGGGATAACAGAGGGAGGGGAGAAGTAAGAAACATTTACTCAGGCCAAAGATACAATATTGGTGTGGTCATGGAATCAGCTGATGTTGACATAATATCAGAAAATTCACAGGTTTTTCATATTATTAGTCAGGAGGACAAGTTTAAAATATTATTATTTTTCTTTATCACCAAATGTGTATTAGTATTTTACAGCTTGGTGTGGATTTTCCATGAAAATAATGATATTTAATTCTAACCATAATAATATCATCAAAAATGGAGGGCATCAAGAGCGTCGCTCCAAACAGAAATGAAGGGGCTTTCAACTCCATTAAAAAAAAAAAAAACAATGCCAAAGTACCAGAGATTTCTGGTACTAACCCAATATTCTGTGCATGGACAGAATTATGGCTCCAACTGCATATGTAACAGAGGATGACCCTGTTGGGGACCAATGGAAGGAGAAGAACTTGGTGCTTCACAGGTTTGACTACCAGTTCAAGGGAATGTCAAGGTGCAGTAAGGGAGGTTATAGAAGAAGGGTAGGGGGATCAGTTAGGGCTCATATTGACAGGAAACTGGGAAATAAAATAAAATATGAAATGTAAATATAGAAATATCCAATTAAATAAGGAATAAAATTTGCTAAAAAATGAAAAAATGGAAGAAATAAAAGAAAAGAAACTGCTAGCTAATCTCACCTATTGACTCAGAAATGTAAAGGATCACTGTAAGGAAATGGTAGTTAGAGTCATAGTAGTGAAAGCCTGAGATGATGAAATCTCAACTAGAAGCACTTCTCTCTCCCAGATATCAATGTCAGACACAAACTATAGGGATCCAAAGCCTGGAGGAGTTTACTCTAAGCTGAAGTTCCAATACTTGTTCATCCCTTATTCCTTAGGAACTTTTTCTTCTTGAGAAAAAGAATAAAAGCCATGAGCTCTCAGGAAACAACTGTGCCCTTCCCAATACTTGGCTTTGAGAATAAAGAAATGAATGATATAAATTCTCTGACTTCCAGGATCCATAAGAACAGGGAAGTCCAGATGCTTCTGAGTGGCTCCCATCTCCTGATTCCCCTATGTGGTAGGCTCAGGTCAAGGCTGTCTCTTCAGGGAACCCACTAAACACCTATCCAGCATTCACTGAGCTCTCTAATGGACCATGTATTTCTTCTTTTTTTATAAAAAGACAGAGGGAAGCTTCCTTCTCCCCATCTCTGATCCCTTCTTCCTCTTTGCTCTCCCTCTTAAATGGCTGTTTACTCTTAATTAAAGGACAATTAGTTAACCCTAGAGGTACTGAAAGAATATCTGAGAAGCAGGTGCTGTCACAACAACACTTGTGACCTCACAGAAGGAGCTAGGGCACTCCAGGTTACAAGAGATTTTTCTGGGAGTGCCTAATGATGATGTCACTGAGAACATCCATGTCCTAGCTGCTGAACAACTTTCCTTATATTGACCCGTTTCGAGAGTGCCTTTTCCAGGAGAGTCTCTTATGACACAGTGGAAACCTTTACATACTCCATCTCTCTAAAGCTAGAGACTTCTCTTGTCTTCATTAGTGGTTACATGCTCTGAATGGACAAATTTAGTCAGGGACTTGGCATGGGTAGAAATTATTTAGGAACATAAAGTATAGGAGATTCTTCTAGATAATATTTTTTTTCTGAAATTCATTCCTGTGACATTCAGTTCAATTTTCTAGGTTTTCTCCTTTTCCCAACAGGCAGTATTTTCCCTATAGACCATTAATTTATTGAATATTGTATTGCACAATTGTGATCATGTTCTAGTTTTCTTCTCTTTCTTAGTGCTGAAAAATGTGATACCCAATAATGTATTAGAATAAATATTACATAGTACACCTAAAGAAAACAAATTCCTCACAAGGCCAACGTAACTTCATAAGGAAGCAATTTGAATTTACAGACAAATGTTTAAATATTGTATTATTTATCTTTAAAAGTACTCTTAAAAGAATCTTTAAAAAAACAGAAATCTAAACATCTGTATAAAAATGTCATATCTGTTTAAATGATCAGAATGCTCATCTGTGATTTGCAATCCTTATTAAAATCTATCAGGAAGCTGAGGGTAAACCTGGGTCAGAAATCAATCATGAACTGTCTAGCCTTTGTGACAGTCACACCATTAGCTTGTGCCACCATTGTTCTTGATCCCTGACCTTAAAAGGTCCCAGCCTGTCCGAACTTCAAATTGTTCCATTAATTGTTTTTTTTACATCAGAGCCAGTAGTGAAAACATCTTAAAGAGTTTCATGAAAAATTTTATTTTTCCAAACGCTTTGTAGGGGTGGTGGTCATCGCTGACCATTCTACAATTCTTCGGTCAATGATGGAAGCAATGATCTGCCTCAGAGGCAATTCCAAAAAGACCTCGACCACTATTATTGCAAAAGCCAATGGTGCTGACCCCTGGGTAGTGGGAAGCTCCATGAGGATTTTCATCTACTTCTTAGATTAAGAGAGATATGAGTGCAATAAACGAGCGACACTCTGCATGAAGCCCTCGTTGGGTTCATGACTCACCAAGGTCACACGAGGCTGTGCTGAAGAGTGGGCCATTCCCCAGGAGATTTAAAGCTCTGTGCCATTCCTCCTTCACAGACCTTGGCAATACTCCATGTCAGAACCAAATTTGAACCATGCTTTTACCCTGGATAGAATTTCAAACACTATAAAGAATAGGGATAGTGGGCAGCCTTACATTGTCCTTTATTTTAATGGAATTGCTTTATGTTTCTTTCCATTTAGGTTCATGTTGAGTACTGGCTTGCTGTCCCTTGCTTCTATAATGTTTCTGCATAGGACAGGTATCCCTGATTGCTCTCATGCTTTTAACATGAAGGGGAGTTGGAATATTTTTGCAAGCTTTTTCACCATCTAATGAGATTATCATGTGATTTTTTTTCTTTCACATTCATTATATAGTGGATTATATTGATAGATTTTCATAAATTGATCCATCCCAGCCTCACATTAGAAATTAATAATTGAACAGCATAACCTACAGAAGGGATCCTATATTCACACGCATACTCTAACAACTTCCCAAAAAACAAAAACAAAAACATGCAAACGAAAAAACCATGCACCCTACAGAACAGATCTAATACTCACATACACACTCAAACATCCCAATCAAAAAAACAAAAACCAGGGGTTGGGGATTTAGCTCAGTGGTAGAGCGCTTGCCTAGGAAGCGCAAGGCCCTGGGTTCGGTCCCCAGCTCCGAAAAAAAAAAAGAACCAAAAAAAAAAAAAAAAACAAAAACAAAAACCAAAAACCATGCAAGCAATAAAACCGTGCTACCACAACATCAAAGTAACATTAACTAAAGATGACTTCTCATTAATACCTTTCAGCATTAATGGCCTCTACTCAACAGTAAAAGGACACAGGCTAACACAATGGATTTAAAAACAGGATCTATCCTGTTGCACTGAAGAAACATAATCCAGCAACTGAGATAGACACAACCTCAGACTAAGGGGTTGGAAAAAGTTTTACACACAAATGTACACAAGTAAAAAGATGGTGTGGCCATTCTAACATCCAGCAAATCAGACTTTCAACCAAAAGCAATCAAAAGAAAAGGGGAAGGACACTTCATATGCATCAGAGGAAAAATCCACCAAAATGGCATCTCAATTCTGGATGTCTATATGCCAAAGAAAAAAGCAGCAACATTGGTGAGAAAAATATTGCTGAAGCTTAAATATCACATCGAACCTCACACATTAATAGTGGGGACATCCATGTCCCACTCTCACCAAGGAAGATCACTGAGACAGAAACTAAAACAAAAAAAAAATAAATGTTGTAACTAACACTCATTTCAAATAAATTGACCTCACTGATATCTACAGAATATTTCACAACAACACAAAAGTACACTCTTTCTTTTCAGTACCTCATGGAACCTTATCCTAAACTGACCATGTTCTCCTTCACTAAACAAGCCACAGCAGATACAGAAAGACTGCACTAACCATTGGATCTTCTCAGATCGCCATGGATTAAAACTGGACTTCAACAATAACAAAAGGTCTATAAACTTAAGGAAATTAAACAGCTCTCTACTTAAGAACCACTGGTTCAGAGAAGACATGAAAAAATAAAGCTTTCCTAGAATTCAATGAAAATGAAGACACATGGTCAGCAAACTTAAGGGACTTAAGGAAAGCAGTGCTAAGGGGATCTGTAGCACAGATCGCTCTCATAAAGAAACACACAGAGACAACACACTAACAACTTCCCAGCACACTCGAAAACTATAGCATAAAAAGAAGCAAATACATATTAAAGGAGGAGACAGCAAGAAATGATCAGACTCGGGTAGAAAGTGATCCATCAGAAACAAAGAGAGTACAAAGATCAACAAAACAATAGCTGGTTCCTTGGTAAAATCAACCAGGCAGACAAACCCTAAGACAGATAATGTACTAGGAGGTGAGACAGCATCCAAATAAGAAAATCAGAAATGAACAGGGAGCCGCATCGATGGACACTGATGAAAGTCACAGAATCCTTAGGTCTCACTTCAAAAACCTGCTGTCTACAAAATTAGAAGGTCTGAAAGATATGGATGATTGTGTAGATGGATAACACTGACAACAGGTAAACTGAGGTTAGATAAACTATGTAAATAGCTCTACAACCCCTAAAGAGACACAAACAGTAATTAAAAGTTTCCCCACTTAAAAAGCCCGAGGGCCAGTTTTTTGAGCAAAGACTCCTACCAGATTTTCAAAGAATTCTCAAACTACTCCAAAACACAGAAACAGGAGGAAAATTGCCAAATTGATTCCATGACAGCACAGGTGCCCTGACACCTAAATCAGAAAACGACTCAACAAAGAAAGAATTTCAGAGGAATTTCCCTTAAGAACATTGGTGGAAAAAATACTATGTAAAATGCTAGAAAACAAAACCCAAGAACATATGAGTCCACCATCCAGTGCCATCAAGTAGGGTCATCTCAGGAGGACCTGAGGCTGCAGGAATGTTTAAGTCTATGAAAACCAATCAAAGTGATCCTCCATATAAGCAAACTGAACTGTAATAACATATTCTGTCCTCAGCATTAACTTGTGAGCTCCACTTGGAGTTAACTTCGTTGAAGTTGCATATCATGCAATATATATATTCATATATAGATAGATAGATAGATAGATAGATAGATAGATAGAAATATATAATATATATACATGTGTGTATACATATATAAATTATTATTATAATAAATTAATATATTAAATTGTTTTATGCTAACATTATAATAATCTAATTAATATTAATATATTATATAAACATATTAAATTGTTATATATCAGCAATATGATAATATATAATTAATATATTATATATTATATTAAATTATTATATATTCATATCATGATAAAATATAATTACGTTTAATATATTGTTAGTATATTAAATTATTATATAGTAATAATACTATACCTCTCCTACCCTCTTCTGACTCTCTATCTAACCCCACCCTCAACCCTCCAGTACCAACTTACCACTTTGGCTACCTGTCATAGGCTCTAGCATTTACTGAACAGTTAAAATGGGCAGAAGATTTATATGCGATCTCCTGAGTCCATGATTGAGGTATAGTCAGGGCAACCTCCTTTGAGGAAGCAGATAAATATCAGGATACAAATACCATTTCATGGGGTAAGATCAAATCAGTATAATGACTTTAAATATCTATCCAGTGGACTCTGAGGAAATGCGGAATATTCTTCCGAAAGATTCAGCTATACTACTCCTGGCCTTATATCTGAAAAGATCTCTGCCATACCACTAGGATATGTGCTCCATCATGTTCCTAGCTGCATTCTTCATAATGAGCAGAAAATAGAAATAACCCAGATGCTCCTCAACCAAGTAAAGGCTACCGAAAATGTGGTTCATTTACACAATGAAATACTATGCAGCTATGAAAAATAAGGACATTGTGAAGCTTCAGTCAAGTAGATGAAATGAGAAAGTATTGTTCTGAATGGGGTAACTGCAACCCAAAATAACTTGTACACAGTCATTTAAAAGAGGGTATTAGCCATAAAGTACAGAATTCACACACTACGATCTATGGAACAAAAGAGGCTAAACAAGAAGAAAGGCCGAAGAAATGTTTGAAATCCACACAGGAGGAGGAATAAAATAATGAGAGGAGGCAGATGGAAGGAAAGGATTGTTTACCTGAGAGGATAGGAAGGGAAATGGGGTTTGAGAATCATTTCTTGGAAGTGACGGGCAAGAGGAACAGAGGGCCAAGAAAATAAAGTGAAATCAGTGACTTTCCAGAGTGGTTGCTATCTCTATGATTTGCCAGCAATCTTGGATGTTTGAGGCTACCCCGGCATCCATGAGGGTGACATTAGCTGAGACTCATAGCAGTGGGGTACAGATACTTAAATGGTCACTTTTCGTAGCCACGGAGGACCCAAGGGGGAGGATAAGGACACAAACCCAATTCCCAAATTTTGACCCAGAAATTGCTCTCTCTATAAGGGACACAGGGATGGAGATGGAAGAGGAAATGAGAGAATGTCCAAAGGATAAGTGGATGGATGTGAGACTTATCCTATGGGCATACGGCAAACCCTGACATTATTAATGGTCCTTTCTTATATTTGCAGACAGGAGCGTAGCATTACTGTCCTCTGCAAGGCTCCACCGAGCAGTAGACTGACACAGAAGCAGAAGCACACGGCCAAATATCGGATGGAGCTCAGTGAGACTCACGGAAGAGCTGAGGGAAGGAATTAGAGAAGCAGAGGAGCACAATGGTCTTCACGTGGGATCATTAAACCTGTCACCTTTCTGTGGATCCTGTTCTCCTACCCCGGCTGCGTTTTCAGGACCTGGTGGGAGACGATGAATCTAGTCCTGCAGAGACTTGATGTGCCAGGGGAGAGGATGCACCCAGAGGGGTCCTACACTCTTTCAGAGAAGAAGGGGAGAGGATAGAAAGAGGGACTGAAATGGTGGGGGCCTGGAGGAGTGTGGTGCCAAGGCAGCATTCAGAATGTTACCTGGTGAATAGATACAACATTCTAGCAAGATGCGCAGGCATGACATCACGGGGACTGGGGTATGACATCATGCGGGTAGGGCATGACATATTGGGAGTGGGGCATGACATATTGGGAGTGGGGCATGACATCATGGGTGTGGGGGAATGATATTATAGGGTTGGTGGCATGATATCATGAAGCTTCAGGGAAAAAAGATGAAACTAGAAAAAAAAATCAGACCGAGAGGGAACTGAGACCTAGAGACACAAACATGGCAGATTTTTTCCTATACATGGTATCAGCTGTGAGAGAATTCTTATTCTATATACAATCCACAAAATCAGAGAGGACACAGGAAAGGAGAAGGCCCGTGAGGTATAAAGCATCAACCTCTCTGAAAGGAAAACTGGAACAGATTCTGTGGGTGCGTGCGGACCTCTGTGGACAGGAGCGGAAGTTCAGTGGGGACGATGGAGGGATAGCACGGTGCAGAGAGAGTCGGCCAGAATTAGGGGACATATGGGTTAATGCAGAAATTCGAAGGATGCACTGGTTAATTCATGGAAGTTGGGGAAAACCTCCTGAGGATTTATTCTGATAGAGAACAGAGTCCGAACCTTCCATCCTTTGAAATCAAGCAAGTGGGACCTCCGGATTGGGGATGGGGCACATTCAGTAGAGTCGGTTTCTGAGTAGGTCAAATGGAGATCCCTGAACAAAAGACCGTTGCTGGGACAGAGATTATAAAAGCTCAAGCAAATGAGGCCTTCCTGGTACCTTAAGCCTCCATCGATGTAAATGCACCTGAAAACCCCTTCCTCCTCTCCAAGATTTCTGTATTTCTTGTTCAAACTGAGTAAAATATATGCAAACAGCGCGTCCCTGAATTCCTTCTAACAGAGTTGTGACACTGAATACCTTGGAGCAACCACCAACTCACTTGCAGGCAGAACAATATTCTGTTGACCGACTGGTTCCTGGGGCCACTTCATCCTTTTGCACCTGGACACTCTAGGAAGCATACATCAGAGATTGTGTGTGTGTGTGTGTGTGTGTGTGTGTGTGTGTGTGAGTGTGTGTGTGTGTCTCTGTGCTGTGTGTGCATTTTTATGTGTGTGAGTGTTTGTGTGTTTGTCTGTGTGTGTCTGTGTGTATTGAGTGTGTATATGTGTGTGTCTGTGTGTGTCTGTGTGTGTGTCTGTGTGTTGATTTTTATGTGTGTGAGTGTTTGTAAGTGTGTTTGTCTGTGTGTGTCTGTGTGTATTGATTGTGTATATGTGTGTGTATGTGTTTGTCTGTGTGTGTGTCTCTGTGTGTGTATTTTTATGTGTGTGCATGTTTGTACATGTCTGTGTCTCTCTGTGCGTATGTGTGTGTTTATATGTGTATGTGTGTGTCTCTGTGTGTGTTTCTTTGTGTGTGTGTCTCTGAGTGTGTGTCTGTTTGTCTGTCTGTGTCTCTCTGTGTGTGACTTTTCGTATGTGTGTGTCTGTGTGTGTTTGTTTGCAAGTGTGTGTGTGTGCGTGTGTGTGTGTGTGTGTGTGTGTGTGTTTGTGTGTGTGTGTGTTATTCATGCACAAGCTAACCATCCTCAGACACAAGCTGTCTGGATTACTTTTCTTTTTGGAAGGTTGGCAAATCTTTCTCTTTCCTAAGAAAAGACCACCCTGGTTCCCAACTCTCTCTGTGAAGTCATGACAGGTTGAGTGATTTTCATGTATTAGGAGTCTTTCCTAGTGAAAATTGCTTTAATGCATACAATAAACCTTGAAAAACACATCTCAAGATTTACTTTCCTTAGTCTGTGATCCCTTGTGGGGATTATTCCATTATAATTATAATTATAATAATAATTATCATCATCATCATCATCATCATTATCATCATCGTTGTCATCATCATCATCATTATATATTATTATTATTATTATTATCATTATTATTATTATTATTATTATTATTATTATTATTATCCCAGGATTATTCCATCATATTATTGTTTGTGCTGCTACCAGTGTGCTAATGTTCACTGACGGCAGGAGGTTTAGCTTCACGTGGGTCCCATTGGACGGCCATGTTTTGGTTCTTGAAACTGAAAGTTTTATTTACATATTCCCAAGAGCAAATACATGCAATTTCAGAAAGTTCCTTGGTCTTCTACATGAGTGTGACACCCTCACGTAATCCTCTGATCTATTTGAGAAACAGAATTTAGATAAGCAATGAAGAGATTGGTGACCAAAGACCCAAGTTAGGGAGAAATAAGACAGTTTTTCACAATATTTCAGGTTTTGGGGATTGGTAGACATGAAATAATCATCTTTTCATTCATAGCAGGAAAAGTCAAAATTATTTAATAGTAGGTAGAAAATTTTAACAACGTATGTATGCTGGCTAAATTAAATTTCCGTATTTCATCTCTAGAACATTATATATTCTTTTTCAGGTTCTTCTTGATATTCTTTGAAGACGTGAGAACCAGTATGTGTTTATCTGTACACATTCATAAAGCATGGCCATCGCTCTAGTGATGGACAGACGACACCAATGTCTAGAGACAGACTGACTTTCTTGCCAAAGGAATAAATCTTCATGTTCATGGAGCCATGCTTGGTCTTAGATGAAGATGTTTAAAATCCCCTGAGAATGCTTCTTACAGCTACTGTTTCCTATATGTGGTAATATCCTAGGATGTGTGTTTGTTTTCTGCATTTTGTTTCAAGATCTATAAGAAAATTTCGAATGTGTATACTATTTGGAGATGTTGTCTTTTGTCTTTTCTATCGATGTATTCTGGGTTGTAGACAATCAGGCATTTTATGATCCATCTCTCACAGCAGGGGCTGTAAATGAGATGAGTCTTCATCAGGAATTAAGGAAAGAAGACAGGTAAGGTAATAGAGAACTCCCTGATGTATTTATCTCCTGTGAATCTGAGATGACTGTTGTCATCAACCTGTATATATAAACTTTAACTTTACAACAAAGTACACTCATATGAGTTTAAAACTTTGTACTTTTCATTGTGCAAATATTTGCAATAAAAAGAGCTTTCAAAGTAAGAGAGTAATAAAGTTGTGTGATGTGTGTAACACTTTTAACAGATTCCCTTGTATATCTTAATAGAATATATAAATGGTTTTCCTTCATGTTGAATGTAATAAAGACAGTGTCTTTTCTAACAATATATGTAGTAACTGTGGCCTCTGTAAAATTTAATATGTTTGTATCTTGCCTTAATATCCACCATAATTACTTATGGGCTACTTCCTATATTTACTCAGTGTTTTTTCCTAAATATTGACTTTAAAATGGATTTAGCAGAATAGATATTCAGGCGGATGGAGGGAGGGAGGAAAGTGAATGAAAGGGAAGGTAGAGAAGGGAATGGGTAGGAGGAATTAAGTACAGTGTGTTTGGAGGAATTAGGCATAGGGAATGCAGGGAAAAGGGAATGGAAATCACAAGTGTGGAGTGGGCATCTCTAGGAAGTGCCAGAGACCTGGGAAAGGTGAATCCCCTGGGTGTCTTTTGGTGTGACTCTAGCAGTGGGGATACAGATCCTTAATTTGCCACTTCTGTAGGCAGGCATGATTCCCAGTGATGTGAAAAAGAAAAAAAAAACACCAACAAAACATTCAATCCAAAATGAACACAGCCTACAAGATTATCAGACAAAAAGATAGATAGAGCAGACATGGTACGAACATCCAACCAATGGGTAGCACAGATTGAGACCTACCCCATGGGCAAGCACCAATCTCTGACACTACTAAAGATACTGTATCGTGCTTGCAGACAGAATCCTAGCATAAGTGTTCTCTGAGTGACTCCAACAACTGAGAGAAACAAGTGTAAAGATTCACCACCAAACATTAGCTGGAGCTTGGGGAGTCTTTTGAAAAAAAGAATAAAAAAACAGGTGAAGAAATGAGGCCCAGATGATATGAGGGACTCCACAGGAAGACCAATAGAGTCAACTCACAGCGACTCTTGGAGTCTGCCAAGGACTGAATCACCAATCAGAGAGAGATTGTGGACTGAACCTGAGCCCCCATGACATAGGTAGCAAATGTGGAGCTTTGTCATTTTACAGGTGCCCCCGTCAATGAGTGTGGGCATTCCATGAAGATGGAGCACCGCTTTTGGGATGTAAAATGTGAAAATAAATAAATGAATTTTAAAGAAACAGTTATCCCGTCTACAGACAACATGTTTTGGGAAAGTCTAATTCTAGTTGTTTGGTACCCACATGAAGACAAAGCCTGTGGAGTGCCTATGTCCTTAGAGGCCATAATCCTTTTCATTCTGTTTTTCCATCAGAGTCCCCAAGCTCCACCCGTGGTTTGACTAGTGGATTTCTGAATCTGTCTGAGTTAGCGGCTTAGTGGAGTCTCTGAGACGGAAGTCAGGCTAAACTCCTTTCTGCAAGCATAACAGAGTGTCATTAATAGTGTCAGAGATCGGTGCTGATCCATGGGGGATAAATCTGTACTAACCATTGGTTGACCATTCCACACTCTCTGCTCTATGCACAGACCCTGCATTTCTTGTGGTCAGAATAAATTTTGGGTCAAAAGTTAGTATCTCTATCACTTCATTTTGGTTGCTCTCTGGCTACAGGAGGAGGGCTCTTCAGATAGATATCACTGACGCTGTGAGTCTCGGCTAAGGAACACCCAATGATTCATGGGCATCTCTCTTACCCCAGCTCTATGCCTCTTTCTGGTTATGAAATCTACCACCCCACCCCTATCTATCTAGGCGTCTTTGGCCTCAGTAGCAGAGGATGTGATTAGCATCATAGAGACTGGATATGCATCATGAGGGGATAACTTTGTGGGGTTCCAACGTCCTCTGAGAAGAAAGGACTGTGAGAAAGATTGTGAGAAGGGTGAACTGGAGGGGGGGCAGTGTGCAGGATGTAAAATGAATAAATAAACAAATAAATATGAAAATAACTAAGTCTACTTGAATGTAAGAAACAATTGTGTTTTTGTGTGTGTGTATGCGTGAGTATATATATATATGTATATATATATATATATATGTGTGTGTGTGTGTGTGTGTGTGTGTTTGTGTGTGTGTGTGTGTGTGTGTGAAGGTAAGGGGGTTTGTGTGTTTAATATTAAATTATCACATTTGAGAAAACAGTGGTCTATGCAGAAGACAGTTCAGCTTAGGCACTATATTTACAAAAATGGCACTTGCTGAAGATGAAGAAATGATTCGGAGATTAATAGCACTATCTGTTCTTCTAGAGAACCCGGGGCCACTCCCCAGCTACAATGTGACAGCTCACAAGTGGCTATAATTTCATCACCATGGATCTCACAAACTATTAAACTTCCTGGGCACTATGCATGCATGTGGTGCACACGTATACAAGCATGTAAAACACTCACATGTGTACAACAAAAAGTACAAAAACAGAAGAGCAGTTCCTGGTTGACATAATTTGATTTACGAGAATATTCAATGTGATAATCACAGTCAAATATACATTATAATGATCCATAATACACTCTAAGCCAGAAAACGTTAACAATCAACTGAATAACCTAAAATCTATTTATTAAAAAAATTGCAATAAAATTTGCAGTAATAAAATTTAAATTTTATTAATATATAAATTAATAAACAGTATTCTCATATATAGCTGAAAAATAATACTTTCCACATATTTGGTTAGCTTTTATAAATATAGCAGTTTGTGGTTAGTTTGTAGTTGGATTTTGTAGGTGTTCATTTACAAGTATTAGTCCATAATCTCTGTAAAATCAAGCAGAATACATTATAGGAACTGAGGCTCTCTTATGTTGAATCCAGGAAGGTTGCTATCTGTTTTTCTTCTTGATCATTTTCCTCTATGTATATAACAAGGATATTTATGTACTGGGATTCTTCCAGTATTGTCAAGCTGATAGCTGATAGCTGATAACTGGAGAATATTTAATTTTTGAATATCATTTTTGAAACTATTTCCTGATATCTGTACTATCAGTCTTGTAGATTTTTAAATACATGGGCAAATAAACAGCTATTCAGGGACTAAACATGCCTTATATCTTCTGTTGTTTTCTCTTTTTAAAAGGAGAAATCAGAAAGGGATGGGGTTGAGGTAAGGGACTTTGTGGGGAAAAACAGGAAGGAGGGCAGCATTTGAGACATAAATTAATATAATGAATAAATACAAAAAATAAAGCTGTAGTCAAAATATACAGGGAAATCAAATTTAATTGATAGGAAACAGTACTCTTTTTTATCATACCACAATTTCTCAATTTTATATTCCATAATCCATCTATTGAGTAATTCTCAAAAATCAGATAATTGAAAAACATTAACATATTACATATACCACAGTAGGTTGACCAAATCTAAAAACAATGGTTCTACTACTGTACACGGTCTATGCCAGTATAAAATCCAGAAATCCAGTTGACCCTTAATTATTACATATCTTTGGTTATTCTATTCTGTGATAATTCATTACTATTTTTATCTTCTGTGACCACACCTTTGAAGTGAAATACTTACTTTGCTAGAATGTCTCTGAATTTGATTTGCATAGTGGTTTTTCTCTTTTAGGTCGAGATTGTATGTACTTGGCACAGATACCAAAAAGTGTTTGCTGCTTTGTTTATCTCAGTTCAGCATTAGGTGGATGACTGGCATCTTAATAACACCAAAGAAAGGAGCAATGAAATTATTTTAAATTATTTTCCTTTTGTAGTTAAAAATATTTTAATGTATTTTTCTTTTGTATTTCCTTTTAAAGTAATAGAAGTTATTGGAGAATTACTTAAAGACTATGGAAAGACTGTCTGTCTCTTCAAAACTTTAGGCTTTGTTTTCAGCTTCTCGGTCATTTTTCTCCAATGCTCTGGCCTTAATGTTCCTTATTGCATGTAAGTAGACTGAGAACAATGAGTCTGAGGAGAATCCTATCATTATCTTTCTGTTTGAGTGACTCATGCCTAAAATAAAACTCTAGTTTTAGTATCATTGTAATTTATATTTTAAATTCTTCCATATTTTCTGCACACTTGAAAAGAATTCTATTTTTCTTTCATTATACACTATTTTAATTTAATTAAATTAAATTTTATTTTATTTTATTTGGGAATAACAACCAGAATCTAATTATCGGACACTAGTTGACCCTATATATTAGCATTCTGTCACTTGTAAACCCACTTAATTTCCTGTGTAATGTGTCGATGAATGCCTGTGTACGTGTGTGTGTGTGTGTGTGTGTGTGTGTGTGTGTGTTCATCTGAAACAAGGATGTTGATTTTGAGAATCACCTGGCTGAAATTCTTTTCCACCGCTCTGTTAGAAATCATAAAAGGGAGGAAAGATTATTCCTGTTCCAAAATCATAGGCCCTGGGTGCCCACATCTGACATGTGGACTGACCTAATGGCATAAAAAGCAGAGGCTAACAATTTACTGACCTGAAGACTACTTAGCAGTTCCACTCCAATGCAATGAATTTACATTTACTGAGGAATATGGAATTGTAGAAAATGAGCTGAGATCACTTAGAAGTAATTCTTGGAACATCTCCAAATACCTAAGAATGGTTACAGCGGACTTTCAAGGCCCCTGAGACATTAACATGTGGTTTAAACTCTGCCAAGATCAAAATCTTTAAGTACTGGACTAATCTACTAAAGTTATTTAATAGCAAGCAAACTTTACCATTGTTTGCAATTAAGAATGGTGGTGAATATAGAGAACACTCTAAAAGAAAGTTATGTTTCTTAAAATTTGTTTCAAGACAGCCAGAAAAGCACAGTGTTTTGTTTTCTTTGTTTCACAGACTATGCACCTAATCATTATCACAACTTTCTTCAGATCCAGAGTTCTTCCCAGTGCTTCCTTGACTTCTTGGTTCCTTATGCTACAGATGATGTGTTTCAACATGGTGTCACTTATGTGTAGACCAAGAGTTTATCAACTACTGATGGGTGCTTAGATTTGGGCCTCAAGTAATTATGTCCCAACCCTACAAGTCAACCTAATCGCCATGAAATAATTGAAAATGAACACATACACCACTACTCATTTGGATTGCATAGTGAATCTGGGCCACACTATGGCCAGAGGCCATGGCTGCCAATAGGCAGCACTCAGTTATACCAAAAAGTGTGGAGGAAAATATCTCTATGGTACATCCCTCCTGAGAGAGCCCTTGGATCTCTCTTACAAGACTCTCCACATCTTGGGTAGTACAGAGTCCATGTAGCCATTTTCCAGGATAAATAACTTCACCAGAAAGAAGTATGTGGGGGTGTGTAGAGATGGACTGGTGTAGATAGAAAAGGCAATGAGAACAGGATGAGGGTGAACAGGAGGAAGCATTCTCCAGGGACCTCAGAGAACTTGGCAATTGCAAAGTATTTGACAGACAAGCCCTTCTCCTGACACAAATAGCAACTGACACACTTGACACTCATCTCCTGGAAGACAGAGTAGTAAGCCATTAGAAGGATTCTTGCAGATGAGAGATATTATTTTTTAATACTTTTAGAGCCTCAGTTACATCAGAGTCAAAGTCTTTGTCTGCAGTAACAAAAATCAAAGCTTAGAAAAGATTTATTCTCACAGAATTTCATATCTAATACTTTCTCTCTTAACACCAAGGAATTTTTCAAAGTGTGCTAAGCATTGAGCCTAGTGCCCAAATAGTTTCAATAGATTGTGGAAACTTGCAGTCGTGGCAATAATGAAGCTCATGCAAAAGGTTTACGTGGGTCTAAGTACACTTTCACATGGTGTAAAAGCTATCAATCAAATGAAGGAAAAGAAAACCTTGAGTGTATCTCAATATTTTACCTATTCTTATCATTAACTAGTCATCAATGTTATGCAGAAAATTGATCAACCCACTCATTTTTATGCTTTCCTGATGCCACAGGTTAGTCTCTCCAACTACCCTGTGTGTGTGTGTTGGGTCCAGATTATTCTCTGATTGCTTTTATGAATATTCAAACCCACACATTAAAAGTATCATTTCTTCAAGACTCATCATTTTTGAAGATAAATTAAAATCAAATAATCATTGGATAAATAAATGATTACTGGTTCACATACATAGAATTAAAGGCAGGGAACATCTCAATGTCTGCAAAATAATGATGTGGACAGAAACACATCTTAAGAAGTTTAAACTGAGTCATGAAAGAGAAGAAGGATCAACCAAACAGGACCATAACCCTTTATGCTTCATCCTTCAATATGTTACCTGTTATCTGTTTTTCACACTGTAAGTGATTAAGTAGCTGTTAGCACTGTAGTGGTGACTTCTTCACATATTGTTCACATTGTCCCTTATATGGAGTATGGACTGCAAAGTTCTTATCATTATGTTTACCATCCTTACCATTCCATGAGCTCTCATGTAATGAGAAGCTCCAGTGTTCAGTTTACTGTGGCTCCTTAGTGATTCTGCCTGTCCCTTTCCATTATATCTTCTGAAGTTCAGTCTCATGTCCCTCAAATATTGGAGATGAGGCAAAATCATTTTTCTCACAGTCGGATAACTTTCCCCTACAAATGAGATGACCTTTCCTGTTTTGTTTAGTGTATATGCCTTTGCTGAAGTTTGGGTTTTCTTGCCAAAACTATACCACTTTTTCCTGACAAGAGTAGAATAGTAGATATCAACAGCCTGTTAGGCTCTCTCTCTATTCACTTGATATAATGAAATGTCAGAGGTATGTGAGTAGATAAGCACATGGTTGATACACAAATCAAATATGGGTTTCAGTATTCCCCAATTATAAAGAAATAAACATGTTACCTATGTTCATAAATACGATATAAGACACACACCAACATGCACACACACACATACACACACACACACACACACTTGTATGCCACATATACGTGTTCCTATATATTCATGCAGAGAGAGAGACACAGAGAAACACGTTAGAGAAAGAGCACATAGAGATTGTAAATGAATTAAAATGTTAGTATAAACAACAATGAAGGATAACAGCATTTGTTTACATCCATTTTCACCATTTGGTCACTTATAAATGCAGTTAAGTAAAAAATGTATTCCCTATGAGTTTGCTTCCGTGTGAATTAAGTTAATTTCCCAAATCACTTAATTTGATCTGGTATTGAATGCTTGTCAGCTACATGGGACATGAGCATGTGTGCATGTCTACCCACAAACATTTTAGACTTACCTTTGTGTAAACTCTGTTTTGGGAAATTTCTCATCACAACACATAATTTTCATTTCTATTCACTAATTTTCTATTGGGGAGAATGAAAAACGCAGATCTGCAAAGAACAACAACAAAAAAAGCAAAACAATACAAAATTTTCTCAATGGGGCAGACAACATAGTCAGGTATACTAGCTTATTAGATCTATTAGATCAGATCTGCACCATTCATGAAAAATTTATAAAAATCTATGTGTAGAGAAAACAGGGCAGAATTAAAGCTCTGACAATTATGAAGCAGGAGGTGTGTTGTACAGACTACTCAGTGGACTCTGCTCTTGTAGAAAAATTGCTGGAATGAAGAGGATTTTATTGTGAGGCATTTCACAGTTATTTTGATGTACTGTAAATATTTCTCCATATTCAATTAAAACAAACAAACAAACAAAAACAAATAAACAACCTTCCCACAGCTAACACAGAAAACGAATACTTTTATGATTTGAAATATTTATAAAGAAATATCCTTTTCATTAGTAGTTTCTGTATTTGTATAGGTAGCCCTCTAGCTAGAGACTGAGGCATTTCCTCTCCCAGTTAAATTTCCAGAAAATCAACTCAAGAACCAGAATGTCATATTTATATTTAAATTTGTGCAATAAAAATGATTCACAGGAAATCCTGAGGCTGCAGTTAAGATTGACACATCTGCACACCTCTGCCCACATCCCTGATGCAAGGAGAAATCGAACAGTGCTTCTGGACACTGGGATATAGAATCATTCAGCCTCTGGTACCCACGATTCAGGTCTGCACTGAGGACTACACTGAATGGCCAAACAGTTCCCTATATGCAAATACCATAGGGAAGAGTGCTGGACCATCAGGAGTGTGGATATTCCTGAGAAGTCAGAGGAGAATACCCACCTTCCCAGCCTAAAGGCCTAAGAGGGTTTCGCACATTGCCAACTTTACCCATGGATGGCAAGGACATACAGGAACAATCAGGGTCATGATCATTTGATTCCTTCCTGTTCCTAGAGTTGGAAGGAGATCTCAAGGTGTGTCTACACATATGGGAACAGACCACCTGTTCGCAGGAAAGGCTGAAAGAAAACAGGAAAGAGTTCTACGACAGTGCTGACACAGAGGACTACAACAGGGTCAAGTCACTCTAAGAAGCAGCAAGACAAGCGAACACAAGAGACAACCGAATGACTAGGGGCAAGTGAAGAAATCTAAGTAACAAAAACCAATACTACTTGGCATCAGCAGAGCCCAGTTATCCCACCGAAGAACATACTGGAAACTTAAACACACCAGAAAAGCAAGATTTAGATTTAAATCACATTTCTTGATAATGATGGAGGATTTTGAGAGAAATCTAAAGAATTCCCTTAGAAAAATGCAGGAAAACACCAGTGAACAAGTAGAAGTCCTTCGAGAGGAAACACAAACATCCATGAAAGAATTACAGGAAATATGGCCAAACAGGTGGACGACTTGAAAATAGAAATATAAATAATAAAAAAAGCAAAAAGTTGACAAAGATGGAGATAGAAAAACAAAGGAAGAGAGAAGGAGACGTAGAAACAAGAATCACAAACAGAATGCAAGAGATAGGAGAGGAATCTCAGGGGCAGGAGATTCCATAGAAATCATCGTCACAACTGATGAAGATAATGTAAAAACAAAAAGTTCCTGGACCAAAACATACAAGAAATCCAGGACAAAATGAAAAGTTCAAACCTGAGGTTAATACGTATAGAAGAAAGGGATGACTTCCAACTTAATGGGACAGTAAATACCTTCAACAAATTAAAAAAGAAAACTTCCCTAACCTATAGAAAGTGATGCCCATAAACAAACAAGAAGCCCACAGAACTCAAAATTGTTCGGAGCAAAAGAGAAATTCCTCCTATCACATAATAGTCAAAACACGAAATGTGCAAAACAGAGAAAGAGTATTAATAGCAGCAAGCGAAAAAGTTCCAAGTGACATATATAGTCAGACCTATAAGAATTTCACCAGACTTCTCACCAGAGGCTATGAAAGTGAGAATATCTTGGACAGATATCAAATGGACCCTAAGAGAGCACAATAGGCAGAGCAGGTTATGGTATCCATTAAAAATTTCAAGTAACATAGACAGAGAAACCAAGATATACCATGACAAAACCAAATTTATGAAATATCTTTCAGCAAATCCAGGCCAACAAAAGATAATAAATGGAAAACTCGAACACAAGGAGAGAAAATACATCATACCAAAAATCAAGAATATTATTTCTTTGCAAGGAAATGAAAAGAGAGACAAACAAAGATAATTCTACCTAAAATAGACGAATAAATATCTCTCAACATCAATGGACTCTATTCTCCAAAGAAAAGACACAGACTCACAGAATGGATACATAAAGAGTATCAAGCATTTTGTTTTAGGCAGGAAACACTCCTCAGAGACAAAGACAGATACTACCTCAGAGTACGTGGCTGGAAAACAAATTTCCAAAAAAATTGTCTGAAGAACCAAGCTGAAGTTAGATAATAATATCAAATAAAATTGACTTTCAACTAAAAGTCTTTAAAAAAAAGTTAAGGAAGGACATGGCTTTCTAAGGAGGATAGAGAGGATGATGACATCATAGTCATCAAAAGAAAAATCCACCAAGATGAACTCTAAATCCTATGTATCTATACTCCAAATAAAAGGGCATCTGCATTCATAAAAGAAACCTTACTAAAGCACAAAGCATACATTTCACTTCACATAATAGATAATAGTAGGAGATTTCAACACCCCACTCTCATCACTGGAGAGATCATGTAGAGAAACTAACAGAAGTTATGAACCAAATTTTTTATCAGATATTTATAGAACATTCTATCCTAAAAATAAAAGGATATACATTATTTTCAGAACCTCATTAAACCTTCTCCAAAATTTACCATATAATCAGTCAGTAAACAGGCCTCAAAATATGCAGAAAGATAGAAATAATCCCATTCATTCTATCAGATCACCACACACAAAGACTGGTCTTCAACAATAACAATAATGACAGAAAACTCACGTATATGTGGAAGGTGAACAATTCTCTACTCTATGACAACTTGGTCAAGGAAGAAATAATGAAAGAAATTAAAGACTTCTTAGAACTTAATGAAAATGAAGATACAACATTCCCAAACATATGTCCCACAATGAAAGCAGTGATAAGAGGAAAATTTATAGCTCTGAATGCTTGGGAGAAGAAAAGGAGAGAGCCTATATCACCAGCTTGTCAGTACACATAAAAGCTCTAGAACAAAAAAAAAATAAGTGAACCCAAGAGGTGTAGAAGGCAGGAAATAATCAAACTCAGGGCTGAAATGAACCAAATATAAACAAAAAGGACTTTAAAAAGAATCAAAAACACCAGAAGCCGTTTCTTTGAGAAAAACAAGAAGATATATAAACCCTTAGCCAGACTAACCTGTGGTCACAGAGAATGTATCCAAATTAACAAAATCAGAAATGAAAAAGTATCCACAACAACAGAATCTGAAGAAATTTCAAAAATCAGGAGATTCCACAATAAAAGTCTATATACAGAAAACTGGAAAATCTGGAGGAAATGGACAATTTTCTAGACAGATAACAGGTAGCAAGGTTAAATCAGGATCAAATAAACTATCTCAACACCCCATAAATCCTAAAGAAAGAGAAGCAGTTATTAAAGCTCTCCCAACCAAAAAGAATCCAGTTCCAGGTGGGTTCAGGGCAGAATTTTATTAAACATACATAGAAGACTTCATACAAATACTGTGCAAACTAGTATATAAAATTGAAATGGAGTACTATCAAATTGCTTCTATGAAGCCACAATTACTCTTATAATTAAACCACACAAAACCCAACAAAGAAAGAGAACTTCAGACCAATTTTCTTTGTGAATATTGACACAAAAATACTCAATAAAATTCTTGCGAACCGAATCTAAAAACAATCATCCATCATGATCAGGGATGCAGGGATGTTTAGTATACAGAAAACCGTCAATGTTATCCAACATGTAAACAAACTCAAAGATAACGACACATGGTCATTTCATTAGATGCTGAGAAAGCATTTGACAAAATTCAACAACACTTCAGTGTAGGGAGTGTTGAGGTAAAACATAAATGGTGCCGACATCCAGTCCCGTCTGGTAGAAAATGATTTATTGCACATGCGCAGGCTTCTCCTCTTGCCGGGGTGACTGTAGAATAATGAGGTGATCCGGTGTCCTCCTATGGTGATCAACGATACTGCACATGCGTGGATTTTACACCTGGCATCAGTTCGAAGGGATGGTAATAAGATAATGAGGAATTCATGTGCCATCAATACCTGAAGGAAAACTAGCAGGGGTGATAGTGGGGTGATTCATTCTCCGCCAATCCCTGAAGGACAGTTAGCATAGCCACAGCCTGTTGTGTATATAAGGCAAGTGCTTTTGCCACTCGAGGTCCCTGTATCAGCAAAGAGGTGGTCCTGCCATAAAGGCTGTAGAGAATAATCCGAACGTGTTGTGTCTTCCTTGCCAGACAAGGTGGGCGTGAAACTTCAGAATAAAAGTCATGGAAAAATCAGGAATTGAAGGCCCATTTATAAACATAGTGAAAGAAATATACATCAAACTTCTAGCTAATATCAAACTAAATGGAGAGTAACTTGAAGCAATCTCACTAAAATTAGGACTAGACAAGGCTGCCCACTCTCTCCCTACTTATTCAAAACAGGACTCCATATCATAGCCAGAGAAACCAGACAACAAAAGGAGGTCAAAGGGATACAAATTGGAAGGGAAGATATCAAAATATCACTATTTGCAGATGATATGATAGTATACACTTAAGTGACCCCCATAAGTTCCACCAGAGAACTTCTTAACCTGATAAATAACTTCAGCAAAGTATCAGGGTATAAAATTAACTCAAACATACCAGGAGCCTTCCTCTCCTCAATGGATAAACAGGCTGAGAAAGAAAATAATGAAACCACACACTTCACAATAGTCCCAAATAATAAAAAAAAATCTTGGTGTGAGATTAACCAGGCAGGTGAATGATCTGTATGACAAGAAATTCAAGTATCTGAAGAAAGAAATTGTGGACGATCTCAGAAGATAGAAAGAGCCTTTGACAGGATTAATATAGGAAAGAAGACCATTTTGCCAAAAGCAATGTACACATTCAATGCAATCTCCATCAAAATTCCTACTCACTGCTTTAATAGAGATAGAAAGATCAATTTGCAAATTCATTTGGAATAAGAAAAAGCCAGGACAGCTATAACTATCCTCAACAATAAAAGAACTTCTGGGGGAGTCATCACTCCTGAACTCAAGCATTATTACAGAGCAATAGTGATAAAAACTGCTTGGTATTGGTAAAGAGAGAGATGGATTGACCAGTGGAATAGAATTGAAGACTCAGAAATGAACCCACACACCTATCATTTGATATTTGGCAAAGGAGATAAAACCATCCAAAGAAGAAACATAGCATTTTCCAAAAATAGTGCTGGTTCAACTGGATGTCAGCATGTACAAGAATGCAAATTATCACATTTTTGTGACCATGTACAAAGCTAAAGTACAAGTGAAACAAGGACCTACACATCAAACCAGAAACAATCAAATTAATAGAAGAAAAGGTGGGGATGAGTCTTGAACACATGGGCACTGGAGAACATTTCCTGAAAAAAACACCAATGATGTAGGCTCTAAGATCAAGAATTGACAAATAGGATCTAATAAAACAGGAAAACTTCTGTAAGGCAAAAGACACCATCATTTGGACAAAACTGTAACCAATAGATTGGGAAAATATTTATACCAATCCTTTATCTGATAGTGGGTAATATCCAAAATATACAAAGAACTTAAGAAGTTAGACTCTAGAAAGCGAAAGAATTTTATTTTTTTAATTTATTCATTCATTTATTATGAATATGTTCTTTTCATTGAAAGTAAATATTGCAAAGTTTTAAATCTGACCTTTCATTTTTTTTAATTAAATTGAGTATTTCTTATATACATTTCCAGTTTTATTCCCTTTCCCGGTTTCCGGGCAAACATCCCCCTTTCCCCTCCCCTTACTTTTCGGTGTTCCCCCACCCATCCTTCCCCCATTGCCGCCCTTCTCCCAACAATCTAGTACACCGGGGGTTCAGTCATGGCAGGACCCAGGGCTTCCCCTTCCACTGCTGCTCTTACTAGTATATTCATTGCTACCTATGAGGTCAGAGTCAAGGGTAAGTCTATGTATAGTCTTTAGGTAGTGGCTTAGTCCCTGGAAGCTCTGGTTGCTTGGCATTGTTGTTCCTAAGGGGTATTGAGCCCGTTGAAGCTCTTCCAGTTCTTTCTCTGATTCCTTCAACGGGGTTCCTATTCTAAGTTCAGTGGTTAACTGCTGGAATTCGCCTCTGTCTTTGCTGTATTCTGGCTGTGTCTCTCAGGAGCCATCTACATCCGGCACCTGTCAGCCTGCACTTCTTTGCTTCATCAATCTTGTCTAATTGGATGGCTGTATATGCAAGGACCACATGTGGGGCAGGCTCCGAATGGGTGTTCCTTCTGTGTCTGTTTTAGTCTTTGCCTCTCTATTCCATGCCAAGGGTATTCTTGTTCCACTTTTAAAGAAGGAGTGAAGCATTCACATTTTGATCATCCGTCTTGAGTTTCATTTGTTCTAGGCATCTAGGGTAGTTCAAGCATTTGGGCTAATAGCCACTTATCAATGAGTGCATACCATGTGTGTTTTTCTGTGTTTGGGTTACCTCACTCAGGATGATATTTTCCAGTTCAAACCATTTGCCTACGAATTTCATAAAGTCATTGTTTTTGATAGCTGAGTAATATTCCATTGTGTAGATGTACCACATTTTCTGTATCCATTCCTCTGTTGGTGGACATCTGGGTTCTTTCCAGCCTCTGGCTATTATAAATAAGGATGCGATGAACATAGTGGAGCATGTGTCTTTTTTATATGTTGGGGCATCTTTTTGGTATATACCCAAGAGAGGTATAGCTGGATCCTCAGGCAGTTCAATGTCCAATTTTCTGAGGAACCTCCAGACTGATTTCCAGAATGGTTTTACCAGTCTGCAATCCCACCAATAATGGGGAGTGTTCCTCTTTCTCTGCATCCTCGCCAGCATCTGCTGTTACCTGAGTTTTTGATTGTAGCTATTCTCATTGGTGTTAGGTGAAATCTCAGGATTGTTTTCATTTGCATTTCTCTCATGACTAAAGATGTTGAACATTTCTTTAGGTGTTTCACAGCCATTTGGCTTCCTCAGCTGTGAATTGTTTGTTTAGCTCTGAAGCCCATTTTTTTTATTAACTTGAGTATTTCTTATATACATTTCGAGTGTTATTCCGTTTCCCGGTATCCGGGCAAACATCCACCTCCCCCTCCCCTTCCTTATGGGTGTTCCCTTCCCAACCCTCCCCCCATTGCTGACCTCTCCCCACCAGTATAGCTCACTGAAGGTTCAGTCTTAGCAGGACCCAGGGCTTCCCCTTCCACTGGTGCTCTTACTAGGATATTCATTGCTACCTATGAGATCAGAGTCCAGGGTCAGTCCATGTATAGTCTTTAGGTAGTGGCTTAGACCCTGGAAGCTCTGGCTGCTTGGCATTGTTGTACATATGGGGTCTTGAGCCCCTTCAAGCTCTTCCAGTTCTTTCTCTGATTCCTTCAATAGGGGACCTATTCTCAGTTCAGTGGTTTGCTGCTGACATTCGCCTCTGTATTTGCTGTATTCTGGCTGTGTCTCTCAGGAGCGATCTACATCCGGCTCCTGTTGGTCTGCGCTTCTTTGCTTCATCCATCTTGTCTAATTGGGTGGCTGTATATGTATGGGCCACATGTGGGGCAGGCTCTGAATGGGTGTTCCTTCAGTCTCTGTTTTAATCTTTGCCACTCTCTTCCCTGTAAGGGTATTCTTGTTCCCCTTTTAAAGAAGGAGTGAAGCATTCACATTTTGATCATCTGTCTTGAGTTTCATTTGTTCAAGGCATCTAGGCTAATTCAAGCATTTGGGCTAATAGCCACTTATCAATGAGTGTATACCATGTATGTCTTTCTGTGATTGGGTTATCTCACTCAGGATGATGTTTTCCAGTGCCAACCATTTGCCTACGAATTTCATAAAGTCATTGTTTTTGATAGCTGAGTAATATTCCATTGTGTAGATGTACCACATTTTCTGTATCCATTCCTCTGTTGAAGGGCATCTGGGTTCTTTCCAGGTTCTGGCTATTGTAAATAAGGCTGCAATGAACATAGTGGAGCACGTGTCTTTTTTATATGTTGGGGCATCTTTGGGTATATGCCCAAGAGAGGTATAGCTGGATCCTCAGGCAGTTCAATGTCCAATTTTCTGAGGATTCTCCAGACTGATTTCCAGAATGGTTGTACCAGTTTGCAATCCCACCAACAATGGAGGAGTGTTCCTCTTTCTCCACATCCTCGCCAGCATCTGTTGTCCCCTGAGTTTTTGATCTTAGCCATTCTCACTGGTGTGAGGTGAAATCTCAGGGTTGTTTTGATTTGCATTTCCCTTATGACTAAAGATGTTGAACATTTCTTTAGGTGTGTCTCAGCCATTCGGCATTCCTCAGCTGTGAATTATTTGTTTAGCTCTGAACCCCATTTTTAATAGGGTTATTTGTTTCCCTGCGGTCTAACTTTTTGAGTTCTTTGTATATTTTGGATATAAGGCCTCTATCTGTTGTAGGATTGGTAAAGATCTTTTCCCAATCTGTTGGTTGCCGTTTTGTCCTAACCACAGTGTCCTTTGCCTTACAGAAGCTTTGCAGTTTTTTGAGATCCCATTTGTAGATTCTTGATCTTAGAGCGTAAGCCATTGGTGTTTTGTTTAGGAAAATTTTTCCAGTGCCCATGTGTTTCAGATTGAAGCCCATTTTCTAATAGGGTTATTTGTCTCCCTGGGGTCTAACTTCTTGAGTTCTTTGTATATTTTGGATATAAGGCCTCTATCTGTTGTAGGATTGGTAAAGATCTTTTCCCAATCTGTTGGTTGCTGTTTTGTCCTAAGCACAGTGTGCTTTGCCTTACAGATGCTTTGAAGTTTTATGAGATCCCATTAGTCGATTCTTGATCTTTCAGCATAAGCCATCAGTGTTTTGTTCAGTAAATTTTTTCCAGTGCCCATGTGTTCGAGATGCTGCCCTAGTTTTTATTCTATTAGTTGAGTGTGTCTGGTTTGATGTGGAGGTTCGTTATCCAATTGGACTTAAGCTGTGTACAGGCTGATAAGCTTGGATCAATCTGCATTATTCTCCATGTTGATATCCAGTTGAACCGTCACCATTTGCTGAAAATGCTACCTTTTTTCCATTTCATGGATTTGGTTCCTTTGTCAAAAATCAAGTGCCCATAGGTGTGTGGGTTCATTTCTATTTCTTCAATTTTGTTCCATTGGTCTATCTGTCTGTCTCTGTACCAGTACAATGCAGTTTTTAACACTATTGCTCTGTAATACTGCTTGAGTTCAGGGATATTGATTCCCCCTGAAGTCTTTTTTATTATTGAGGATAGTTTTAGCTATCCTGGGTTTTTTGTTTTTCCAGATGAATTTGCAAATTTTTCTGTCTAACTCTTTGAAGAATTGGATTGGTATTTTGATGGGGATTGCATAGATCGCTTATGGTAAAATGGCCATTTTTACTATATTAATCCTGTCAATCAATGAGCATGGGAGATCTTTCCATCTTCTGAGGTCTTCTTCAATTTCTTTCTTCAGAGTCTTGAAGTTCTTATTGTACAGATATTTTACTTGATTGGTTAAAGTCACACCGAGGTACTTTATATTGTTTGGGTCTATTATGAAGGGTGTCGTTTACCTAATTTCTTTCTCGGCTTGTTTCTCTTTTGTGTAGAGGAAGGCTAATGATTTATTTGAGTTAATTTTATACACAGCCACTTTGCTGAAGTTGTTTATCAGCTTTAGTAGTTCTCTGGTGGAACTATTGGGATCACTTAAATATACTATCATATCATCTGCAAATAGTGTTTTTTTTTTACTTTTTCTTTTCTGATCTGTTTCCCCTTGACCTCCTTTTGTTGTCTGATTGCTCTGGCTAGAACTTCAAGAACTATATTGAATAAGTAGTGAGAGAGTGGGCAGCCTTGTCTAGTCCCTGATTTTAGTGGGATTGTTTCAAGTTTCTCTACATTTGGTTTAATGTTAGCAACTGGATTGCTAACATTGTTTATGGCTTTTACTATGTTTACGTATGGGGCATGAATTCCTATTCTTACCAGGACTTTTATCATGAAGGGGTGTTGAATTTTGTCAAATGATTTCTCAGCATCTAATGAAATGATCATGTGGTTTTGTTCTTTCAGTTTGTTTATATAATGGATCATGTTGATGGTTTTCCATATATTAAACCATCCATGCATGCATGGGATGAAGCATACTTGTTCATGGTGGATGATTGTTTTGATGTGTTCTTGAATTCAGTTTGCCAGAATTTTATTGAGTATTTTTGCACCGATATTCATAGGGGAAATTGGTCTGAAGTTCTCTTTCTTTGTTGGGTCTTTGTGTGGTTTAGGTATAAGAGTAATTGTGGCTTCATAGAAGAATTTCGGTAGTGCTCCATCTGTTTGAATTTTGTGGAATAGTTTGTATAGTATTGGTATGAGGTCTTCTTTGAAGGTCTGGTAGAATTCTGCACTAAACCCATCTGGACCTGGGCTCTTTTTGGTTGGGAGAACTTTAATGACTGCTTCTATTTCCTAAGTAGTCATGGGGTTGTTTAACTGGTTTATCTGTTCCTGATTTAACTTTGGTTCCTGGTATCTGTCTAGGAAATTGTCCATTTCCTGCAGATTTTCAAGTTTTGTAGAATATATGCTTTTATAGTAAGATCTGATGATTTTTTGAATTTCCTCTGAATCTGTAGTTATGTCTCCCTTTTCATTTCTTATTTTGTTAATTTGGACACACAATCTGGGTCCTCTGGCTAAGGGTTTATCTATCTTGTTGACTTTCTCAAAGAACAAATTTTGGTTCTGTTGATTCATTCGATGGTCCTTTTGGTTTCTCCATGGTTGATTTCAGCTCTGAGTTTGATTATTTCCTGCCTTACACTCCTCCTGGGTGTGTTTGCTTGTTTTTGTTCGATAGCTTGAAGGTGTGCTGTCAAGCTGCTGACATATGCTCTTTCCTGCTTCTTTCTGCAGGCACTCCGCGCTATGGGTTTTCCTCTTAGCACAGCTTTCATTGTGTCCCATAAATTTGGATATGCTGTACCTTCAGTTTCATTAAATTCTTAAGTGTCTTTAATTTCTTTCTTTATTTCTTCCATGACCAGGTTATCATTGAGTAGAGCATTGTTCAATTTCCACGTATATGTGGGCATTCTTCCCTTATTGTAATTGAAGACCATTTTTAGGCCGTTGTTGTCCGCTAGGACGCATGGATTATTTCTGTCTTTCTCTACCCATTGAGGCCCGTTTTTTTGGCCATTTATATGGTCAATTTTGGAGAAAGTACCATGAGGAGCTGAGAAGAAGCTATATCCGTTTGTTTTAGGATAGAATGTTCTAAAAATATTTTTAAGTCCATTTGGCTCATGACTTCACTTGTCTGTTTACGTCTGTGTTTATTTTCTGTTTCCATGATCTGTCCATTGATGACAGTGGAGTGTTGAAATCTCCTACTATTATTATGTGAAGTGCAATGTATGTTTTCAGCTTTAGTAAAGTTTCTTTTACGTTTGTAGGTGCCCTTGTATTTGTGGTATTGATATTTAGGATTGAGAGTTCATCTTGGTGGATTTTTCCTTTGATGAATATGAAGTGTCCTTCCTTATCTTTTTTGATGAGTTTTAGTTGAAAATTAATTTTAATTGATATTAGAATGTCTACTCCAGCTTGCTTCTTCCGACCATTTGCTTGGAAAATTGTTTTCCAGCCTTTCACTCTGAGGTAGTGTCTGTCTTTGTCTCTGAGGTGTGTTTCCTGTAGGCAGCAGAATGCAGGGTCCTCATTGTGTATCCAGTTTGTTAATCTATGTCTTTTTATTGGGGAGTTGAGTCCATTGATGTTGAGAGATATTAAGCAATAATGATTATAGCTTCCTGTTATATTCATATTTGGATATGAGGTTATGTTTGTGTGCTTTTCTTCTCTTTTTTTTGTCGCCAAGACAATTAGTTTCTTGCTTCTTTTAGGGTATAGCTTGCCTTCTTATGTTGGGCTTTAACATTTATTATCCCTTGTAGTACTGGATTTGAAGAAAGATATTGTGTAAATTTGGTTTTGTCATGGAATATCTTGGTTTCTCCATCTATGTTAATTGAGAGTTTTTCAGGATACAGTAACCTGGGCTGGCATTTGTGTTCTCTTAGGGTCTGCATGACATCAGTCCAGGATCTTCTGGCTTTCATAATTTCTGGCGAAAAATCTGGTGTGATTCCGATAGGTCTCCCTTTATATGTTACTTGACCTTTTTCCCTTACTGCTTTTAATATTCTTTCTTTATTTTGTGCGTTTGGTGTTTTGACTATTATGTTACGGGAGGTGTTTCTTTTCTAGTCCAATCTATTTGGAGTTCTGTAGGCTTCTTGTAGGCCTATGGGTCTCTTTTTTTAGTTTAGGGAAGTTGTCTTCTATGATTTTGTTGAAGATATTTACTGGTCCTTTAAGCTGGGAGCCTTCACTCTCTTGTATACCTATTATCCTTAGGTTTGATCTTCTCATTGAGTCGTGGATTTCCTGTATGTTTTGGACCAGTAGCTTTTTCTGCTTTACATTATCTTTGACAGTTGAGTCAATGATTTCTATGGAATCTTCTGCTCCTGAGATTCTCTCTTCTATCTCTTTTATTCTGTTGGTGAAGCTCATATCTACAGCTCCTTGCCTCTTCTTTTGGTTTTCTATATCCTGGGTTGTTTACATTTGTTCTTTCTTGATTGTTTCTATTTGCATTTTTAATTCCTTCAAGTGTTTGATTGTGTTTTACTGGAATTCTTTCAGGGATTTTTGCTAATCCTCTCTGTAGGCTTCTACTTGTTTATTAATGTTTTCCTGGTATTCTTTCAGGGATTTTTGCGATTCCTCTCTGTAGGCTTCTACTTGTTTATTAATGTTTTCCTGGTATTCTTTCAGGGATTTTTGCGATTCCTCTCTGTAGGCTTCTACTTGTTTATTAATGTTTTCCTATGTTTCTCTAAGGGAGTTCTTCATGTCTTTCTGGAAGTCCTCCAGCATCATGATCAAATATGGTTTTAAAACTAGTTCTTCCTTTTCTGGTGTTTTTGGATATTCAGTGTTTGGTTTGGTGGGAGAATTAGGCCCCGAGGATGCCATATAGTCTTGGTTTCTGTCGCTTTGGTTCCTGCGCTTGCCTCTTTCCATCAGATTATCTCTACTGTTACTTTGTTCTGCTATTTCTGACAGTGGCTAGACTGTCCTATAAGCCTGTGTGTCATGAGTGCTGTAGACCTGTTTTCCTGTTTTCTTTCACCAGTTATGGGGACAGAGTTTTCTGCTTTCAGGCATGTAGTTTTTCCTATCTACAGGTCTTCAGCTGTTCCTGTGGGCCTGTGTCTGGAGTTCACCAGGCAGGTCACTTGCAGCAGAAATGTTGGTCTTACCTGTGGTCCCGAGGCTCAAGTTTGCTCATGGGGTGTTGCTTACGAGCTTTCAGCGGCGGTAGCAACCAGGCAGATATTTGCCCCGTTTTCCGGGAGCTTCAGTGCACCATGGTTCCAGATGGCATTTGCTGTTTTCCTCTGGCATCAGAGATGTGTGCAGAATGTAGTCTTTTCTGGTTTCCCAGGCATGTCTGCCTCTCTGAAGTTGTAGCTCTCCCTCCCATGGGATTTGGGTGCAGAAAACTGTTTATCTGGTAGATCAATTCAGTTTCATCAGTGTCTCAGATGCAGCGGTCCTGCTGCTCTTGGGCCCTCCTCTACGTGAACCCAGAGTCCTTATACAGTTTCATCTTTGGCCAGGAAGTTGGGCAGGGGTGGGCAGTGTTGGTGGTCTCTTCCGCTCTGCAGCCACAGGAGTGCCCACCTGACCAGGCGGTGAGGTCTCTCTCCCACGGGGTCTGGGAGCAGAGAGCTCCTGCTGGCAGGCAATCACGGGTTTGGGACTCCTGGTAAACACCGGAAGTGCCAGGTCCTAGAGGAATTTTGCATCTGTGTGTCCTGAGTTCACGAGGCAGGTCTCTTGCAGCAGAAAATTTGGTCTTACCTGTGGTCCCAAGTCTCAAGTTTGCTCATGGGGTGCTGTCTACGAGCTCTCCTCGGAGGGAGCAACCAGGAAGATCTGCGCCGCACTTTCTGGGAGCTTCCATGCACCAGGGTTCCAGTTGGAGTTTGGTGTTTTTCTCTGGCATGTGTGCAGAGTGCAGTCTCTTCTCGTTTTCCAGGTGTTTCTGCCTCTCTGAAGGTTTAGCTCTCCCTCCCATGGGATTTGGGTGCAGAGAACTGTTTATCCAGTAGGTCCCTTCAGTTTCTGGCAGTGTCTCAGAGGCAGCGGTCCTGCTGCTCTGGGGCCCTCCTCTACTGGAATCAAGAATTTTAAAAACATACGTTCTAGGGCCTCTCTGTCCCCTTTTCTCAAAGTCCTAACTAATTTCATATCAAAAGTTAATGAAAATATTTTAAATTCTTTCCAAGGCACAGAAAATTATTTGTTTAGAGCCAATCTGGAACAATCTGGCTGACTTTCAGCTATTTATGAGAGTCGCAACCAGAAACGTCCAGCCCCTACTGCTCCTATGTCCCTAGGCATAGGAGGCCCAGATGGAGATAGGTGATTTTTTTTTTTTTCGTAAGTCAGGAATGTGAGCAGAGTTCTCAGGTTTTTCCGTACCTCTGATGGTCTCAGACTGACCCACCACACACGAGATTTGGGTGTTGGATGCTGTTTGGACGAGTTCAGATCCAGGTGCAGTTTGGACTGCTGGGCTCCTGCATCTTGACTGGTCCTATATATAAGTGTCCAGAGGCACATACTGAGGTCTCAGTATTGCCCACTCTTCTGTCCCACAGAATTTCCAAAGGAGTTTCAAATGTTTATTCCCAATCCTACATGTCTCCAGTCTTTCCAATTCTCCTCCAAATATGTTGGAGAAGAACCCTCTGGTCAACGGGAGTTACAACAGGCCCCATCAAACAAAGAGGTCTTCAAATCTTCTTCTCTTAAAGGTAATCTCGGTGATTTTCATAGTCCACAAATGGATTAAGTCCTGCCGCCTCTCAACATGAGACTTTAATACCTTCGCCAACTGCCAAAGCTTGGCAGAGAGCTATGTCCACTCACAAAGACACTCAAAGATGCCCCCCATCTCCGCCAAAGTGCCTTATGCAATCCGCTTCGGGTAAAATGAGTTGAAAACTGATTATGTTGACAAAGGGGATTTCAGAAATTCCCTATTAATCCAAGAGGAACTTCAAAGTCCTCTACTATTTAAAATGGGCTTAAATCATCACTTATGACCCAAGGGGGACAAAATACAGTCAAAATTCCCAAGTCAACCTCATAACACACATAACAGCCCAATCAGAGACAAAACTTTCTGCATGTACACAATTAGTTCAAGAACGATTGCCAGTGTCAGAAGGGGATCTTGAGAGTTCCACACCCACACAAGATGTGTTAGAAAATTCTGACTTCACCCAAGGAACTCTTGTGCCTTCTGCACATAAAAAATATGATGTAGCACCCTCACCATCTCCCCCAGTACTTCCAATGTCCCTATACAACAGAGAATTATTCAAATATCCTCTACCACCAAAAAGGACCCTCCTGATTTGTCATCAGGTGCAAAAGAGACAAGTTTATCACAACACACAGTCAATGAGCCATGCAGACTCCATATTTATACAAAGTGCAGAGAAGATACAACATCCCCTACCTCCTCAGGGGACTTTAGGTCATTCTGTCCTGTAAGGAGAGGTTCTAAAGTTTTCCACATGTACATCAGAGATGCTAGAATTTCCCAAATCTGAGCATGATTCTCTGAGTAGTACTCTATCTCATAAAGAGACTGTGGGACAAGAAACATCTACAAAAGAAGTTCTACCCACAGCCACAGATTTAGAAATGGCTTGTGGATGTGACACATGTACAAAAGATGTTCTAGGACATATTCCATCTATAGAGAATGTTTTGGATCCAACCATATATGTACGAGGATTAGGGGAACATGATATGCAAACACCAAAGTCTGTAGCATCCTTGACATCTGAGGAAAGGGATTCCTTGAATTCCATTTGTGCAAAAGAATGGATATGACCTCCGCAAACTTCACAGTTGGCTATAGGAACTTCTTAATCTCCTCAAGATCAGCCTTCTTCCCCAACTAAAGAAGATGCTCCAAACTCTTCCAAATATGCACAAAGGGTTTCCAGTCCTTCTTTATACCCACAAGCGGACCCAGAACATGTGTTACATACCTCAAAGGCTCTGGATTTTACCTTATCTTCTGAAGGGGTCTTGAAAGCCGGTTTGCTTATCAAGCAGGCTAGGGAACCTGACACTTCAATACTTCAATACGAAAGTCTCTTTCCATTTTTCCAGCAGAAGAAATTTTTCTTGGAACTTCCACAATTACACAACGATGTCTAGAAACATCCTTATTTGCTCATGAGGCTCTCAGATCTCTCACATATGCCCATGTTGCTCTAGGAGAGGTCACATCTTCAGAGGTAGCTCTAATACCTTCCTCCCATTCTGACGTCACAGACAGGATTTCCACATATATACACGATACATTAAGACCTTCCTCACCTGAGAAGGATGTCTTAGCATCTACTGCATCTGAACAGCATGGTTTACAACTATCCCCATCTACCCAAGTAGATTTATTTCACATGTCCACTCTGCGGAGAAATAGTTGACATTCTCCCTCTACCAAAGTGGACCACAGACAGCCAGTTTCTAGAAACAAAGTGTTAAAATTTGATCCTTCTGATGGAGTCTTGAGAAATCTCTCCTCTAAGGGAAACAGTTTCAACCTTCCCCCTTCTGCCAAAAGGGATCTTGTGCCATCTTCTGTTGCTAAAGGGACACCAAAAGCTACAATTACCCCATGTGAGTCCCACACCTTCTCCATCTGTCCAAAGGGATGTGGAATTTTCTAAAAATGACTAAAGAATTGTGGAAAGTTGCCAATCCTTCCAAGGGCATGCTGGACAGTCCATATTGTCCCAAGATGCTCATGTAACTCCTCCTTCAACCGAAAAGGCAAGTTCATCATCTGCAATAGGGTTTCAGGGAATTTCTTCCCCCCTCTCTAGTGCTACAGAAAGTGTTCTCCATGCTCAAAGTGATTTGTCACTGTGCTAATTAGACTTCAGAAATACAAAACCTTTATTTATATTTACAAAGGTCTGAGGGAAACTCCACATCGAAAAAAAAATCATTTAGACCTTGTGCCATTAGCCCAAGTATATCAGAAAATTTCCATGTCTTCTAAAGCATCTAAAGATCAATCTGGCTCTAGCACTCATTCTGTGAAATATTTACCATCAGCCATACAATCCCCAGGACCATCGGAATCTAATAAGGGGCATCTAGAAACTTTACCATCTGCCAAAAGTTCTTTAGGATGTTCAGCAACTTCTCCATGAGGTTGGTGAACCCATAGAACAAAAGAAATAAAGCCATCTTCCCAGGGTGTTTTCCCAAGATCCACATATTTCTTCTTTTTTTTTATGCCAAGACAGAAGCTCAGCTTCCTTCTCCCCATCTCTGATATCTTCATCCTCTTTGCTCTCCCTCCCAAATGGCTGTTTAGTCTGAATAGAAGGCTAATTGGTAAATCCTAGAGGTACTGAAGGAATGTCTGAGGTGCAGTTGAAGACACGACAATACTTGTGACATCACAGAAGAATCTAGGCTCACAAGGATGCAAGAGATTTTTCAGGGAGTGCCTAATGATGATATCACTGAGAATTGCCATGGACTAACTGCTGAACTGCTTTACTAACATTGAATAGATTCAAGGGTTCACTTTACAGGAGTGTCTACTTTGACAAAGTAGAAAACTTTACATACTATATCTCTCTAAAGCTAGGGAATTCTCTTGGATTCCTTATTGGTTACATGCTCTGAATGGAGAAAGATAGTTATCATGGGTAGAAAAGATTTAGGAACCTAGAGTGGAGGAGATTAATCTGGATAATAATTTTTCCCAGGTCCATTCCTATGGCCTATAGTTCAATTTTCTCAGAAATATCTGTTTCCCAAACACTAGGATTTTCCCTATAATCCTTTAATGAATGAATATTATATTATATTTTCTTATTGTACTTTCCATGATAGGGGACTTGATAATATTCCAGAATGTGTACTCAAAAATTCTTTTTTCCAATTCCATTTTTTGCAATGACTTTGGCAACAAAGGGGGCCCAGCTATAGAGTAATTGTAACAGTATAAATACTGTGTACATACTTCAAATGACACACTCACAAATACTTATTTTATCCAAAAATTACCAGACATTAATAAAGGAAAGGACCACATGGACTATATAATTCGATTCTCTAGTCCCACTTGATATCAGTTCTGCAATATCTACCTTCCTGTGTTTCATTGCCATACTTGACGGTTTTGGATATTATACCATGATTCTTTATTAATGCCAAACATAAGATATAGGAGGCTGGGCATGGAGAGGAATGACTTGAGGACCAGTGAAGCCTCAATTTCAGTAGTTTCAATAGAACAGGATGGAGTCTAATTGGTGCTGCCATTTGTGTATTCTACAGTCTTAACCTAGATTCGCAGAATTCATGTTAAAATTCCCGCTAAACTCATAGCTGTAGGGGCCACCAAAAGTACATATATATACATCAGCCACCGAAACTACACAAGATTGATGAAGGTAAGAAGTGCATTCTGTCAGGAATCAGATAGAGATATTTCCTGAGAGACACAGCTAGATTATACAAATACAGAAGTGAATGCTAGTGGTAAACCAGTAGACTGAAAATGGACTTCTTGTTTGTAGATTTTGAGGAAAGATTACAAGAGCTGAAGGGGCTTTAACACCATAAGAACAACAATGCCAATGAACCAGAGCTTTCTGATACTAGGACAATATTCAAAGAATGTACATAGACAGAGCTATGGCTCTAACTGCATATGTGGAAGAGGATGGACTTGGTGGGAACCAATGGAAGGAGAAGTCCTTGGTCCTCCCTAGTTTTGACTCCAAGTTCAAAGGAATGTCAAGGCGTAGTAAGGAGGGTTATAGAAGAAGGGCAGGGGGAGCAGTTAGGGATCTTATGGGCAGGAATCTGGGAAAGGAAAATAGATTTTACATGTAAATATAGAAACATCCAGTTAAAAAAAGAAATAAAATTTGCTAAAAGATGAAAGATATAAAAGAAAAGAAAACTGACAACTAATCATACCTATTGACTTGGAAATATACAATGATAGTCAGAGTAATACTTGTGGAAAGACTAAGAAGATGAAATCTGAACTAGAGCACTTCTCTCTCCCATATAGAAGTATCAGACAGAAACTGCACTATAGGTATCAAAAACATTGAAGAGTTTACTCTGAGCTGAGGACACAATACTTTTCAATCCCATCTTCCTTAGTAACTTTGTCTTTCTGACAAATAGTATAAAGTCCATTACCTGTCAGGGATACAACTGTGCCATTCACAACACTTGGCTTTTGCAATAAAGAAATGAATGATATAAACTCTCTGACTTTCAGAAAGCAAAAGATCAGGGAAGTCCAGATGCTTCTGAGAGGCTCCCGGCTCCTGATTCCCTTATGTGGAGGGCGAGGATAAAGGCTATCTCTTCAGAGATATCTCCCAACACCTAACGAGGACACACTAAGCTTTCCCGAGCACCACATATTTCTTCCTTGTTGTTATACTAAGACAGAAGGCCAGCTTCCCTCTCCCTATTTCATCTCCTTCATCCTCTTTTTTCTCACTCCCCAATTGTCTCTGAATTAGGCCAATTAGTAAACCTTAGAGGTATTGAAGGAAAATCTGAGAGGCAGTTGCAGTAACTACAACAGAAGGAGCTAGGACTCACCAGGTTATAAGAGAGTTTTCAGGGAGGCCCTAATGATAATATAACTGAGAACTACCGTGGTCTACATGCTAAACACTTTTCCTTACATTGACCAGATTCAAGAGAGCCCTTACCAGGTATGTCTCCGGAAACACAGTGGAAACCTGTATGTACTACATCACTCTAAAGTAGAGACTTCACTCTGCTTCACTAGTCGTTACATGCTCTGAATGTAGAAAGTTAGCCAGGGACTTAGCATGGGTAGAAAAGATTTAGGAACAAGAAGTGTAGGATATACTTCTAGATAATATTTTTATTCCCAGGTTCATTCCTGTGACATAAAGTTCAATTTTCTGTGTTTTCTTTCTTTCCCAAAGGCCAGTATTTTCTCTACAACCTTCAATTGAATGAATATTGTATTTCAATTTCCTACTGAAAAACTCCTTGATAGGGGACTTTGTAAATGTTCCTCAATGTGTAATCAAAAATACTGTTTTCCAATTAAATTTTCAGGAATGATTTTTGGTCACAAAGGGGGCCCAGCTATAGAGTAAGTGTAAATACCACAGTGTAAATACTGTGTACCTATTTCAAATGATGAATTCCCAAATCCTTTTTTTACCAAAAAATTACCAGACATCGGGAAAGCAAAGGACAACATGGACTATTGTATTCGGTTCTCTACTCACATTTTATATCAGTACTACCCTATCTATCTTCCAGTGTTCCCATCGCCAGACTTCAGTGTTTAGGATGTTTTACCATGATTCTTTCTTAAGGCCAAATGTAATCTACCAGATGATGGGCAGGGGAGAAGAATGGCTTGAGGACCAGTTAAATGTCTACTTCAATAGGTTCATAAAAACAGGGGGGAGTCTATTTGCATTGTCATTTGTGAATTCTACATTCTTGCCATAGATGGGGAGAATCCATGTTAACTTTCCACTTAACAACATAAGTGTAGAAGCCACCAAAATTATTTATATACATCAGCCACCAAAACTAGATAAGATTGATAAAGCTAATAAGTGCATTCTTTCAGGAACTGGATATAGATATTTACTGAGAGACACAGATACAGCATGTCAAATACAGAAGTGGATGCTAGTAGCAAACCAATGAACTGAAAAAGGACCTCTTGTAGGTAAATATTGAAAAAGGAGTAGAAGAGCTGAAGGTGCTTTCAACCACATAAGAACAACAATGCCAATAAACCAGTGCTTTCGCATACCAGACCAATAAACAAAGAATGTACATGGACTGATCTATGGCTCCAAATTCATATGTGACAGAGGATGGCCCTTTTGGGCAAAAATGGTGATGATGCCCTTGGTCCTTCCTAATTTGTCTCCCAGTTCAAGGGAATGTCAATGGACAGAAAGAGTGGTTATAGAAGTAAGAAAAGAAAACAGGTAGGGATCTTAAGGTAATAAACTGGGAAAGGAATTTAAATTTTAAATGTAAATATAGAAAACATCCAGTTAAAAAAAGCAATAAATTTTTCTAAAAAATATGAATGACATAAAAGAAAAGAAAGATGCCAAGTAATCACACATATTGACTCAGAAATCTGAAGTGGTATTCAAAGTAATATTAGTGGAGAGACTGAAATGATGAAGTCTCAACTACAAGTACTTCCCTCTCTGAGATATCAGTGTAAGACACAAACTGCACTATTGATATCCAAAGCATGGAGGAGTTTTACTCAGAGCTAGGGACTCAATACTTGTTTTTCACCTCTTCCTTAGGACCTTTTCTTCTTGACAAAAAGTGTAAAGGTCATAACCTCTCAGGAAAAAAAATATGCCCTTCACAACACTTGGGTTTTGGAATAAAGAAATATAGATATAATCCCACTGACTAGAGAAACCATAAGAACAGGGAAGTTCAGATGTTTCTGATATGCACCCAGGTTCTGATTCCCATATATGAAAGGCTCAGATCAAGGCTATCTCTTCACTGATACCACTCAACACCTACCAAAGACTCACTGAGCTTTCCCAAAAACCACATATTTCTTTCTTGTTTTTTATACCAAGACAGAAGGCCAGCTTCCTTCTCTTCAATTTCAATCTCTTCATCGTCTTTGCTATCAGTCCCCAATTGTTCTGAATTTGAGGTCAATTAGTAAACCCTAGAGGTACTGAAGAATTTCTGAGAGGCAGTTGCAGTCAAAATAGCAGTTGTGACATCACAGAAGAAGCTAGGGCTCTCCAGGTTACAAAAGAGTCTTCAGGGAGGGCCTAATGGTGATGTCAGTGAGAAATGCCATGTCCTACATGCTGACCAGTTTTCCTTACACTGACATGATTCCAGGGTGCCCTTTCTAGGTCCATCTCCTGTGGCACAGTGGAAACCTTTATGTACTCCATATCTCTGAAGCTAGAGACTTCTCTCTGCTTGACTAGTGGTTACATGCTCTGAATGGAGAAAGTTAGTCAGGGTATTGGCATGGGTAGAAAATATGTATGAGCATGGATTGTAGGAGGTTCTTCTAGATAATATTATTATTCAGAGTTCATTCCTGTGACATATAGTTCAATTTTATATGTTTTCTATGTTTCCCAAAGACGAGTATTTTCCCTACAGACCTTTAATTGAATGAATATTGTATTTCAATTTTATATTGTAAATTCCTTGTTAAGGGGTGTGTAAATATTCCTCAATGTGTACTCAATAATTCTGTTTTCCAATTCCATTTTCTGCAGTGATTTTTCACAAAGGAGGCCCAGCTATAGAGTGAGTATAACAGTGTAAATACTGTTTAACTATTTTAAATGATAAACTCCCAAATCCTTATTTTAACAAAAAATTACCAGACATCAGGAAAGCAAAGACAACATGGACTATGGAATTTGATTATCTAGTCCCATTTGATATCAATACACTCTGTGTACCTTCCAGTATTTCCATGCCCAGATTTGAGCATAGGATGGTTTACCCTGATTCTTCTTAAGGCCAAACATAAAATTCTCAGTGATGGGTAGGGAGAAAAATATCTTGAGGACCAGTTAAACATTCTACTTCAATAGGTTCATAAAAACAGGAAAGAGTCTATTTGAAATTATCATTTGTGAATTATACACTATTGACATATTTGGCCAGAATCCCTGATAACTTTCCACTTAAACACTTAGGTGGTGTAGCCACCAAAAGTATATATGTATACATCAGCCAAAAAAACTAGATAAGATTGATGAAGGTAAGAAGTGTTTTCTGCCAGGCACTAGATATAGATATTTACTGAGAGACACAGATACGGCATGTCAAATACAGAAGCTAGGACTCTCAAGGTTACAAGAGAGTTTTCATGGAGGTCCAAATGATGATGGCACTGAGAACTGCTGTGGACTACCTGCTGAACACATTTCTTTACACTGACCAGATTCGAGTTTGCAATTTCCAGGTATGTCCCTGTTACATAGTAGTATCCTATATATAATATATCTCTCTAAAGCTAGAGAATTCTCACTGCTTCACTAGTGGTTACATGTTCTGAATGGAGAAAATTAGACAGGGTAGAAAAGATTTTGGAACATGGAGTGTAGGAGATAATTGTAGATAATATTTTTATTCCCTGTTTCATTCCGTTGATATACAGTTCAATTTTCTGTGCTTTCTCTGTTTGCCAAAGGCCAGTATTTTCCCTACAGACCTTTAATTGAATGAATATTGTATTCCAATTCCTTATGGTTAATTCCCTGATAAGGGGTTTTTAAATATTCCTCAATGTGTACTCTGTTTTCCTATTCCATTTTCTGCAATGATTTTGGTCACAAAGGGGGCCCAGCTATAGAGTAAGTATAATAGCATAAATACTTTATATCTACTTCAAATGATAAACTCCCAAATACTTTTTTTAACAAAAAATTACCAGACATCAGAAAATCAAAGGACAACATGGACTATTGAATTCAGTTATCTAGTCCCATTTCATATCAGTACAACAATATCTAGCTTCCAGTGTTCCCATGGCCAGACCTGAGGGTTTAGGATATTTTACCATGATTCTTTCTTAAAACCAAAAGTTAGATACCAGATGATGTGCAGGAAGAAGAATGAGTTGAGGACCAGTTATACGTCTACTTCAATAGGTTCATAAAAACAGGACAGAGTCTATTTGCATTGTCATTTCTTAATTCTACATTCTTGACATAGTTGGGTAAAATCCATGTAAACATTCCACTTGACGAAATAGGTGTAAGAGCCACCAAAACAATATTTGTACTCATCAGCAAACCAAACTAGATAAGGTTGATGAAGGTAAGAAGTACATTCTGCCAGGAACCAGATAAAAATATTTACTGAGAGACACAGATACAGCATGTCAAATACAGAAGTGAATGCTGGGACATACAAGTGAACTGAAAACGGACCTCTTGTTGGTAAATTTTGAAAAAGGATTCGAAGAGCTGAGGGTGCTTTCAACCCGAGAAGAACAACAATGCCAGTGACCAGCACTTTCTCATAATGGACTGATATACAAAGAAAGTACATGGACTAAGCTATGGCTCCAAATGCATATGTGGCAGAAAATGGCCTTTTTGGGCATCATTGGAAATAGAGGCCCTTGTATTCCCTACTTTGTCTCCCAGTTCAAGGGAATGAATTGCAGCAGAAAGGCTGGGTTGAAAAGAAGGAAATGGAATGGGTAGGAAACTTATGAGCAGGAAACTGGGAAAGGAAATAATATTTTAGAAGTAAATATAGAAACATACAGTTATAAAATAAATAAATTTTGGTAAAAAATAAAAAAAGAATGATATGAAAGAAAGAAAGCTGCCAAGTAAAAAGACATATTGACACAGAAATCTGAAATGTTATTCAGAGTAATACTAGTGGAAAGACTGAGATGATGAAGTCTCAAATACACATACTTCTCTGTCCCAGATATCAGTGTCAGACACAAATTGCACTATAAGTATCCAAAGCATGGAGGAGTTTACTCAGAGCTAGGGATACAATAACTGTTTTTCCCTTCTTCCTTAGGACCGTTTCTTCTTGACAAAAAGAGTAAAGGTCATGAGTCCTTAGGAAAACAACTGTGCCCTTCACAAAACTTGGCTTTTGGTATGAAGAAATTAATGATATAAACTCTCTGATTTCAAGGAACCATAAGAACAGAAAAGTCCAGGTAAGAACAGAGACGTGCAGATGCTTCTGAGGGTCTCCCAGCTCCTGATTCCCTTATATGAAGACTCAGATTAATGCTATGTCTTCAGCGATACCACTCAACCCCTACAAAGGACTCACTGAGCTTTCCAAAGAAGATCAGCTTCTTTCTCCCTATTTCTGTTCTCTTCATCCTCTTTGTTATCACTCCCAAATTTGCTCTGAAGTAGAGGCTTATTAGTAAACTCTAGAGGTACTGAAAGAATATCTCAGCTGAAGTTGCAGTCACAACAAAACTTGTGACATCACAGAAGAATCTATTGCTCTCCAGGTTACAAGAGAGTTTTCAGGGAATGCCTAATAATAATGTCACTGAAAACTGTCATGGCCTACCTGATGAACACCTTTCCTTACATTGACCAGATTCAAGTTTGCACTTTAAAAGTATATCTCCTGTGACACAGTGGAAACATTTATATACTCCTTCTCTCTAAAGCTAGAGACTTCTCTGTGCTTGACTAGTGGTTTCATGCTGTGGGGGTTGGCATGCATGAAAACGATTTAGGAACATGGAGTGTAGGAGATTCTCCTAGATAATATTTTTATTCTCAGGTTCATTCTTGTGGCACACTGTTCAATTTTCTAGGTTTTCTCTGTTTCCCAATGACCAGTATTTTCCCTACAGACGTATAATTGAATGAATATTGTATTTCAATTTCTTATTGTAAATTCCTTGTTAGGGGACTTTGTAAATATTACTCAAAAATTCTGTTTTCAAATAACATTTTCTGCAATGATAGTGTCACAAATGGGGCCCGGATATAGAGTAAGTATAATAGTGTCAATTCTGTGTACCTACTTCAAATGGTAATTTCCCGAATTCTTATTTTATCGAAAAATTACCAGACATCAGGAGAGCAAAGGACAACATGGACTATTGAATTCTGTTTCTTGTCCCATTTGATATCAGGACTACACTCTCTAGCTTCCAGTGTTCCCATGCCCAGAATTGAGGGTTTAGTATGATTCTTTTTTCAGGCCAAATGTAAAATACTGGATGATGTGCAGGGAAAAAAATGACCTGAGGACCAGTTAAACGTCTACTTCAGGTTTGGAGATTTACCTCAATGGAGAGCGCTTGCCTAGCAAGCTCAAGGCCCTGGGTTCAGTCCCCAGCTCTGAATAAAAGAGCAAAAATAAAGTCTACTTCAATAGGTTCATAAAAACAGGGGGAGACTCTTTGAAATTGTCATTTTTGAATTCTATATTCTTGACATAGTTGGTCAGAATCCATGTTAACATTCCAATTAACTTCATAGGTGTAAGAGCCACCAAAAGTATATATGTATACTTGAGACAAAAAAAAAAAAAAACTAGATAAGATTGATGAAGGTAGGAAGTGCATTCTGCAAGGAACTGGATATAGATATTTACTGAGATGCACAGATACAGCATGTCAAATACAGAAGTGAATGCTAGTTGGAAAACAGTGAACTGAAAACAGACATGTGGTTAAATTTTGAAAAAGGATTAGAAGAGCTGAAGTTGCTTTAAATCCCATAAGAACAACGATGCCAATGAACAAGAATTTTTATAACTAGACCAATATACAGAGAAATTACATGGACTGGCCTATGGCTACAAATGCATATGTTGCAGAGGATGGCCTTTTTGGCAACATTGGAAAGAGAAGCCCTTGTCCTCCGTAGTTTGTCGTACAGGTCAAGGCAATATCATGTGGCAGAAAGTTTGGTTAGATAAGAAGGAAATGGAACAGGTAGGGATATTATGTGCAGAAAACTGGGAAAGGAAATAATATTTAAAATGTATATATAGAAACATCTAGTTAAAAAGCAATAAATTTGTTTAAATATAAAAAATGAATGATATAAAAGAAAAGAAAGCTGCAAAGTCATCGCAAATATTGACTCGGAAATCTGTAGTGGTAGAGTAATACTAGCGGAACGACTGAGTTATTGAAGTCCCAACTAGAAGCACTTCTCTCTCCCAAATATCAGTGTCAGACACCAAGTGCACTATAGGTATACAAAGCATGTACGTGTTTACATTTAGTTAGTGACACAATACTTGTTTTTCCCTTCTTCCTTAGGACCTTTTCTTCTTGAGAAAAAGAGTAAAGGTCATGACCTCTCAGGAAAACAACTGTGCCTTTCACAACACTTGGCTTTTGGAATAAAGAAATAAATGATATAAACCCTTTGACTTCCAGGAACCATAAGAACAGGGAAGTCCAGATGCTTCTAAGAGTCTCACAGTTCCTTATTCCCTAATGTAGAAGGCTCAGATCAAGGCTATCTCTTCAGTGATCCCACTCAACCCCTACCAAGGGCTCTCTGAGCTTTCCAAAGGACCTTATATTTCTTCCTTGTTTTTTATACCAAGATAGAAGGCCAGCATCCTGCTACCCATTTCCAATCTCTTCATCCTCTTTATTATCACTCCCCAATTTCTCTGAATTAGATGCCAAATAGTAAACACTTTCCAGGTATGTCTCCTGTGACACAGTGGAAATCTTTATGTACTCCATCTCTCTAAATCTAGAGACTTCTCTCTGCTTCACAAGTGGTTTCATGCTCTCAATGGAGAAAGTTGTTCAGGGCCTTGGCATGGGTAGTAATGATGTAGGAACATGGAGTGTAGGAGATTCTTCTAGAGAATATTATTTTTCTGTATGTCACACGTTTTTTCCTGTGACATACACTTCAATTTTCTAGGTTTTCTCTGTTTCTCAAAGTCTAGTATTTTCCCTACAGACCTTTAACTAAATGAATATTGTATTTCCATTTCTTATTGTAAATTCCTTGAAAAGCAACTGTAGGCAGCTGCGACATGCCAGGCCTCAAAGTTGGTGCTGTTTTCTGCCTTCTACCCTCCCAATGGTGAGCTCTCCTTTTAGTAAACTATTCCTTATTTGGCTATGCCTGCCTGGCCTGCTAGATTCTGCATTTTGACAGCCTATTTGCATGACCCACTTGGCTTGCTAGGATTGGCCAGTACTAGCTATTTAAGTGTGGTGCGGGGGTTCCCTGAGGTCAGAAGATTGTATCACCTTTCCCGAGTAAAACTGATTAAACAGTTGGCATATGAACAGTGCACAAAGGAAAGTCTAGCTGCTATCATTCCTTACAAGAATAAGGGACTTGAAGCTTGGATGAAGGTCTGTAGAGAAATAGGGGGACCTTTGTCTAATGCTGGACTTGTGGATGCTGTTAAGCAGATGATGCAGAGAAAAGGAGGAAGTTCAGGAGTGTGTGTAAAGTGTGATCAACAGGTGCACCTAAAAAGTCAATGTTGAGAAAGGAGAAGTCTATTAAGTACAGGAAGTGGCCAACGCCCAAGGCAACAAGGTCTGTGCCCCAAGTCCAAAAAGGGGAACCATTGGGCTCATGAGTGTCATTCAGTAAAAGACATCAATGGGCAGCCTCTTAGCTCGGGTTTTGGTGGAGTAGGTCCAAAAAATGTAAGCCGGGTCCACGACACCAGGACCTACAAATATATGAGCCAGTCGAGAATCAGGATGTAGAACAGAGTCACAAGATGTGGCCCTCCCTTTCCCATCAGAGAGGACAAGGTTAGCCACTAAGGGCTCCACAGGACTGGACCTCTGCTCCACCACCAGACCTGTACTAACGCCTTGAATGGGTGTCTAGTTGATAGAAACTGATTTTAAAGGACCCCTTGAACCAGGGTCAGTAGGGTTACTCATAGGGAGATCATCTACATATTTAAAAGGACTACATGTCCATCCAGGAGTTATTTACTCAGAATATACCGGCGTAGTCAAGATCACGGTAGAATTACTGAAAGGGATTACTGCCATTTCACCTGGGGACAGAATAGCCCAAATATTACTTTTGCCTAGCCTTCACGAAAGATTTGTAGCCCACTCTAGAGGGAGAGGAGAGAATGGTTTCAGTTCCACAGTCTCCGACCTTAAATTTTTAGCCTTGGGTTTAAACAAAGGCCCACTAATGGAGCTAAGGGTAGATGGTAAAAGGATCCTAGGGGTGTTGGATAAAGGGGCCGATAGAAGTATAATAGCTAAGAAAGATTGGCCCTCTGGATGACCAATACAGTCCTCATCTCAAATATTACAAGGTCTCGGTTATGGAAGAGCTGCTGATATGAGTGCAAGACAACTGAGTTGGAGAGATCAGGAAGGGCATTCAGGAGTTATGCAACCCTATGTGTTGGATTTGCCCATTTCCCTTTGGGGGAGAGATTTGCCAAAAGATATGGGTTTCAAATTGACCACTGAGTATTATGAAACTTCACTAAAGATTATGAAACATATGATCTATTTTACCGGTAAAGGAATAGGGAAACACCTGCAGGATCGGATTAGCCCTACAACTGCCCAACAGAGAGAAAGTAATCAGGACCTGGGTTTTTCCATGCGGCCGCTGAGGAAGGGTTCCCATTACCTGGAAAACAGAGGAGCCAGTGTGGTTTCTTCAGTGGCTTCTTTCTTCTGAGAAGCTTGCCACAGCTAAATCTGCCTACCAAGCATATAAAACCATCAGTATTACCTTGAAATACGACAATATTTGTGATTAAAAAGAAGTCAGAAAAATGGAGACTGTTGCATGATTTATGAGTTATTAATCAACAGATGCAAATCATGGGCCCAGATGCAAATCATGGGCCCAGTGCAACTCGGGCTTCCTCTTTTATCCTCTCTGCCAGACTGTTGGCCTGCTGTAGTGATTGATATAAAAGATTGCTTTTTCTCCATACCTCTTTGTCCAAGAGATAGTGAAAGATTTGCTTTTACTTTTCCATCATGCAATCATGAAGAACCTGATCAACGACTAGATTGGGTAGTTTTACCACAGGGTATGGCCAATAGCCCTTCTATGTGTCAACTTTTCGTGGGCAATGCCACTGCCCCAATAAGACAGAAGTTTCCTGCGCCCATTTTACAGATGATATCCTTTTATCTGCAAAGAATGAAGAGATTTTAGATTCAGTATATGGAAATTTAGTTAAATTGCTAGAAGGTAGGTGATTTGATTATTGCCCCAGAAAGGTACAAAAGGGCAATTTTGTAAATTATTTAAGAGCAAAACTAAGTCCTCATACCATTATCCCCCGAAGGTTGAATTGAGGAAAGATAATCTTAAGACTCTTAATGATTTTGAAAAATTACTAGGAGATATTAATTGGGTCAGATCATTTAAAATTAACAAATTATGAATTAAAACCATTGTATAATACTTTAGTTGTGGATTCGGCCTTGAAATCTACTAGACAATTGACTGATGAAGCAAGGGGAGCTTTAAAGAAGGTTGAAAAAAGGATTACAAGGCACAATTTTACATAGATGGAAGGAGGGTGCTGATATTGTGCTATACATTCTAGCCACCTACATGCAGCCCACAGGATTGTTGTGGCAAGATTCTCCTCTGCATTGGGTTCTTCCCAAGGCTTCTACAGCTAGATCAGTAGAATATTATCATACAGCAGTTGCATGATTAGCCCTGAATGGGTTCCAACAGTGCGTACAATAATTTGGTGTTTCGCCAACCTCAATCATCGCGCCCTATACAGGTCAGCAGATGAAGATCTTGTGTGGCACTGTGGATGATTGTGCTATATTATGCTGTGGCATCCATGGAGAGATAGATAATCATTATCCAAAACAATCTTTGCTATCCTTCTTTAAAGAACATCCTGTGATCTTTCAGTGTTCCTATACAGGGGGCGCCAAACATTTTTACAGATGGAGCCACAAAGTGGCTGTGGAGCTTATGTGATTAACCATCAAGAGCCAAATTTGTGTCAATATCAACCCGGCTCTCCACAAATAATTGAACTCAAGATTGTGCAGGAAGTGTATAAAAATTGTTCCTTTGCCTTTAATTTGCTCTCTGATTCATCATATTTGTTAGTGCAGTTAAGATATTAGAAGTGGCAGGCCCTATTAAAATTAGCAGCATGGTATACCAGCTGCTGAGGGAACTTCAGGGATTGATCTGAGAAAGAGGTCACAAGTTTTTTGTCCAAAATATTAGAGCTCATAAAGGTTTGTCTGTTCCTCTCAGTGAGTGAAATGATCTTGTGGATAGATGTACCCGAATGGAGTTCATATTCTTAAATTCATCATTGGATGAAGCCCAACAATTTCGTAAACAATTTAATGTGCCTAATAAGACCTTAGAGCAGAAGTTTCATTTGTCTTGAGCAGATGCTCGACAGATAGTTTTAGGATGTCAACACTGTATCACTTTTCACCATCCCCCTAGTGTAGGGGTTAATGCTAGAGGCCTCTTGCCACAAAGTTTTGGCAAATGGATGTAACACACATATCTGGATTTGGGACTCTAAAATGCATTCATGTTTCTGTGGATACTTGTTGAGGTGTCATTCATGCTAACCCTATGAATGTAGAAAATGCACGCAATGTTTTTTAGACACTGCCTATAAGCCTGGAATGCTTGGGGAAATCCTCAACCCTTAAAAACTGATAATGGCCCAGCATGAACTGCCAAATCTTTCAAATCCTTTTATAAACAGATAGATGTGCCATGACCTGCCTTATAATCCCCAACGTCAGGATGTTGTTGAGCAAGCACATCGTACCTTGAAGGAATGCGTAATTAAACAAAAAGAGGGAATATACCATGGTAGAACCCCCAAGGAACAGATATCCTTAGCCCCTTTTAATCCTATTTTTTTTTTAATTTTGGTTGATGATGGCCTTTCTGCCGCTGACCAACATCAGTGTCGGGCGGGCACGTTGAAAGTTTTGTGAAATGGAAAGATGTGATCACTGGCTTATAGCATGGACCAGATCCAATGTTGGCATGGGCAATAGGGTCTGTTTGAGTGTTTCCTCAGGATCGGCAAGATCCATTGTAGGTCCCTGAAAGATTGACCAGGAGGTGGTACAAAAATGATGATCCTGCTGTTGATAACACTTCTCGGTGTGACCCAAATGCTGTTCCAAACAGAGCTCCAGTGGGGGATACTATCTGTGTTCCCGAGACTCATGCCAATACGTCATGACTTTTAAGACCACTCCTCTAATTTGTTCAAACAGTTGTCAAGTTATCTTATAGGCAATTGGACAGGATAATTTGATTCTTTAATGGATTAGCTACATGTAGCCATCCTGATGATGAACTCCCCACATGCAGATGCTAGACTGGCTACGGGATTGTCATCTTGGATTGCTGCTGCTATGAATCATCTGAGGGAGTGGATGGATACGGGAATCCTAGCTGGACTCTTGCTGCTGGTCTCCCTCGTGTGCCTGTGGTGTCTATGTAGAATGAGGTTTGTTCAGAGGCGGCACACAGTTATGTTGGTACAGGTATTTGCAGCCATTGAAGCAGGACAGTCCCCTCAAGCCTGTCTTAGGGTCATTCAGAAGATCTTGTTGTACCTTATGCCTGGGTATGTGTGAGTGACCCTGCCCAGTGATGGGCAACCTACCATCTACCTATTGCATGTAAACTTGTGGGAGACGAGGTGTCCTAAGACTGGTTTAATGAACAGATGATCCTAAGACAGGTGGTTGGGAGGGGTCACCAGGCTCAGTGGTGCCTTTGCCTGCTTGATTAATTAAACAAAAAGGGGAACTATAGGCAGCTGCGACATGGTGCGCCTCAAGGATGGCACTGGATTCCACCTTCCACCCTCCCAATGGTGCGCACTCCTAGTAGTAAGCAAGTCCTTATTTGTCTATGCCTGCCTGGCCTGCTAGCTTCTGCATAGTGACAGTCTATCTGCATGGCCCACGTTGCTTGCTGGGATTGGCCAGCACTAGCTATTTAAGTGTGCTCCGGGGGTTCCCTGGTGTCTGAAGATTGTATCAAGTTTCCTGAGTAAAACTGCTTGAAGAAGATCTTCGTTGGTCATGTCTTCCTTTTTATACGAGGTAGGGCATGATAAGGGACTTTGTAAATATTCCTCAATGTGTACTCAAAATTTTTGTTTTCCAATTCCATTCTCTGCAATGATATTAGTCACAAAGGGGGCCCAGGTAATGAGTGAATATAACATTGTAAATATGGTGTACCTATTTCAAATGATGAATTCCCAAATCCTTACTTTATCAAAAAATTACCAGACATCAGGAAAGCAAAGGACAATAAGGACTAATGAATTCGGTTTCTTTTCCCATTTGATATCAGTTCTATACTATTGAGCTTCCAGAAATCCTATGGCCAGACTTGAGGTTTTAGGATGTTTTAACAGGATTCTATCTTAAGGCCAAACATAAGATACCAGATGATGGGCAGGGAGAAGAATGGCTTGAGGACCAGTTAAAAATAGGTTTATAAAAATAGGAAGGAGTATTTTTGAAATGGTCATTTGTGAGTTCTATGTTCTTGACATAGTCGGGCAGAATCCATGTTAATATTCCACTTAAACACCTAGGTGTAGGAGCCATCAAAAGTATATATGTACACATCAGTCAAAAAAACTAGATGAGATTGACGAAGGTAAGAAGTGCATTCTTTCAGGAACCGGATGTAAATATTTCTTGAGAGACACAGTTATATCATGTAAAATACATAATTGAATGCTAGTAGTAAACCAGTGAACTGAATATTAACCTCTTGTTGGTAAATTTTGAAAAAGGATAGAGGAGCTAAGGGTATTTTCAAACCCATACTAACAACAATGCCAATGAACCAGAGCAAGGAAATCCACATGCTACTAAGAGTCTCCAACTTCCTGAATCCCATATGTGGAAGGCTCAAATCAAGGGTATGTGTTCAGCGCACCCTCACAAACCCTGTAGAGCACTCACTGCTCTTTCCCATGTATTTCCCAAATATTTCCACATATTTCTTCATTTTTTTAAACTAAAACATCTACTCATTTTTGTTATGTACATCCTCTTTGTTCTCTTTCCCAAATGGCTGTTTGCACTGAAATAGAGGCCATTTAGTAATCCCTAGAGGTACTGCAGGAATATATGTGATGCAGTTCCTTGTGACATCATAAAAGCTAGGGCTCTCCAGGGTACAAGAAATTTTTCAGGGAGGGCCAAATGATGATGTCACTGAGAACTGCCATGGCCTACCTGCGAAACAGCTTTCCTTACATTGACCAGATTCGAGTGTGCCTTTTCCAGGAATGTCTACTGTGACACAGTGGTAACATTTATGTACTACATCTCTCTACAGCTGGAAACTTATCTTTGCTTCATCAGTGGTTACAGGCTCTACATGGAGAAAGTCAGTTAGGGGCTTGGACTGAGTAGAAAAGATCTAGGAACATGGAATGTAGGAGATTCTTCTGGATAATAATTCTATTCCCAGGTCCATTCCTGTGACAAACAGTTCAATTTCCTAGGTTTTCCCTGTTTCCCACAGGCCATTTTTTCTCTACAGATGTTTAATTGAGTGAATTTTGTATTTCATTTTCTAATTGTTCATTCCTTGAAAGGGGACTTTATAGATATTCCTGAATGTGTACTCAAATATACGGTTTTCAAATTCCAGTTTTTTGGCAATGATTTTGGCAACAAACGTGGCCAAGCTATGAAGTGAATTTAATAGTGTAAATATTGTGTACCTACTTAAAATGATAAACTCCCAAATTTTTATTTTATGCAAAAAAATAACTGCCTGAGTAAATAAAAGGACAGCATGGACTATGTCTAATGTCTAATATCCCTTTAGATATTATTTCTGTAATATCTACCTTCCCGTGGTAGATATTCCAAGGGTGAGATTTCAGGGTTTTGGATGTTTTAAAATGATTCTTTCTTCAGGCCAAAGATAAGATACAGGAGGATAGGCAGGGAGGGAAGAACTTGAGGTCCAATGAAACCTCAACTTTATTAGGCTCAAAAGAAAAGGAGCGAGGCTTTTTGGCATTGCCATTTGTGGATTGTACATTTTTGACATACCTGCTCAGAATCCATGTTAAAATTCCACCTAATCTCATAGCTGTAGGAACTACATATATATACATATATATATATATATATACATATATATATATATATATATACATACATACATACATATATATTTATACATACATATATATTTATACATACATACATATATATTTATACATACATACATATATATATATTTATACATAAATACATACATATATATTTATACATACATACATATATATATTTATACATAAATACATACATATATATTTATACATACATACATATATACATACATACATACATACATACATACATATATATATATATATATATATATATATATATATATATATATAATCAGCCACCAAAACTAGATAAGATTGATGAACCTAAGAACCACATTCTGTCCGGAAGCAGATATAGACCTTTCCTAAGGGACACACCAAGAGCATGTCAAATACAGAAGTGGATGTGTTGTTGCAAAAATATGAAAAGTTGTCTTATACCCCGCTATCTCTGGCATTGTAGTGTCCCATGTCTCTGCTAGATATCTTGGTTGAATACTTCCCCACTCCTCAGCTGCCCAGTGTCTCTTACTGCCGCACATGATCTTATACTCAAAGCCTCACATAAAAAAACACACAACACAATAATCTTTGAACCAATTGATAAGATATAATAGCCCACTTAAGCATACAAAGCCTGGTACCATCCATACCTTAGGAACATTTATAAAAACCAGTAAATACACAGATCAGAATCCTAAACTCACCTGCCATGGCTTCTCACCCTCTCTTCTTCCTGTCTCTCCTTTTTACTCTAGTCTCTTCTACTTCCTTCAAACTTCTTTCCTGCCCATCCTTACTTTTCCTCCAATGATAGGCCTCCTTCTATCCTGTACCTGCCCCTCACCTGTACTTCACAAATTTAATGGGACAGTCGTTCTGGGGAATTCACCTGAGTTCTGAGTACAGGAAAAGGCAGCTGTCCTTGGAGTAGTGGATTAGCATCAAAATACAGATAACTTCAGTGTAAACAATGTTTCCCCCTTTTTGTCCAGTTAAACAGACTTTTCATTTATATATCAATTGAGTAAGATTATTACCGTTCTACAATTTATAAAACATTTGATATACTCAACACCCAGTCCATCACTATAACAGTTAGAAATAACATTTAGTTTTTTATTCCAGCTTCATCAAGTCTTAAAATCTATATTATGTCTTGGCTAGCTTGTATACTATCTGATAACTATCCAATAAAATATGTATAGTCAGAGTTATACAGCCTGATAAACAATGAGACTATATTCAGTCTCCAACCCTGTCAGAAATCTGAGAAAGACCAAATATCTATACACATAGGAAGCCTAAGAGGACTTCTAGTACTGAGAGGTTGTAGAGACAAATCTCCACTAGCACAATCCCCTGTTAGCAACATGTGAGTGTAAGTCTTCAGCCTTCTAACCCAAGATCAACTGACAGCCTATTGAAATGCGGACTTGGAAGGGCTGATTACCTTGTCTTGGGAGGGTTTATCAGTCAAATCTTCTGCATAATTTGTCCATTTCTGGATAGTATTAATCTGCAGATAACACAGGCATTTTTTCCAGTGACTGCCTAGCCCCAAAGTATTGCCTCACTTGGAGGTAGAGATGTTCAAATTCTTCATTAAATCTGCCAAAGGGGAACAGTTAGGAGAAGATAAAACTCAACAAAAATAAGTAATAACTTTAAATCTCAAATTTTGTGGATTTCTGACATTTTTGAAAAGCATCTATCTATCTAAGACAATCTGGACTGTTGTCTTTATATCTTAATTTTGTCTTTATAGTACTCTTACAAAGTCAGAGTCACTTTGCTATTGGAATCTTAACTCACAGGTGTAATCAACACAGAAGTCTGTAATGAAAACAATAATAGGACTGGCTCTTGTAATTTTAATTTTTTTTGTCCAATAATTTCTATACCCAAACAAAGGTAAGATTAAGCTTAGTTACCAAATGTGATTATGACTATATAACTCAATCTAGCTTATTCCGCCCTGATAAATTTCAAACAATTTTCAATTCTTTATAAAAAACAACTTCAGTATAACTACCTCCAGCCCCACCCCACAAATTCCAGGGAATTGAGACAACGAATCCACCATAACTTCTTCAAGATGTACATGGGCGTTGAGATATACTTAGTGGTAGGGGGTAGTAATAATGAAGCCAATGTGATAGCCAATATGTCCTGACTGGACCCAGCTGAAAGTCATTGAGACCAGGATTCCAAATAGTCACAGTTTGCAAAATACAACTCTCAAGACAAAGGTTTAGAATCGAGATATCTTTTTGTTTGATTCTCCTGAATATAATTTTCAGGCGGTCTAAGCTATATACTGATTAGTATGACTCTGTGAGGTTTCCAGAATGCTAAGTACAATTTTTAAAAACACAAGGACAAAATCTTTCTCCCAAAATACTCTGTTCCTTAATCTGAAACAAGAGAAGCTTGTATCTCGCACTCTCTCCCAGAGTAATTATATAAGCATAAAACTCAAAGTCACACCCATCATGAAGATTAAACAATTTAAAAAAAAGGAATTTATGTAAAATATGAGTCTGATATAACTCCGTACTCGGTGATATCAGGAAATAAACCCAAAGTTCCCATGGGACCTATGTTAAGAATATTTGAGCTTGCTATTGTCGTAAATATCAAAAGTATCCAAAAATCATTGCTAGCCGTCATCACCGAGCCGTCAATGGGGTAATTCATATAACTAATCAAATACCTTCTATCAATTCTAATATCAATAAGCAACACTTCAAACCAGGACTTCTGCCCAAAATATCTCAATCTGTTAAGCTCTCTACCCGAAGCCACAGATTTTTCTTTACCCTTAATAACTTCTACAATATATGTCTGCCTTCACTTTCTCTGCTGTTACAGACATTTCATCACAACTCTCTACTTGGTAGTGCCTAATTTTTCCCTAAGTTCTGAACAGTATATTAAAATTCCCACCTTATTCAGGTAATCTCTCTACTCTCTTCTTTCTAAAAGCAAACTTAATCACTTGTTAATAATACCTGAAAAGAAGAAGTATCTTGTGTAACTAGGATTTCCACACAAAATTCTCCCATGGAGGCCATGTTAAAAAGAAAATAAGTATCCTGAAAGACTTTCTAAACAACATTCTTTAAAAATACAGCAAATACAGAGGCGAATTCCAGCAGCAAACCACTGAACTGAGAATAGGTCCCCCGTTGAAGGAATCAGAGAAAGAATTGAAAGAGCTTGAAGGGGCTCGAGACCCCAAAAGTACAACAATGTCAAGCAACCAGAGTTTCCAGGGACTAAGCCACTACATAAAGACTATACATGGACTGACCCTGGACTCTGACCCCATAGGTAGCAATGAATATCCTAGTAAGAGCACCAGTGGAAGGGGAAGCCCTGGGTCCTTCTAAGACTGAACCCCCAGTGAACTAAACTATGGGGGGAGGGCGGCAATGGGGGGAGGGTAGGGAGGGGAACACCCATAAGGAAGGGGAGGGGGAGGGGGATGTTTGCCTGGAAACCGGGAAAGGGAATAACACTTGAAATGTATATAAGAAATACTCAAGTTAATTAAAAAAAAAAGTAGCTTTAATCTCTTAACTCTCTGAGCTGCCATTAGTTATCACACAGCAGGGTACCAACATCCTGTCAGCCCAGGCTGCTTCCCCATGTCTTTGTTTGATTTTCTGCTCTTAAGGTATCAAGAATTAATATGCCACCGGTGTCCTCTTACTTAGAAAATTAAAAGGTTCTCTCAACTTCTATGATTACTAGTGGATTCTTGCCCATCACCTTGGTTTGGCATCTGTTGTTGTAAAAAGAAAAAAGAAAAAAGAAAACTTGTCTTTTACTCTGCTATCACTAGCACCGGAGTGTCCCAATATATCTGGTAGATATATTGGTGAAAACACATCCCTACTCCCTGACCGCCCAGTTTCCCTTGCCTCCACACACTTTCCTATATTCAAGCTCTCACCTAGAAGAACACACAACACAATAATTTTGACCCAATTGATAAGATATAATAGCCCACTTAAATATACAAAGCGCTTTACCATCCATCCCTTAGGAACATTAATAACAACCTGTAAATATACAGAGCAAAAATTTAACCTCACGTGCCATGGCTTCTCACCCTCTCCTCTTCCTATATCTCCTTTTTTCCTATAGTTTCCTCCTCCTCCTTCAAACATCTCTCTCACCCATCCTTCCTTCTCCTCCAATGGCAGGCCTTCTTCTGTCCTGTACCTGACCCTCACCTGTACTTTACAAATTCAATGGGAGGTGGATCTGGTGAAGTCACCTGAGTTCTGAGTACATGAGTAGGCAGCTGTCCTTAGGGTAGTGGAATTAGCATCAAAATACAGATAACTTCAGGGCAAAAAACAACAAGTAGCTTTGATATCCTGGAGAAATCTTTAAAGCCATGTAAAATTGCAAATGTGATCATGTTCTAGTTTCTTCTTATACTTGATGCTGAGAAAAGTGATACCCAATAGTGTATGAGAACAAATATTACATAGTACACGTAAAGAAAACAAATTACTCCCAAGGCCAACATAACTTCATAAGTAAGCAATTTGTTATAGAGTAACAAAGAGTAAGCAAAGTAGTTTTCTCAGTCGATTTCCTTTCACTGTAGGCAGCAATTTGAATTTAGAGATAAATGGTTTATTATCGTATTATTTATCTTTAAATGTACTCTAATAAGAATCTTTTAAAAAGCACAAATCTAAACATCTGTATAAAAGTGTCATATCTACTTTAAATGATCAGAATGCACACCTTTGATTGTCAAACCTTATTAAATCCTATCAGGAAGCTGAGGGTACAACTGGGACAGGAATCAGGCCTCAACAGTCCAGCCTCTGTGACAGTCCCACCATTAGCCAGTGCCACCATTGTCCTTGATGCCGGACCTTAAAAAGTCCCAGCTTTTCCGAAATTCAAATTGTTCTCTAATTTTTTTTTTTTACATCAGAGCCAGTAGTTAAATATGTTATCCAGCTTAACGAACAATTTTATTTTTCCAAATGCTTTTTACGGGTGACAGCTATTGCTCATTATTCTACATTTCCTTGGGTGATGTTGGATGCATTGGTTTGCAACAGATAAACTCCTAAAAGACCTCGACCACTATTATTGCAAATGCCAATGATGTTGCTCCCTGAGTGGCAGGAAGCTCGTGACGATTTTTATGTACTTCTTAGAATTAGAGAGATATGAGTGGAACAACCGAGTGAAACGCTGCATGAAGTACTCAGTACACTTGGTCCTTGGGGCTATGACTCACCAAGGTGCAATGAGGCAGTGCTAAAAAGTGGGCCATACCCCAGGATTTCTAAAATGCTGTGCCATTCTCCCTTCACAGGCCTTGGCCATACTCCATGTCAGAACAAAATTTAAACAATGATTTCACCATGGATAGAATTTGAAATACTATACTGAATAGGGAGAATGGGCAGCCATAACTTGTCCTTCACTTTAATGGAATTGCTTTAAGTTTCTTTATATTTAGCTTGATGTTCATTACTGGCTTGATGTCCATTGCTTCTACTATGTTTCTCCATAGGACTGGTCTCCTTATCACTCTCACGCTTTTAGCATGAAGCAGGATTGGAATTGCTTTTTCAACATCTAATGTGATTATCATGTGATTTTTCTTTCAGTTTCATTATATAGTGGATTATATTGATGGATTTTCGGAAATTGAATCATCCCTACTTCCCACTAGAAATTAAAAATTACATAGCATAACCTACGGAAGGGATCACATCCTCGCCTGCATACTCTAACACCACCCCCCAAAGAAAAAGCAAAAACAGCATGTAAACCAAAAATACATGCACCCTGCAGAAGAGATTTTTATACTAACATACACACTCAAACATCCCACAAAAAGAACAAAAACCAAAATACATGCAAGCAAGAAAACCCCACACCCCCAACAGCAAAATAGCATGAAGTAAATATCACTGGTCACTAATACCGTTAAGCATTAATGGCCTCTATTAAACATTAAAAGAACAGAGGATAACACAATGGTAATTTAAAAACAGGATCCGTCATTCTGTTGCATTCAAGAAACACACTCCAGCAATTGAGATAGATACAACCTCAGACTAAGGTGTTGGAAAAGGTTTTCCAAGAAATTGAAACAAGAAACAAGATGGTGTAGCCATTCTAGTATCCAGCAAATCAGTCTTTCAACCAAAAGTAATCAAAAGAGAAGGGGAAGGACACTTTATATTCATCAGAGGAGTAATCCACCAAAATGGCATCTCAATTCTGGATGTCTACATCCCAAAGACAAAAGTAGCAACATTAGTGACAGAAATATTGCTGAAGCTTAAATATCAAATCAAACCTCACATATTAATAGTTGGGGACATCAATGTGCCATCTCACCAAGGGCAGGTCATTGAGACAGAAACTAAAAAAGAAAACAATAAAAATAGAAGATATAATTGACACGGGTTTCAATTAATCTGACCTCACTGATTTCTACAGAATATTTCACATGAACACAAATGTACACTTTCTTTTCAGTACCACACGGAACCTTATCCTAAACTGATCATGTTCTCCCTCACGAAATAAGCCACAGCAGATACAGAAAGACTGTGCTAACCATTGAAACTTCTCAGAACGCCATGGATTAAAACAATAACAAAAAGTCAATGAACTCATGGAAATTCAATAGCTTGCATCTGAAGCACCACCAGTTCAGAGAAGACTTTAAAAAATGTGTTCTAAGAATTCAATGGAAATGATGGCATATCGTCTTCAAACTTAAGGGACATAAGGAAAGCAGTGCTAAGAGGAACGTGCACATGCAGCACAGAGCGCTTTCATAAAGAAACCAGAGAGACCCCCACATTAGCAACTTCCCAGCACACCTGAAAGCTCTAGAATAAAGAGAAGCAAATACATATTAAAAGAGGGGACAGAAAGAAATGATCAGACTCCGGGTGAGAGTGATCCATCAGAAACAAAGAGAATACAAATATTAACAAAACAGGAGCTGGTTCCTTGGCAAAATCAACCAGACAGACAAACCCTTAAACACGTAATCTAATAGGAGGTAAGACAGCATCAAAATAACAAAATAAGAAATGAACAGGGAGCCACATCTATTGACACTGATGGAAGTCACAGAATCATTAGGTCTCAAAAACCTGCTATCTACAAATTAGAAGCTCTGAACTAAATGGATGATTGTGTTGATGGATACCAAAGAACACAAGTAATCTGAGGTATGATGAACTACGTTAATAGCGTTACAACCCCTAAAGAGACACAAACAGTAATTAAAAGTTTACTCACTGCAAAGTCCCCTGTGCCAGATTGTTTGAGGCCAGACTCCTACCAGATTTTCAAAGAATTCTCAACCTACTCCAAAACACAGAAACAGAAGGAAATTCGCCAAACTTAATCCATGACAGCACAATTGCCCTGACACCAAAATCACAAAACGACTCAACAAAGTAAGAATTTCAGACGAATTTCCCTTACAAACATTGGTGGAAAAAATACTAGATAAAATGCTCCAAAACAAAATCCAAGGAGATATCAATGAGCCATCCAGCGCCATCTACTAGGCTTTCTCCTGAGGATGGAGGAGTGGATCAATCTATGAAAACCCATCAAAGTGATCGACCATATTAACAAACTGAACTGAAAAAAATATTCTGCCCTCAGCATTTCACATTAATATGGGAGCTCCCCTTGGATTTAACTTTGTGGTAGTTGCTTATCATGACATGTATATATATATATATAAATATGTACATATATATTTTAGAAAAGTATCATATTAAATTGTTATATCCTAACATTATAATTTATAACAAATATTAATATACTATATTAATATTAACATATTGTATTTATACATTAAATTATTATATTAATATGGTAAATATAATTAATATCAATAATTAATCAGGAAATATTTGAACTGGAATACTATGAAGCTATGAAAAATAAGGACATTATGAAGTTGCGGTCAACTAGATGGAACGGGTTGAGCAACCTGAAACCCCTCTGGGTGAGATCATTGAAGAGCTCGAGAAAAAGGAACACTGGGCCTATGTCACTGAAGACACAGATATCCATAGAAAATACAAGAGACATGACTGAGGAAGAAACAGCTATGTTTACTGGACTATGGAGCAATGGTTAGAGCCCCTACAAGGGGAGATCTTTATTAACAGAAAATTTGATCCAGAAATACTGTTGAGGAAAGCTTGTTTGAATTTCCGAACCCAATGAGCCCATAAAGAAAACACACAATCTGGTTATTATAATTATAATCTATAAATGTGTATTGGGCAGGTCAAATGCTATCATAATGTATTCCCCAACCATAAAACCCCTTGCTACATGTGCTATCTCCAGGCCATATGGAGTCTTTCCATCATTCCTTCCTCCTCTTTTTCTTCAGTCCTCTCCCTTCCCCTCGTACCCTCTTCTGCCTCTCTACCAAACCCACAGTCAAATATCCACTACCAACTTTCCCTTCCGGCTATAAGTAATAGGCTCTAGCATTTACCGACCTGTTAAAATGGGAAGGAGGTTCATATGCGATCACTATCACCTGAATCCATAATAGAGGGCCAGTTGGGGGGAAACCTCCTTTGAGGAAGCAGATAAATATCAGGAAACAAATTGCATTTGCTGGGGGAAGAGCAAATTCTTATAATTCTTTCCATATCTATCCAGTGGATTCTGAGAAAATGGGGAATATTCTTCCTTAAGACCCAGCTATACTACACCTGGTCTTATATCTGAAAAGACCTCTGCCATACTGCAAGGACATTTACTCCATTATTGTTCCTAGTGGATTTCATCATAATGAACAGAAAATAGAAATAAGCCAGATGCCCCTCAACCAAAGAATGGCTACAGATAATGTGGTTCATTTACACAATGGAATACTACACACATATGAAAAATAAGGACATTGAGAAGCTGGGGTCAAGTAGAAGGAATGAGAAAGTATTGTCCTAATGAGGTTACTGAGACCCAAAGTAACATGTACATATTCACTTAAAAGAGGGCATTAGCCATAAAGTACAGAATTCACACACTAAGATCTATGGAACCAAAGAGGATAAACAAGTAGAAAGGGCCAAGAAAAATTCTTGAATTTCACTCAGAAGGATGAATAAGCTAATGAGAGGAGGCAGATGGAAGGAAAAGATTGTGTGCCTAAAGGGATGGTAAGGGAAATGGGGTTTGAGAATCATTTCTTGGGAGAGACGGCCAAAGACACAGAGGGCCAAGAGAATAAGCTGAAATCAAAGACTGTGCAGGGTGGGTGCTATCTCTATGATTTCCCTGCAATCTGGGATGGGTGAGGCTACCCCTGCGTCCATGAGGGTGACTTTAGCTGAGACTGTTAACAGTCGGGATACAGATACTGAAATGGTCACTTTCTGAAGCAAGATAGGACCCAAGGTGGAAGGATAAGGAACCAACCCCACCCCCAAAATTTTGACCCAGAAATTGCCTCCACCGTAAGAAACACAGGGACAGAAATGGAACAGGAAATGAGGGAATGGTCAAAGGATAAGTGGCCGGATGTGAGCCTTATCCTATGGGCAAACGACAAACACTGACATTATTAATGGTCCTTTCTTGTGTTTGCAGACGGGAGGGTAGCGTTACTGTCCTCTGCAAGGCTCCACCAAGCAGCCGACTGACACAGAAGCAGAGGCACACGGCCAAATATCGGACGGAGCTCAGTGATTCTCACCGGAGAGATGAAGGAAGGACTGAGAGCGGCAGAGGAGCACAATGGTCTTCATGTGGGTTCACTAAACCTGTCGCCTGTCTGTGGACCCTGTTTTCCCACCCGGGCTGTGTTTTCAGGACCTGGTGGGAGAGGATGAATCTAGTCCTGCAGAGACTTGATGTGCCAAGGGAGAGGGTGTACCCAGAGGTGTCCTCCACTCTCTCAGAGAAGAAGGGGAGAGGATAGAAGGAGGGACTGTAAATGGTGGGACCCTGGAGGAGTGTGGTTCCAGGGCAGCATTCAGAATGTTACCTGGTGAATAGATACAACCATTCTAGCAAGGGGCGCAGGCAGACATCACGGGGACGGGGGCGTGGCATCATGGGGGTGGGTCATAACATTTTGGGGTGGGGCATGACATCATGGGGGTGGGGGAATGATATCATAGGGATGGTGGCATGATATCATGAAGCTTCAGGGAAAATAGATGAAACTAGAAAAAAAAAAAAAAAAAACACCCGGAGAGTGAACTGAGACATAGAGACACATACATGGCGTGCGTTTACCTATGCTTGGTATCAGCTGTGAGATAAATCTTATTCTATCTACAATCTACAAATGCATGGAGGACACAAGAAAGGAGAAGGCCCGTTAGGGGGAAAGCATCGACCTCTCTGAAGGGAAAACTGGAACAGATTCTGTGGGTGAGTGAGCGACTGAGGACAGGAGCAGAGGGTGGGTGGGGAAGATGGAGGGATAGCGCGGTACAGAGAGAACAAGCCAGAATTAGGGGACATACGGGTTAATGCTGAAACTCGATGGATGCACTGGTTAATGCATGGAATCTAAACGGCAAACTCCGGAGGATTTAATCTGATTGAGAACGCAGAGTCCGAACCTTCAATCCTTTGAAATCAAGCAAGTGCGATCTCAGGGTTGGGGATGGGGCACATTCAGTAGAGCCGGTTTCTGAGGAGGTCAAATGGAGATCTCTGAACAACAGACCGATGCTGGGACAGAGATTATAAAAGCTTAAGCAAATGAGGCCTTCCTGTACCTTAAGCCTCCATCTTTGAAAATGCACCCGAAAACCCCTTCCCGCTCTCTAAGGTTTGTGTAGCCCTTGTTCAACCTGAGTAAAGTATATGCACACAGTGCGTCCCTGAATACCTAACAGAGTTGTGACACTGAATACCTTGGAGCAACCCCCAACTCACTTGCAGGCACACCAATATTCTGTTGACCTGGGGCCTTTTCACACTTTTGCAACTGGGCATTCTAGGAAGCATACATCAGAGATGTGTGTGTGTGTATCTGTCTGTTTGTCTATCTGTCTGTGTCTCTGTGTGTGTGTCTTTGTGCATGTGTGTGTGTCTGTGTGCATGTGTGTGTGCGTGTGTGTGTGTTTGTGTGTGTGTGTGTTTGTGTGTGTGTTTGTATGTGTGTGTGTGTGTGTGTGTTAGTCATGCACAAGCTCATCATCCTCACACACAGACTTTCTGGAATGCTTTTCTTTTTGGAAGGTTGGCAAATCTTTCTCTTGTCCTAAGAAAAGACCACCCTGGTTCTCAACTCTCTCTGTGAAGCCATGACAGGTTGAGTGATTTTCACGTATGAGGAGTCTGTCCTAATGAAAATTACTTTCATGGATACAATTACCCTTGAAAAACTGGTCTCAATATTTACTTTCCTTAGTCTGTTATCCCTTGAGGGGATTATTCCATTATTATTTTATTATTATTATTATTATTATTATTATTATTATTATTATTATTATTGTCATCATCATCAATATACATATATTATTATTTTTGTCGTCATATTCATCATCATTATATATTATATATTATTATTATTGTCATCATAATCTATATATATATATATTATTGTCATCATAATCATCATCATTATATATTATTATTATTATCATTATTATTATTATTGCTATTATTCCAGCATAATTCCATTTTATTATTGTCTGCGCTATTACCAGTGTGCTAATGTTCACTGATGGCAGGCAGGTTTTGGTTCACATGGGTCCCATTGGACGGCCATGCTTTGGTTCTTGGAAGTTTTATTTACATGTTCCCAAGAGCAAGTACATGCAAGTACAGAAAGTTCCTTGGTCTTCTACATGAGAGTGACACCCTCACATAGTCCTCTGATCTATTTGAGAGGCATAATTTAAACGAGCAATGAAAAGGTTGGTGACCAAAACCCCAGCTTAGTGAGAAATAAGACAGTTTTTCACAATATTTCAGGCTTTGGGGATTGGTAGATATTACATAACCATCTTTTCATTCATAGAAGGAATAATCAAAATTATTAAATAATAGTAGGCAGAAAATTTTAACAACATATGTATGCTAGCTAGTTTAAATTCCTCATTTTGTCTCTGGAGCATTATATATTCTCTTTCAGGTTCTTCTTGTAATTCTTTGAAGACGTGAAAACCGGTATGTGTTTACCTGTACACATTCATAAAGAATGGCTCTTGCTCTAGTGATGGACAGAAGACACGACTGTCAAGAGACAGACTTACTTTCTTGCCAAAGGAATAAATCTTCATGTTCATGGAGGCAGTTTTGCTCTTAGGTGAGGATGTTTAAAATCCCCTGACAATGATTCCTACAGCTACCATTTCCTACAAGTGGTAATATCCTAGGATGTGGGTTTGTTCTTTGTATTTTGTTTCAAGAACTACAAGAAAGTTTTGACTGTGTATACTATTTGGAGATGTTGTTTTTTATCTTTTTTATCGATGTATTCTGGGTTATAGACTCTCAGGCATTTTCTGATCCATCCCTCACAGCAGGGGAAGCAAATGAGATGAGTCTTCATCAGGAATAAAGGAAAGAAGATAGGTAAGGTAATAGAGAACTCCCTGATGTATTAATCACCTGTGAATCTGAGATGACTGTTATCATCAATCTGTATATATAAATTTTAGCTTTACACAAAGTACACTCACATCAGTTTAAACATTTGTACTTTTCATTGTGTAAATATTTGCAATAAAGTGAGCTTTAAAAGTAATAAAGATCTGTAACACTTTTAAGAGATTCCCTTGTATAACTTAATAGAATACATAAATGGTTTTCCTTCATGTTGTATGTAATGAAGACTGTCTTTTCTAACAAGAATTGTAGTAATTTTGGCCTCTATAAAATTGAATATGTTCATATCTTGCCAAAACATCAACCAAAATTACTTATGAAATACTTCCTATATTTACTCAGTGTTTTTTCCTAAATATTGACTTTAAGATACATTTAGTAAAATAAATATTGAGGAGGATGGAGAAATGGAGGAAACTGAATGGGAGGGGATGTAGGGAAGGGAGTGGGCTTTGGAGGAATTAGGTATAGGGAAAGCAGGGAAAAGAGAATGGAAATCACAAGTGTGGGTTGTGCATCTCTAGGAAGTGCCAGAGACCTGAGAAAGGTGAGGCTCAAGGGTGTCTATTGGGATGACTTTAGCAGTAGGGATACAGATCCTTAATTTGCCACTTCTGTAGCCAGGCGTGACTCCAAGAGATGTGAGAAGGACAAAAATCCACCCACAAAACCTTCAATCTAAAAGCAACACAGCCTACAAGACCTTCAGAGACAAAGATAGAGCAGACATGGAAGGAACATCCAACCAATGGTTAGTGCAGAATGAGACCTACCACATGGGCAAGCACCAATCTCTGACACTACTAAAGATACTCTATTGTGCTTGAAGACAAAATCCTAGCATAACTGTCCTCTGAGTGACTCCACTCAACAGCTGAGAGAAACAAGTGTAAAGATTCACCGCCAAACATTAACTGGAGCGTGGAGAGTCTTTTGAAAAAAAACTGTGAAGAATCGAGGTCCAGATGATATGAGGTACTCCTCAGGAAGTCCAACAGAGTCAACTCACAGCGACTCTTGGCATATGTCAAAGACTGAACCACCAACCAGAGAGTGATCGTGGACTGAACCTGAGCCCCCAGGACATAGGTAGGAAATGTGGAGCTTTGTCATTTTACGGGATGCCGACAATGAGTGTTGGCATCCCATGAAGATGGAGCATCGATTTTGGGATGTAAATTGAGTAAAAAAAATGAATGAATTTTAAAGACACAGATATCCCATCTACAGACAACATGTTTTGGGAAATCCCAATTCTAGTTGTTCGGTACCCACATGAAGACAAAGCCTGTGGAGTGCCTATGCCCTTTGAGGCCATAATCCTTTTCATTCTCTTTTTCCATCAGAGACCCCAAGCTCCAACTCTGGTTTGGCTAGTGTATATCTGTTTCTGTCTGAGTCAGCAGCTTAATGGAGTCTCCCAGAGGGAAGCCATGATAGACTCCTTTCTCCAAGCATAACAGAGTGTCACTAATAGTGTCAGGAATCGGTGCTCATCCATGGGGTGGGCCTTAATCTGCACTAACCATTGGTTGATCATTCCTCACTCTCTGCTCTATGCAGGCCCCTTTCATTTCTTGTGGTCAGAATACATTTTGGGTCAAAAGTTGGTGTCTCTCTGACTCGATTTGGTTTGCTCTCTGGCTACAGGAGATGACTTCTTCAGGTCCATATCACTGAGGCTGTGAGTCTCAGCTAAGTAAACACACATTGATTCATGGGAATCTCTTACCCCAGCTCTCTGCCTCTTTCTGGATATGACCTCTACCTCCACACCCCTATCCATCTAGGCTGTTGGATCTGGCCTCAGTAGCAGAGGATGTGGTCACAGAGAATAGATATGCAAGGTGAGAAAATACCCGTGGGGTCCCCTCCTGCTCAGAGGAGAAAGGACTGGGGGAAGGATTTTGAGAGAAGTGAACTGGAGGGAGGCAGTGTACAGCATGTAAAGTGAATAAATAAACAAATAACTATGAATATAACTATTTCTACTTGAAGGTAAGAAGCAGGTGTGTGTGTGTGTTGTGTGTGTGTGTGTATGTGTGTGTGTGTGTGTTTGTGTGTGTAAGTAAACTTGAAGTAAAGACCAGTTGTGCGTGTGTCTGTTTTTGTGAGTGTGTGTGACTGTGTGTGTATGTGTGTGTGTGTCTGTGTGTGTGTGTGTGTGTGTATGTATATATATATATATATATATATATATATATATATATATATATATATATGAAGGTAAGAAGCAGGTGGGTGTGTGTTTAATATTAAATTATCACATTTGTGAAAGCATGGTCTATGCAGAAGACAGGATAGCTTAGGCACTATATTTACAAAAAAATGGAGTTTGCTGAATATGAAGAAATGATTCGGTGATTAATAGCATTATCTCTTCATCCAGAGAACCCTGGCCGATCACTAGCTCCCGAGTGACAGCTCACAAGTGGCTGTGATTTCAGCATCACAGAATCTCACACCCTCTTCAACCTCCTGGATACTAGGCATGCATGGGCTGCCAATGTGAACAAGCACGTCAAACTCTTACATATGTACAACAAAAAGTATAAAAACAGAAAAGCAGTTCCTGGTTGACATAATTTGTTTTTCGTGAATATTCATAGTGATGATCACAGTCAAATAAATTCTTTAATGATCTATAATGCAATTAAAGCCACTAAAAGTTAATGATAACATTAGTCACATAAAATCTATTTGTTTAAAAAAAGTTGCAATAAAAATATGCAGTAATGAAATTAATATTTTATTAATATACAAATAAATAAACATGAATATTCTCATATAGAGCTGAAAATAATATTTTCCACCTATTTGTTTGGCTTTTATAAATATTGCAGTTTGTCGTTAGTTTGTTGTTTGTTTTTGTAAGAGTTCATTTCGAGGTATTAGCCCATAAACTCTATAAACTCATGCAGAATACACTACAGGAATTTATGCTCTCTTTTGTTGAATCCAGGAAGGTTGCTATCTGTTTTTCTTCATGTCTGATCAATTTTCTCTATGTACATTACAAGGATATTTTTGTTCTTGGATTCTTCCACTTTTGTGAAGCTGATAGATGATAGATGATAAGTAGAGAATATTTAATTTTTGAAGATCATTTTTGAAGCTATATCCTGATATGTGCACTATCAATGTGTAGATTTTCCAATGCGTGGCCAAATGAACAGCTATTCAGGGACTAAACATGCCTTATAACTACTGTTGTTTTGTCTTTTTAAAGAAGAAGTCAGAAAGGGATGGTGTTTAATGTAAAGGACTCTGTGGGGGAAAACAGGAAGGAGGACAGCATTTGAGACATAAATAAATTAATAAAACAAATAAATACATAATATAAAGCAGAAGTCAATCTATACAGGAAAATCAATTTTAATTGATAGGAATCAGTATGGTCTTGTATCGTAACCTACTTCCTGAATTTTATATACTTTAATCAGTCTAATGACTAATTCTCATAAATCAAAAAATTGTAAAAAAAGTTACAAGTAACACAGTAGGCTGACCAAATCATAACAACAATGTTTCTAGAACTGTACACTTTCTATGCCCGTACCCAATCCAAAAATCCAGTTGACATTTAGTTATTACATATCTTATGTCATTCTATTCAGTGGTAATTCATTACAATTTCTATCTTCTGTGACCACACCTTTGAAGATAAATAATTACTTCGCTAGAATGTTTTTTAATTTGCATTTACTCAGTGTTTTTTCTCTTTTATGTTGAGATTATATGACTTGCCCCAGATACCAAAAAGTGTTTCTTGCTTTGCTTATCACAGTTAATCATTAGGAAGATGCCTGTCATCATAACAACACCCAATTATGGAGCAATGAAATTATTTTACATTATTTTCCTTTTGTAGTTAAAATTTTAATATATTTTTCTTTTGTATTTCCTTTTAAAATTGTAGAAGTAATAGGAGATTTACTTAAAGACTATGGAAAGACTGTGTGTCTCTTCAAAACTTTAGGAATTTTTTTCAGCATCTCGGTCATTTTTTTTACCACCATTTTAACCTGAATGGTCCATACTACATGTAAGTAGACTCAGAACAATGAGTCCGAGGAGAATATACTTATTGTCTTTCTTTTGGGTGACTGATGCCTAAGACAATACTGTAGTTTTAGTGTCATGGTAATTTTTTTAATGTCTTCCATATTTTCAGCACACTTAAATGGAATTTTATTTTTTTCATTATAGTCATAAAGGCTCAAGATTCTAATTTTATGTTATTTTAATTTCTTATTGAATAGCAACTTGAATCTAATGATCTGACACTAGCTGAGTTTTATATTTGTATTCTGTCACTTGTAAACCCACTTCAATTCCTGTATAATGTGTGCATGCATGCTTTTGTGTGTGTTTGTGTGTGTGTTTGTGTGTGTGTGCACATGTGTGTGTGCATATGTGTGTGTGTTTGTATGTGTGTTTCTACGTGTGTGTTTGTGTGTGTGTGTGTGTGTTTATCTGAAACTATGATATTAATGTTGAGAATCACCTGGCTGAAATTCTTTTCCACCACCCTATTAGATATCAAAAAGTGGAGGAAAGACTACTCCTGTTCCAAAATCATAGGCCCTGGGTGCCCAGAACTGATGTATGAACTGACCAAATGGTACACAACGCAGAGGCTAAAAATTGACTGTCCTGAGAGCTACTAAGCAGTTCCAGTCCAATGCAATGAATTTACATGTACTGAGGAACATGGAATTGTAGCATAATGAGCTTAGATTATTTACAAACAATTTCTGGAAGATTTTCAAAGAGCTGAGAATGGATACAGAGAATTTTCAAGGCCCCAGAGACATAGCATGTTGTTTAACCTCTGCCCGATGAAAACGTTTAAGTACTGGACTAATCTACTAAAGTAATTTAGTAGCAAGCATACTTTACAATTGTTTGCAATTAAGCATGGTGGTGAATAAAGAGAACATTCTAAAACAAAGTAATGTTTTTTTTTCAAGTTTGTTTCAAGACAGCCAGAAAGAGCACAGTGGTTTTGTTTTCTTTCTTTCACAGACTTTGCACCTTTTTGAAAGAGCACTTTGGGATCCTTAATTACCTATTTATTATCAGAACTTTCTTCAGACCCAGAGTTCTTCACAGTGCTGTTTTGACTTCTTGTTTCCTTAAGCTGTAGATGATGAGGTTCAGCATGGATGTCACTGTGGTATGGAAGATGACCAAGAATTATCAACTCCTTGTGGGTGGTTAGATTTGGGCTTCAAGTAGTTTTGTCCCAACCCTACAAGGCAACCTATTCCCCATGAAACAATTGCCAAAGGGGCACATACCTCAAGACTCATTTGGTTTAAATAGTGAAGCTGGGACATACAGTGGTCAAAGGCCATGGTTGTCAATAGGCAGCACTCAGTTGTACCAAAAAGTGTGAAGAAAAACATCTGTTTCATACATCCCTCCTGAGAGATTCCTCAGGTCTCCCTTACAAGGATCTAAATATCTTGGGTATGAAAGAGCCAGTTTAACCAATTAACAGGATACATAAGCCATAAAGAAATACATGGGGTTGTGTAGAGATGGACTAGTGTAGATAGCAAAGGCTATGAGAGCAGAATGAGGGAGAACAGGAGGAAGCATTTTCCAGGAACCTCAAAGTTCTTTGCAATTGCAAAGCATTTTACAGGCAAGCCCTTTTCCTGCCACAAAGAGCAATTGACACAATTCACACTCATCTCTGGAAGAGAACAGTAAGCCATTAGAAGGATTCTTGCAGATGAGAGATATGGATGTTTTAATACTTTTAGACACTCAGTTACATCAGAGTCAAAGTCTTTATCTCTAGTCACAAAAATCAAAGCTTAGAAGTGATTTATTCTCACAGATTTTCATATCTAATACTTTCTCTCATAACACGTGGTGATTTTCCAAAGTGTGCAAAGCATTGAGCCAAGTGTCCAAATACTTACAAAGATAGTGCAAACTTGTAGTCCTGGAACTAATGAACCTCAGGCAGAAGGTTTACCATGGGTCTGAGTTCAGTTTCACAAGCTGTATAAGCAATCATTCAAATTAAGGAAAAGAAAACCTTCCCTGTGTCTCAATTTTTTCCCATTCTTCTCATTCAGAAGTTATCAATGTTATGCAGAAAAACTGATCAACTCACTCATTTTTATGTTTTCATGTTGCCATAGTTATAGTCCCTCCAACCACCCTGTGTGTGTTTTGAGCCACGATTATTCTCTGATTGCTATTATAAATGTTCAAACCCACACAATAAAAGTATCATTTCCTCAAGACTCTTTATTTTTGAAGGTAAAGTAAAATAAAATAATCATTTAATAAAGAAATGATTACTGGTTTTAATACATCGAATTAAGGCAAGGCACATCTCAATGTCTGCACAGTAACGAGGTCATCAGAGAAGCTTTTTAAGATGTGTAAAGTGAGCCATGAAAGTGAAGAAGGATCATCCAAACAACACCATACCCCTCATGCCACAACCTTCAATATGACACCTTGCATTTGTAACTTATTAGTTCCTGTCTCTTTATAAAACATGTTTTCTTAGCAGGAGTATCACTGCATAGGCATTAAATTTCTGTTTTCTTAATATTGTTAATGACATTCTATCAACCAGACTATTGATTTAAATACAGAAATAAGAATAATAGAAGTATTGTCTTGATATGTAGTCCAGGCTAACCTGAAATTCCTAATCTCTCTCCCTCAGTCTCTTGAATTTCAGTATTCTAATAGCAAGACATGGTGCCTGGCTTGATAGAATTTCCATCCTATTCTTTCATCTGAACATCGTAAAATTCCAACAAACTACCTGTATTACTTTACACATAGTATCTATACAGTTCATTCCTCTTTGCTCACTTTTGCATCAGTCAACTGCTGTATGCTTGCTTGGTTACTTACATGGAAAACTGTTCACTTCCAGCACAGCCTTGTTTGTTTTCAAGTACCATCCTTCTCTTCTGTCTATAGTTACACTCTGTTTTTCACAACGTAACTGATAAAGTAGATGTTAGCGCTGTGGTGGTGACTACTTTTCATCTTGTTCACATTGTATCCATATATGAAGACTGAGTATGGACTGCAAAGTTCTTATCATTATGTTGACAATCCTTACCAATATCTGAGCTCTTGTGTAATGAGAAGCTCCAGTGTTTAGCTTAGTTTGATTCCTTGGGGATTCTGCCAGTCCCTTCCCATTATATCTTCTGAAGATATAATGTCCCTCTCATGTCCCTCAAATATTGGAATGTGGCAAACTAATTTTTCTCCCAGTCTTATAACTTTTCCCTTCAAATGAGATGTCCTTTCCTGTCTTGAATAGTGAATATGTCTTTGATGAAGTTTGGGTTTTCTTGCCAAAAGATACACCACTTTTTCCTGACAAGAGTAGAGTAGGAGATATCATCAGCCTCTTAGGTTCTCTCTCTACTCACTTGATATAATGAAATGTCAGAGGTATGTGAGTACATCAGCAAATGGATGATCCACAAATCAAATGTGGGTTTCATTATTTTCAAATTATAAATAAATAAACATGTTATGTATGTTCATAAATACCATATAAGACACACAACTAAATGCACACATACACACACACACACACACAGACAAACACACAATTTTATGCCACATACACATTTGTGCCTATATATTCATGAAGAGACAGAACACAGAGAAACACAATAGGGAAAGAGCACGTAGAGATTGTACATGAATTAAAAAGTTAGTATAAACAATAATGAAGGATAACAGTATTTGTTTACATCCTGCTTCACTATTTGGTCACTTATAAACACGGCTAAGAAAAAAATGTATTCCCCATGAGTTTTCTTTTCTGTAAATAAGTTAATTTCAAAAATCACTTAAGTTCGTTGGGTGTGGAATGCTTGTCAGCTATGTGGCTCATGAGCATGTGTGCATGCCTACCCACAAACAATTCAGATTTACATTTGTATACACTCTGTTTTGGAGAAATTCTTACCATGTCACATAATTTTCGTTTCTATTCAATAATTGATCACTAGATTAATTTTCTATTGGGGATAATGAAAAACACAGCTTCCCAAAACAACAAGAACAACAAAAAAATAAAAACAATACATAGTTTTCTTATAGGGGCAGGGGACATGGTCAGGTATAATAGCTTATTAGATCTATTATATTAGATCTGCCCATTCATGCAAAGTTATGAAAATCTAAGTGTAGAAAACATAGAGTAGACTTAAAGCTCTGACAATTATGAAGCAGGAGTGCTGTTGTAAATAATTGACAATTTAGTGGACTCTGCTATTGTAGAAAAATGCTGGAATCCAGAGGATTCTATTGTGATGCAATTCACACTTATTTTGATGTACTGTAAATATTTCTCCATATTAAATTAAAACAAACAAACAAAAACAAATAAACAACCTTCCCAAGGCCAACACAGAAAATGACTACATTTTTGATTTGAAATATGTTTAAAGCAACTTCCTTTTCATTAGTAGTTACTGTATTGTATAGGTAGCTCTCTAGAGAGTGAGGCCTTGCCACTCCCAGTTATATTTACAGAATATCAACTCAAGAACTAGAATGTTATATTTACATTTGAATTTGTGCAATAAAAATGATTCACGAGAAATCCTGAGGTTTCTTAAAAGAAACCTACTAAAGCAAAAAGAACACATTGCACCGGACATGATAATAGTAGGAGATTTCAAAACCCCACCCTCATCACTGGAGAGATCTTGGAAACAGAATTAAACAGAGATGTAGAAAAAATAATAGAAGTTATGAACCAAATGGATTTAACAGATATTTAAAGAACATTCCTTCCAAAAAATAAGGATCTACATTCTTCTCATAAACTTAGGGAACCTTCTACAAAATTTACCAAATAATCGTTCCCTCAACAGACCTTAATAGATACAGGAAGATAGAAATACTCCCATGCATTCTGTCAGATCTTCACACACTAAGACTGGGCTTCAAAAATAACAATAATGACAGAAAGCCCACATATACATGGAAGTTGAAAAATGCTTTACTCCATGACAACTTGGTCAAGGAAGAAATAAAGAAAGAAATTAAAGACTTCTAGAACTTAATGAAAATGAAGATACAACATTCCCAAACATGTGACAGAATGAAAGAGAGCTAAGAGGAAAACTTATAGCTCTCAATGCTTGCGAAAAGAAACAGGAGAGAGCATATGTCAGGAGCTTGATAGCACATGTAAAAGCTCTAGAACAAAAAGAACTAAGGACACCCAAGGGGGTAGAAAGCAGGAAATCATCAAACTCAGAGCTGAAATCAACAAAGTAGAAATGAACAAGACGATACAAAAAAAGGAGCTGTTTCGTTGAGAAAAGCAATAAGATAGATAAATCCTTAGTCAAACTAGCCAGAGATCAAAGAGACTGTATCCAAATTAACAAAATCAGTAATGAAAAGGGAGAAATAACAATAGGCTCTGAAGAAATTTAAAAAATCATCAGATTCTACTATAAAAGCCTATATTCAACAAAAATGAAAAATCTGGAGGAAATGGCCAGTTTTGTAGACAGATACCAGGTAGCAAAGTTAAATCAGGAACAAATAAACTATCTAAACAATCCCATAACTCTTAAGAAATAGAAGCAGATATTAAAAGTCTCCCAACCAAACAGAGCCCAAGTCGAGATGGGTTCAGTGCAGAATTCTATCAGACCTTCTCAGAAGACCTCATACTAATATTGTCAAAACTCTTCCACAAAATTGGAGCACTATCGCATTCCTTATATGAATCCACAATTACTCTTATACCTAACCCAACATAGACTCAGCACAGAAAGGGAACTTCAGACCAATTTCCCTTATGAATATTGATGAAAAAGTACTCAATAAAATTCTTGCAAACCGAATCTAAGAACACATCAAAAAAGCATCCATCATGATCAAGTAGACTTGAACCCAGGGATGGAAGGATGGTTTAATATAGGAAAATTCATAAATGCAATCCATCATGTAAACAAACTCAAAGATAAGGAGCACATGGTCATTTCATTAGATGGTCAGAAAGCATTTGGCAAAATTAAAAAACCCTTGTGCATAAAAGTCCTGGAAACATCATGAATTGAAGGCTCATATGAAAACATGGTGTAAGAAATATACAGCAAACCTGTAGCTAACATCAAACTAAATGGAAAGAAAATTGAAGCAATCCCACTAAAATCAGGGACTAGACAAGGATGCCCAACTCTCTCCCTACTTATTCAATATGTGACTCCATGTCATAGTCAGAAAAATCAGACAGGAAAAGGGGGACAAACGGATACAAATTGGAAGGGAAGATATCAAAATATCACTATTTGCAGATGATATGATAGTATATACTGAAGTGACCCCAAAAGTTCCACCAGAGAACTTCTTAACCTGATAAATATCTTCAGCAAACTGGGGAAAGCTTTAAATTTTGCTTGGGAGCAAAGAACATTAAAGAGACAGACTACATTAGAAATGCTACAAAAGGAATGATCAAAAAGGCTGAGAGTGAGGCGGGGGAGGACTAAGTAAAACAAGAACAAGAAAGAAATTTCTGCCTTTAGTGGCCTGACCTTCAACATTTGCTCACAGAAAGAGAGTGCTCATTACGAGAAGTTCTTTAAGGGAACCTGCCTTATCTGCTGGCCTTATTCCATGAGAGGAGTCAGTCTCCAACAATAAGTTACTTTTCTCGTTAGTCATCATTAACATGATGAGTGCCTTTGATTCTATCCCCTCAACAGCCAGTTTCTGCCCCTATGGTAAACATGCCCCAGGTTGGGGGACAGAGAACCCCCTAAAATAGTTTTAAAAAGTCTACAACAGACTATGTGTAACTTTGTTTTGCCAGACAGAACAGATTTTAATTTAAGATGATAAGAGGAGAAAGTCTTGACATAGACTCTTCAGCTTACTCCAATTAGAGGCTGTGACCAAGGTCAAGATTAATGATTTTCTTTTCCATGGTCCTTTAGCCCACTGAGACGTTTTGATTAAGGGCTGCTAATGAGGTCCTAAAAGCCCCAGGTGAACTGGTCACAATTGTTTTGTCAGCCACTTGATGAAAATATCATTTATAAACATTAAATGACTTTCAGAAATTACTAGGAAGTATAAATTGAATTCGACCCTACATTAAAATGCCCAATGGAGATTTACAACCACTCTATGAGATCCTAAAATGGGATTCTCAGCTTACTTCACCCTGTGCTTTAACCAAGGAAGCACAATTATCTTTAAGGAAAGTAGAAAGACTAGAAAAGACAATGCTAAGAAGGTACAAGGATAAGGAGGATCTTTTTTTGTGTATACTGAGAACCTTTTGTCAGCCTAAAGAAGTACTATGGCAACAAGGACCACTTCTTTGGATTTATCCTCATATTTCTACTAATAAGACACTTGAATATTACCCTTCTGCTGTTACATAGCTTGCTATGTTAGGTGTTAAATCTTGTATTCAGCATTTTGGTATTTTACCCAAGAAAATTATTATACCATATACTACAACTCAGGTAGAAATACTGTGTGTCTTGATAGATGATTGGGCCATGTTACACTGTACTTTTGATGGAAAGTTTGACATTCATTATCCAGTGATACTTTGTTACAATTTTTTTACTGAAAATCCAGTGATTTTTCCTAAGGTCACTGCCACAGAGCCTTTATATGGAGCATTAGATATTTATACAGATAGCTCCAAAGAATCCCAAAGGTCAAGAATTGTGAAAAGAACACATCGTACCTTAAAAGAGCTCTTTAAAAAACAAATAGGGGGAATGGCCTATGGAAGAACACCAATAGAACAGTTGTCTTTAGCTCTTTTTACACTAAATTTCTTAATTTTAGATGTGCATGGCCACTCTGCGGATCGCCATGCTGCTACTAAACCTATGACTAAAGCAGATGTAAAGTGGAAGGATGTCTTAACTAGTGAATGGTGTGGCCCAGACCCATAATTTCGAGGTCTAGGGGAGCTGTTTGTGTTTTTCCAATCTGGGTGCCTGAACGTTTGACTCGAATACTACCTCCTGCTATTTGTGAAGATGAGACTACGAACCCTACCATTACTAGAGGGAATGGTAATCCAGGTTGATTCGCTCACTTTGTTGGCCATTGCCAGATCCTGCCCAGTACTTATCCAAGTTCATAGCAATTTTACGTCTTGCCAACTTTTTTCTCCAAATCCTGTTTGTGTGATGTTCCTTGTATAGTGCCAAATGGAGAAATGCTCCAACAGTATACTGCCACTAATAGTTCTTTGTTACATATATTATGTTTCACTCTTCAAAATTCCTCCCAGCCTTGTATATGGCTGTGAAGGACCATATTGGCAAATTGGTTAGATTCTGTGAGCGACAGTGCAAAGGAGGGGTAGAGGGAAGAAGAAGAAGAAGAAGAAGAAGAAGAAGAAGAAGAAGAAGAAGAAGAAGAAGAAGAAGAAGAAGAAGAAGAAGAAGAAGAAGAAGAAGAAGAAGAAGAAGAGAAAGAAGAGGAAGAAGAGGAGGAAGAAGAAGAGGAGGAGGAGGAGGAAGAAGAAGAAGAAGAAGAAGAAGAAGAAGAAGAAGAAGAAGAAGAAGAAGAAGAAGAAGAAGAAGAAGAAGAGAGAATTTAAAGAGAAAGAAAACTAAACTTTCATTCTCCCCATTCCCTCTCTTCCTCAGCTGTTGTTGAGGCAGTCGTGTTAGTGAGATATTATAGAGCAATTTCTGGTATTACTTTGAGACACCATCTCATAGTAAACTTTTGTCTCATATAATCTTCTTGCCCCCTCTTCTATAATGTTCCTCAGCCTTGAATCAAGTGACATTTTGTAGACAGAGCCATTGAGACTGGACTTGAAATTTCTATCCTGCATTTTGAATGGCTGGGATTTTCACTGTGATCTTTGTTGTAAACACTGTAATTAATTCTGTATATAAGGACACATGGCTTTGATTGTTGTTAGGTATGATACTGGCTTAAGTAAGTAAGGGGCTGTACATTCTCCCCCATAACCACAGCTTCAAAAGCCTTATATACGTGGCTAAATTACCAGTACCATCCATGTTCATTGAACAGGACTTAAGCAAAATTAGAGAACTGTTGGCTGTCACCAAGCTATTTATTCCACTGCACTCCCCTTATGATTATCTTGCCATGTTGATCATTGTGTTTTCCAGGCATGATGTGAACAATCACTTGAAGCTGACAAGACTGATGATTGTAATTACAGGCTATACTAGAAATTCGACCTGTGCCTGGCACATATTGCTTTATAAGAATAGTGACTTTCGGATAGGCAGGAGGATGTAAAAGTTAAATTTGGTCTTAACTAAAAATTAAATTAACTTTTTCCTGCTATAGCATGTTTAATTAACTGAAGAAAAATAAAATAAAATTACTTAATGTTGGGGAAACATCATTTAACAATATAATCCATCTCCTTTTAAGTGATTGCAAGTGACAGATAGTTGGTAGCTGTCATACTGTGTAGAATTGGCATCAGGATGGCGACAATGAAATATTCTCTGTTTTATGCAAATGCATAGTAATAATGAACAAAATTATGTACCAAGCTTCATGCTTTAGGTAACTCATTGCATGCATTCAATTGTATCTTAGATAATTTCATATTAGCTAGGAATAAAGCGCATTAAAATTATGAATAAATTATTAATTAAATATTAAAATAAGCATACTAGAGTTACCAAGTAGGCATGAAAAATAAAATAGAATAATCAAAAAAATATTTATTAAAATCCAAATGATTAAAATATTGTATATATAAAACAGCCTGGAGCTTTATGTCACCTTAAAGTGTCATAGTGTGTTCCCATGCGGTAGTTTAGCAGATAAAATTTCAGGCCATGGAAAACAAAGAACCTAAATTTGATACCTACACATATATGTTTGGAAGACTTGTATATTCACCACATGACCATAAACATAAAAGCTTACACAGAATATTAATAATGAGACTAATGAGAACAATAAAAATAAGAAAAAGAAAAAAAACAAAACTCTAGGAACATTTTAAAGAAATAATGTATTGTCCTTAAAATAGGAAATTCAAAACATTTTCTTAGTACATTAACTATTCAAAAAACATAAAAGATTTTTACTTCATTCTATATGGAATAAAAAAAAACATCAGATGGATTGTGTAAAGAAAGAGAGAACTGCAAACTGTAAAATTAATGAAGTCATTGCAGAGGAAAGAAACAGACACTAACCCAAGGTTCTATAACTAAACATTTACAGAATTTACAGCATAATATTAACATTCTTAATCCAACAAATCTTACGATGATAAATAAAAGAAAGCTGGAAAAAATAATGCCTGAATGTAGTCACATCACCTAAAATGTGGCAAGATGTCCCAAGTTCAAAGATACCATGAAATACATGAGAAAATTATAAATAGTTTGACTTTATTATGGAATGAGTATTGTAGTATTAGGTTAGTAGTTAAGAGCACTTACTGCTCTAACAGCAAACACGTTGAGTTTCCAACATCCATGAAGCCACTTGTAACCAGCTGTAAATGCAACTCCAGGGGATCTGACAGCTCCTGGTGTCCCCAGGTGCCTGTGTTCATGTGCACAAATCTATACATAGATGTTCACACATAACAGATCATTAAAATAAAAAGATTCATGAATGTATTTTCTGCAAAAATTATGAATGGTAAGCCTTCTACATATGCAAACACAATTGATGCAATGTAATAAGAAAGGAGACAATTCGCAAATAGTATGAAGAGTAAATTAAGGATTAATGCTTACACAGTTCAGTAAGCGTAAAATGCTAAACTTCACGATTGAATTGCAATGTGGATGTTAAAAAGAAACTAGCATTTGAATTTTTGAGTAAAACTATTATATAAATTATTTTATTTATTTACATTCCTTCCATTGTACACTGTCCTGGTCCCCTCCCACAGTTCCTCATCCCATTCCACCTCTTGCTTCCCTGACTTGAAGAGTATGTTCCCCAGATCCTGCCAGGCACCATAATCTCTGGGGACTCAAGTCACTCAAGAGTTAAGCCAGACCAGCCAGTCCTCTGCTATACATGATTCAGGGACTCAGATCACCTTGTGTATCCTTCCTGGTTGGTGGCTCAGTGTCTGGGAAATCTCAGCGGTCCAGATTAGTTGAGACTGCTGGTCTTCCTATAGAGGTTGACCTCCCCTTTAACTTTCTCAATCCTTCACCTAATTAAAGAACTGCCAGAGACTGATAACTTTTTAAAATATATGTACTATTTAATATTGAATGGTATAGTATGTGTTCTAATATAAAATTGATGGCAATATAAATTTATTATAGTCTTCTGAGATGGAAATTTGGCAGTATTTATACAAGTCTTGCATTATTTAACAGCCTTGACATCATTCCAACAATGTGTTTTGTAATTTATTCAAAATATAATGTAAATAATCACCCTTGAGAACAGTGCCTGAGTCAGTGCCTATTCTAATTTTCTCTAGCAAACGTTAGTTAATGAAAATTAAAATTAACTGAATGCCACCATTAGGTTATTATTTAAACAAATGAGTATACTACCATGTATTAAATGCATGATGTCCCATGAAGAAATTCCCCATGCACATGTATTCAATATATATTTGTTAAATGAAAAACAAATGACAGAATATTGCATTATGTAATCATACTTTATAAACAGAAGATTTACACATTCTATAATTTTGTTAATGTAGAGTAAACCTGCCTCAACACGAGGGGAGGCAGTAAACAGAATACTGGGAGTTCTAGATCAATTTGAACTACACAATGAGACACAATTTTAAAAACAAATAGATCAGATTTGAAAGAATGTCTGCCAAACTCTTCTTACTGTTTACATGTGGATGTTTTAAGAAAACAAGTTATTCTTTGACAATTCCATACATGCACAACACATGTATAGAAGCCCTCTACACTCCCAATCTCCTATCTGCCCCCACCAACATACCCTCTTTGACCAAATCCCCATAGCACCTCCATGTCTTTTATCTTTTTGCTTCATGACCCCCTGGATTTAACCTGAGCCAATTCTGTGAATATGGGCATGAAGCTATACACGTAACAACTGGTAAGACACCCGTGGCTACATCATTTTCTATTCTCCAGCATTGCGCTTAGTTCCTTTGAGTAGGCAGGATCAATATTATATAGAGTCTATTCCGATAGATGTAACTATTGTGAGTTCCTGAGTGCCACAGCTGTATCATGCTCAGAGGACTGCACCTCACCAATCTCCTTATCTATTAATTAGCCCTTGACAGAAGCCAAGCCCTGCATATCAACTTATCCTTAAACTGGAATTTATCTCTAATGGGTAATCATTTGAAAGTGAAAACCTACTTTTCTCCAAGGGAATCTAACTGGATACACAAACTAATTTTAAACGTAAACTGCATATAAAGCACTAACGGAAATGAACATCATCTTTGGAGGATCCTTGTCTCATAATGGGTCAGGACATTTTCTTCAGAATGTCTTTTTCCTTTTGTTATTTGTTTATTTATCTATTAATTTTTACTCTGTATGTATTGTGTATATATTTTTTCCTGGCTTTATGTTTCCATGGAATTCCTGAGTGTGTGAATGGAAGTCTGGGTCTCTGTGTCTGTATCTGATTTTTGTACCTTGTATTGGCTCTTTTCTATCTGCTTGTTTTGTTCTACTCCAGTTCATTAACTTTCATTTTATTTTTATCCCTTATAACTGTTTGTTTTCTAGTGAGTGTCAGAAGAATGTAGATACAGATGTGATGAGAGGAATAGAAGAGAGGGAATAGAGGGAAGGGAAATCATAATTCAAATATATTGCATGAAAAAGTCTAATTTTAAGAAAAAAATTTTAAAAACATACGTTCTAGGGCCTGTCTGCCCCCTTTTGTCAAAGTTCTAACTAGTTTCATATCAAAAGTTAATGAAAATATTTTAAACCCTTTCCAAACCACAGAAATTGATTTGTTTACAGCCGATCTGGAACTGCCACTATGGGAGTGAAGCTTCTGTAGAGTTGCAATAATCCAGTAGGTGAGTCTTTAAATGTTTTCAGAGACATCAATCCACTGAGGTTCAGTGGGAGTTTTACATGATGGATGTTACAAATTTTGAATTGGAAGATATACATTTTTGATACTTCAGTTTTCATGAAACATTTCAAGATCAAATAAAAAGTTGTATGGGATACAATCATGGAATAGGTATGTTCCTTTGAAATTTTCAAAATTAACCCAAATAGTACTAAAATATCATTAATAAATCAGCACATATTGTATCATAAGCCCATATCAACATGACAATTAAGAAATAGAAGTAGATGCGTATCAGTGGATAAAAGCTGTTTCTGGAGAGGCACTATTTTATTTCTGGGACAATTTCACTTTGTTGGTAGATGGGTTAAATCAAAGTCTGATAATAAAGGTCTTGCTGTAAAAGTCCATTCTCTCACTAAGGGACTCTCAAACCCTTTTGTATAGAGCTCTAGCAGTTCAATCAGTCATCTGAAGCAAATTTGGCAATGTCATTATAATATTATAATGACTGTAAAGGACCTAGTGTTCATCAACATCTCTTCTTCATGCAGAATACTTCTCATTTCATTCTTTGGTGTAACAAAATTCCAAATTCAATTTCATGTAAATTAGATGATGTTGGTGATGATGGTGTTGATGATGTTGTTGGGGGGTTGGGGGGGTGGTGGTGGTGGTGGTGGTGGTGATTATGAAGATGACGATGAAGAGGTCAAGAAAGAACTTTTTGGACAGAAAACAAAGCCCAAATTATTTTCAGTGCTTTTCCTATCTTTAGTGTGTATAAGATCGACAGTGAAAAACAATCTATTGTAAGTGCTATGTTGAGAAGGAAGAGGTTTAAGCTCATCAATAGTCCACAAAGCACCAGCAGAGAAAGCAAATTTTGCCATGAGAAATTTATATGAATTCTCACCTGAAACCCTTACCATAACCATAGCAATGAATCAATATAATTGTGTGAATTAGCAAATTGCCTTTCAGAGATTAACTAATTAATATAAAGTGATCATGTACAGAGTGCAATCCATGGCTCTCAGGACCAAAGCCCATGGATTTTTAGATCTTGTTGTTCTAGGATTTTAAAAATGAATGACATTAATGATGGCAATGTACAACCCTGAAATTCTTACCATATAAGTGACAAAGACACCATATTATATGCTGTGTATCAGGTTAGACCTTTTTTATTCATATGTATTCAGAGTTTCAAACAGTAAAATGGTTGAGGTTAAGAACAGGGCATTTTTCGGTTTGCATTTAAATCTCTAGTGTGCATTTTGGTTTTGGTGGATCATTACACAGTGTTTCATTTCATCTTATTTGAACAGGTGATATGTTAACTGTACAGATCAATGAGCCTCAGTTTGATATTTCCATAATGCAGACACCAGGCACTGAAGTAATGTAACTACTTTTTTTTCACTGATTTTCCTGCAACTTACCAAAAGTTAGGATACTCTATTCTACTTTTAGGGGAAAAATTAACTTCCATAGGATATTAAAATCCTTAACAGATTTTCAGAATTTTCTCTTATTTTAGAAATTTTATTTATTCTTCAAACATGTATGTACAATGTACCATGATCACACCTATCGTTACTATGGTTCTACTCCCCCCAGATACATTTCCTTTCCAGTATCATCTTCTTTGTATTTTCCTTTTTTCTTTTCTTTGAAATCCATTTGTTCAGTGAGTACTGCCTACTGGGATGTTCCCTTATCTTGTTGTCTTAATCATGTGCAGGACGTGTGCATAAGAGTGTAGCTGAGGGGGTTGGGGATTTAGCTCAGTATTAGAGCACTTGCCTAGCAAGCGCAAGGCCCTGGGTTCGGTCACCAGCCCCCAAAAAAAAAGAAAAAAGAAAAAAGAAAGAGTGTAGCTGAAGTGATACCATCGGTCCAATCATTTTGTCATGTCCAGAAGTCACAATTGCATCCTCCCACTCGTCACATTCTGCCGTCTCCTTTTCTGCAATGTTTCCCCAGCCTTATGCTCAGCATTCTTCTTCTCACGGTCTTAGCACTTATATCAGTTACACATATCTGCACTAAATGCTGCACAGTACACCTATACATTTCTCTGACCAAAGCTCATGAAAGTTGTAAACTATGGACAAAAACAATAAGAATTGGAGGGCAGTTTGACAACATGGCCATTTAGCAAAACAGGAGTAGTAGGATCCTCTCTACAGCCATCTGAGACATGGGAAAACTTTGACCGTGTTTATAACATGACATCTGACTTTCCTTCTATAGAAGATGCTTCAAAGTCAAACAAACAGTAGTTGCCTACTTTCATAAGATTAAGGCATTTGTCCTCACAGTTCTGTTTTTTCAATTGGGACAATGATATCTAGCTTCATCAATATCCGTGCCAATGATGTAATTGTGCTCTTATTATGGTTATATAAAGGTCTATTGTCTATATATGTTATTTATCCAATTTTGTAACATGGATTTTGTGAACTGTGAGAAGATAAACTCATATAATGTAGGTATCACAGGAATGTACAGGTAGATTTCCTACAGGTACATATTTCATTAGTGGTACTACTGAATCACAAGTGATTTCAGATTTAGTTTCTAGATCGTTTTCTATAATAGCTATATTAAAATTTAGTCTGAAGAACTGTATACCAGGGTACATTTTTCCAGGAACAGAGTATAAACATTGTCATTTGAATTTATATTTCATCAATGATATGTTGGTTTAGTATTTTTCATGTACATTTTGATAATATTGTGCAATTATTTTAAGGATTTATTCAATGATGTAACATATTTCTGAAGAATAAGGTATAGTGGGCCTTATGCTATGGACATGATGGCTATATCAGATAAAGAGTTGGAAAACACCTTCTTTTATGATAAGGTAAACTGCATCATCATTGCACTGATTCTTCTGCTGAGTTTCAATTGCTGTTCATGCATATATGTTTATATATACATACATATATATATATATATATATATATATATATATATATATATATATATATATATATATAGAAATATCTGCGGGAAGTAGATGGAGAGGAAAATGTAAGACAAAAAAATATATTAAATGATATATATATTCTTCAGTTCCTGTATTTGTTCATGATAAAAAGCATGTTATTAAATGGGAAATGACTTTTATGTTCACGACTCTAGCTCAATCCTCAATACTTAGTTATATTTAATTTGCCTACTGTCCTCGTTTATGGTATAGCTATGCTGCCTTCTGAAGAAAATTGCATTCCTAGACCCCTATTTATGACCTCTGGTGGTAAGGAGAGAGAAGCTAAACAGCTATCCAAGTAGAAGTACACTAATTGAGATTGAATTTAGAGCACAGTATTTATCTACAGTGAGACTATAATCTAGGAGATTACTGTTAAAGATATAGCAAATTGTGTAATTAATTTTTTTTAATTTCCATACCAAACACTGCCCCTCCCTTGTCAGTTCCTCACAGATTTTCTGTCCCAATCCTCTTCCCTCCTAAGATGATGACACGCCAAGTTATGGCCCCAACTCTGAAACATCCAGTCTCTTCAGAATTAGGCACATCCTCTCCAACTGCAGCGAGACAACAGAACCCTGTCTGGGAACAGATTCCTCAGTCAGGTTACAACTTACAGGACTTCCCCCACTCCAGTTTTTGGCAGAAGCCACATGAAGATTGATCTCCATGTCTGCTACATATGCACCAGGGGCCTAGGTCCATGCTGTGCATGATCTTTGGTTGGGGGCTCAGGATCTAAGAGTTCCCCGTGGTCCAGGTTAGTTGACACTGTTGGTCTTACTGCGTAGTTTCTATTGCCTTTTGGGCCACCAAACTGTACTCAAGCTCCATCCACTGTTTGGCTGTAGGTGTTTGTATCTGCCTGAGTCAACTCCTCGGTGGAGTCTCTCAGTACAACATGCTCCTATCTGCGAGTGTAAGAGAACAACATTAATAATGCCATGAATTGCTGCTTGGCCATGAGATGGACCTCAATTTGCACTGGCAATTCACTCAGTCGCTGATTTTCTTTTAGTCTTGACAAATTTTGCATAGAATGTTTGTGGGTGTACTTGTGTCTTTAACCCTCCACTGGTGATCCTTCCTGGCTACAGGAGTTGACCTCTTCATGTTCCATATCACCAATGTCAGTCACAGCTTAGGAACCCTCATTGATTCGTGGATACCTCCCTTATCCCAGGATTCTTTCTCATCCTGGGGATTTCCCCTACGTCCTCATCTCCATATTTCAAGATTTCCTTTCCTTCTCATGACTATCTGGCCATATCTCCTGTCCCTTCCCACACATAATACATTCTTTCCTTCCTTCCTTCTCCCATCCGGTTCCTTCCCTCAATCTCCCTCCAAGACAATTTTAAATGAGATTCTAAATGAGATTCAAACATCTGCACTTGAGCCTTTCTTCTTGTTTATCTTCTTTGGATCTATGAGCTTTACGGAGGGTATCCTGTAGTTTATGGATATTATAAGTTCATAATATTGGGCAATTTCAACAAACCTGCTGAATCATATTTTTATAGTAGTATATCAACATTGAAATTATAGTTCAGTATGAGTGAATGTCAGGAGGGGCAAAAATTAAGCAAAAAGCAACTTAAAAGATCGATCAAATCACAGATTTTACCAGTTGATATTCTTTTAATAATAATACTCTACTACCCTAAGTAATTGTTACCTCGCAGGCGATTTTTTAAATGATACCAAAATTGGCAGCTAAGTGATGTTTTTACCAAAGAATTTTGGATAGTATGACTAAGATCAAATAAGATACAAATATTGTTTTGATATCACTTGCTGGCATTTTTCCTCAAACATGATGTATATTGCATTAAACGTTAAGGTATTATCCCACCTCCGAAAAAAAAAAAAGAAAGAAAAAAATTAAGGTATCTGTTTTAAATTTTAATATTTATTTTAACCTAACCTATAAAGTAACAGGTTTCCTTATGCCAGGTTTGTAGACATTCAACTTCATCCTTCCTTCCTCAGTACTTTTTCCCCACCCCTACAATGTCCCTAACACTTGCACTATTCTGTCTGAGTTATTCTTACTTCCACATTCATAATCCACATGTTGAATGTTTCAATAACATCCAACCCATACTGTTTAAAACCCTACTTTCTAATTTCTTGAGACCCATTCCAGTTTAATGAACTCAAACCACTAATAGCTTCACATAACTACAAGTATATGAAAATGGGATTCTATTATCTACATTGGAAAGAACACATGGCATTTGCCTTTCTGAGTCTTTGTTACCTTACTCGGTATATTTTCTAGTTACATCTATTTTCCTGAAACCATCATAGTTTAGTTTTCCTAGCGGTGAATGTAATACCATTGTGTATATTTTGTCAATCTTGCTAATCTACCTATCAATGAACATTCCTTATTATTCTCAATAAAAAAGCAATAGATTTCTTTATGAATAACGATGAGAAAGCTCAGATACAGAAGTCAAGGTTTTTACTGACAAACTAAGAAAAAATGTTTGAAAGATAAATATAATAACATATTTGTGTTTATATTAACTAGAGATGTGTATGTTGATAAAGGTTATTGTATCCATAATATTTTATACTAATTAAAAATGGAGAATATGTAATAATTTAGAGAATGTTTGTAAAATTGTCAATCCTTAAGTGATATTTCCACTAAAAAATTAATCTTTTTATAAAATATTTTGATATATATATATAATTTATCTTCAAAATAAAGCACATTAAGAAGTTACTGTCATAAAATTCAATAACAAAACCAAAGACATGTTATATGAATAAACAGCAGACTAGGAGGTATTGAAAACCTCTCCAGCAAAATTAAGAGACTTAGAAAGAAGTTAGCATTTTAATAGAAATGCACATGTCAAACAAGATACAATAAAATCCTGAAACTCTACCAAGATGGTTACTATGCATTCCTATCTGCTAAGGTTTCATCACACACATGGTACATGAAGAGAAAGTATATATGAGAAATATACATTCATATTTAACATTGTAACTTTCTTCATAAACCCAAGCAAACCTGTATCTATTTCGTTGCTTCAAAAGTATGTACAAAGTACAGATTTGATAATAATACTAATATTTCAAAACTATCATGTAAACATGCTAAAGTTTTAATACACAAGCCAGAGGTTTCAGAGCAACCATAAAATCTTAAGATGAAAAAGAAAAATGTTCTAGGTACATAGATATGCATAATGAAGTCCCCACCTAACCAATACCAGAGGGGTCATATTTATTGTCCTATATATTCAATAGAATTATCTGTCCCAGTTGATTGTCCCTTAGTACACTTTTCCTTATCTTTCTCTGTTTCTTATCTTCTCAGAGCAGTTTGTATTTCTCACAAAATTTGTTCAAATCATCTGATCTTCACTCCAACAATAAGAAGCTGTAAACTTTAGAGGAAAACCAATTAAAGGTTCTCATTCTTTATTGTGCACCGTTTTAGATTAGATATTGTATGCTTAATAGACATCTACACCTCAATGATGACCTTTCAAGATTGGCCTGTATTCAGTCCTACTTAATTAACAATGTAAAAGACCTTTAGCTAATCACAGAAAAGCCTTCAATGTATATTTACCTAGGTTTATTTAATAAAATTTCAGCTTGTAGTTTAAGCAGAATAGTGATGGAAACATATTTTCATGCATTTTCAGTTCCTTCACATTATTTTATAGCTAAACTATTGCATTAGACTCAAGATAAAATTGTTAACATCTTACTAAAATAAAATGAGATTTTTTTCTTTGTATAATACAGAACTTATAATTGAACTTTTTTCGAGTCAGTGTTTCTTTTATATCCCTGGCATTACCAGATCCCTCTCTTTCCCTTTCTCTGTAGACCTAGGTGGCCTTGAACTTAGAGTTCTTCTGCCTGCTTCTGCCTCCCCAGTGCTAAGAGTAAATGCCTGTGCCACCACACCCAGTGCTTTCTACATCTTTAACAAGCTCTTGTCTGATTATATTCCTAATCTTATGAAGTCAGTTCCCTAGAAGTACCTATAAGAAATCCAATTCCAACATCATATTTTGCACAACTAAATCCCTCATCCCGAGTTCCTGATTGATCTAGTCACCTAGCAAGCTCTCTGAGGGAACTGAAAACAACAAATAATTGCTTTCATTAAAGGAATAAAGAAAAGGCCTTCTCACTGCACAGTCTCATGATATCTTGGAACAATTCTTCCAACATTACAAAGTGAAATCTCATAAAGAGCCCTGTACCTGAAGCCACAGTTTCTTACCTTGTGTTTGGTTTTGCACACTGTGACCGCCATTTCATTATAACCAGGTTGAACCCAAAGGTATTCTCTGCCCCAAGGATCCATTTCTATTATATTGTCATAATCAGCCATGTTCAGTTAAATTTAACCACCTATTACACCAAAGTGAGGACTTATAAAACACCCAATAAAAACCTGGGAAGAAATCCTACAAAAATAAATTCATGCCTAACAAATTAACAAAATGTCTTTTATTTGTTGTAACACAGCGTCTATACATTTTCATTGTATTGATTGGTTCTGGGTATATTCGCAAGCCAAGAAAAGTGTATTTAAATCAGGAAATAACTTGTGAGATTTAGTTCTCTCTGTCTATTACCTAGACTATGAAGACTAAACTTAGATATCAATAGATATTAATAGAGAGCAATTTTCCATGTTGTGTCATTTCACTGTTTCTCAGATTTTTTTGTATAATTGAAAAAGTATAGCTAAAGCCTGTTATTTAATATTTTTCCCTCTCCATTTCAATTTCTACTCTAATTCTAAATGATAAGTCTAACTGGGATCTGATTACATATATTGGCCCCATACTTATTTTTTCTTAAAATCATGAAGCAAAGTTTTATATGCTAGAAAGTATACTTTTGGGAGGACATTTTACTGGAAATTTAGTTCATCCCTTTTCATTAGTTTTTTTCTGAATGACTATTATTTCCTAATTTGTTTTAGATTTTTAGAAGTATTATGTGGTTTTGTGTGTGTGTGTGTGTGTGTGTGTGTGTGTGTCTGTGTGTGTATACGTACATACATATGTATATTTGATAATTCAAATCTAATATGACAAGAGAATGTTGCTTGAGTGTTATTAATAATTTATGGACACAGTGAATTTTTGTGTATGCTGTATATATAACCTTGAAAATATGTACTGTATGTTTTTTCAAGAGCAATGGTCAAATATGTATACTAGATCAAGCATACTAATTTCAGTTTTAGCTTTTTCCACACTAATTTTATCTCATTAGATGTCTAGAAGGAAATACATGGAAGCATGAATCTTCTCTTAACTCCAAATGTAGGTAGACTCAATGATATATCTTGCCTTTGTACATGATTGCTCACTTTTAGTTCATAAATTATATATTTAATTTGCTCTATTTACATTAGAATTGCGTGGCATATTGTATATAGGTATTCATTGATAACTTCCTTCTGTTAACAAACATTAAAAATAAATGATTTATAAACATTATTACAAAATCTAAGATCATTCAACTTCTTCCATAATCAAATACCAAAATGCATAAATATCATAATCATTTCATAATTTTAACTATTAACAGAAGTATTTGATGTACCATTCCTATAAACCTATTTTGATATTATCCATTAAAATTTGTTCAAGGAGTAGTTTAACTATTAATAAAGGTAAGTATAGTCAAATTGTTAGTATCTTTGAATCACAAATGATGTCAGTATTTTACATAGCCAAATATGCATAAACATGTAATTTTACAACTGGATTCCCTAAACGTGCATTGATACATTTCCACTCATATCAGTTGGGTCCTGCTTACATGCATTCTCACAATTACACTCTTACACACACACACACACACACACACACACACACACACACATGCATACATTCTTGTAATTACATACTTACACAGACATCCTCATTTACATATGCATATGGACCAAAAGACTAAGTAACAGTGCAGAAATATGTGCTCCAATCTTTATTACATAGTGAAAAAAATTGCTTCTAACCTTTTAATGCTCAGTGAATTAAACCCAAGTTTGTAAGAAAAAAGGTTTGTTCCTTTTAATAAGAGTGAGACTGTGTTGCTATTAAGAAATAACCTTTTCTGTCCCATGGTAAGGAGAAACCTGCCTGCACCTTCTGTTCTTTCCAGCTTCTTCTCTTTTCCTCTTCTCTGCTTTCTGCAGATTATTCTCTTATTTTACGTATAGTCTCTAAGTTATTCTTCTCTACATTTCTTCTCAGCCCCAATCTTTTTGGCTCAGTTCTACTAAGCTCAGTTCTCCTTAGCTCAAAGCTGACTTTTCAGCTCGGCCCCTCTCCAGCTCAGTCCATCTGTCCCTGTCCTTCCAGTTCAGTCCTTCTCTCTCTGTCCTTCTGTGTGTCTTTTCTTTCTCCTCAACACATAAATATATTTCAGAATACATGATCACGTGTTAAAAGTTCATCATTAGTTCATATGAAAGATCAAAGGATAAATTGAAATACAATTTACAACCGAGAATTTTTACATGAATATCCATCAGGAATAATTATCTGGCTAAACATTCATCACCAGTGCCGGCTCTACAGGTTCACTGAAGATTTAAAACCATAGTTGATAGAGGAGTTATTTACAGATAAACCCAGTCAATATCTGATCCTCTGTCCTGTCACCTGTAACAAATCATTTGTTCTCTTTTTATGACTCTTGACAACTGTTTTGCAACCTCTTGGAATGTGTTCTGAGTAGGAGAAAGTCTGTTTACTATCTCAGAACAATTAGCTGGTGACACCTGGGAGACTGGCAGAGTTCTCACTGCAATTTTGTCTATTACAAAGAGACTATAGCAGTCCCACTATAAAAGAGCTTAATAACCATTGATATAATTTTAGGAATTATTGTAGGATCATTATTAAGACTAAAGAATTCATCTATTTGTATGTATAGCATCACTATGGGACAGTACAACTTCATAGGCCTGCAGAGATCTGCTCCAAAAAGGTGTGCTCTTACTCAATGATTGTTATATATGTCTAATAATAACAACAGGAATAGCATTTTAATAGCAGGAAACTTTCCCAAATTGAATCACTTACAGCCTTGCTTTTAAGGGCAAACCAGTTGTGGATTATAAAATAATCCAAGGTTATCCATCTGACCATGATCACCTGCTAGTTATTGGCTTGTCCTGTTATGGCTCCTGACACTTTCTTCTCAGGCCAACATGGTACCTTCTCCAAAACTGACAATATGATCTATCACAAAAAATGCCTCAAAAGATACAAGAAGATTGAATTAATCCCATGCATCCTATGAGATCACTACATACTAAGAATGGACTTCAATAACAACAAGATCCACATATACATGGTAGCTGAGGAATGATTTATTGAGGAGAACTTGTTCAAAGAAGAAATAAAAAAAATTGAAGACATTTTGAATTTAATTAAAATGAAGTCATAAATTGGGAACACAAAAAAACAATGCCTAGAGGAAAACTCATAGATCTGAGAAGCTCCACAAAGAAACAGGAGCTATGATACACTAGGAGTTTGACAGAACACCTGAAATCTCAGAACCAATAAAAATCCAAATACACCAAGAGGACTAGACAGCAGGAAATAATCAAACTCTGGACTGAACTTAACCAAATAGAAACAAAAGGAATTATATAAAGAATCAATAAAACCACGAGCTGGTTCTTTGAAAACTTCAGAAGATAGGTAAATCCTTAGTATTCAAATTAAAAATAACAAAATCAGAAGTGAAATAGAGATCTAACCATAGAAAATGAGGAAACTAAAAAATTTATCAGATCATACTATAAAAGCCTATACTTAACAAAATGGGAAAGTAAGGATTAAATGGATAATTTTTTAGACAGATACAAGGTACCAAAGTTGAATCACGATAAGATAATCCATCTAAATACTTCCATAACACTTAAAGAAGTAGGAGCAGTCATTAAATGTCTCCCAACCAAAAGATCCCAGGACCAGAAAGGTTTAGTACAGAATTCTCTCAGACCCTCATAGAATACATAATATCAATATTCTCCAAACTATTCCACAAACTAGAAATAGAAGGAACACTACACAATTCCTTCTCTGACACCACAGTTATCCTTATAACTAAAGCAAACAAAGACCCAACAAAGAAAGAGAATTTCAGACCAATTTTTTCATGAATATACCTGCAAAAATTCTCAGTAAATTTCTAGCAGGCCAAATCCAGGAACATATCAAAACAATGATCCATCATGAACAAATAGGCTTCATCCTGGAGAAACAGGGAAGGTTTAATACAAAGAACCTGATCACTAATCAAACTAATCCCACTATAAAAACAAATTCAAAGAAAACAAAACAAACAATCATCTCATTAGATGCTGACAAAGCATTTTAGAGAACCTACCCCTTCATGTTAAAAGTCTTAGAAATACCATAAATTCAAGGACCGTACTGTACTCAGTAAGAACAATATACAGCACCAGTAGCCACATCAGACTAAATGGAGAGAAACTTAATGCAATCCCACTAAAATCAGGAACTAGATAAGGATACCCACTCTCTCCCTGCTTTTCAATATAGTATTCGAAGTCCTAGCCAGAGTAATTGGAAACAATTGGAGGTAAATGGATACATATTGCTAAGGAAGTATTTAAACTGTCACTATATGCATATGATGTGACCCCACAAATTCCACCAGTGAATTTCTAAGCCTGATAAACAACCTTAGCAGTGTGGCAGAGTATAAAATTGATTTAAACAAATAAGTAGACTTCGTCTACTCAAAAGAGAAACAGGATGAGAAAGAAATTACAGAAATGACACAGTTGACAATAGTCAAAAAGAATATAAAATACCTCAGTGTGACTCTAACATACCAAGTGAAAGATATATATGATAAGAACACATGTCTCAGAAGAAATAAATTGAAGATCTCAGAAATTAGAAAGATCTCCCATCTTCATGTATTGACATTAATATTGTAAAAATGGCCATTTTGCCAAAAGCAACCTACAAATTCAATGCAATTCCCAAGAATACTCCAACTCAATTCTTCACAGATATTTAAATGGCAGTTTGCTAATTTATTTGGAATAAAATAAATCCCAGGATATAGCAAACTATTCTGAAAAAATAAAAGTATTTTGGGGAAATCACCCTCCCTGAGCACAAGTTGTATTACAGAACAATGTATGATGAAAAACTGTATTGTATTGCTATGAAGACAGATAGGTACATCAATGGAATAGAACTGAAACCCAGAAATGAACCCACACAGCTATTGCCACTTGAAAATTGACAAAGGATCTAAAACCATCCACTGGATAAAAAGATAGCATTTTTTTTTTTTAAAAACTGTGCTGTTTCAAATGAAGAACAGAATGTAGAAGAATGCAAATCAATCCATTCCTATCTCCTTGTACAAAGCTCAAGTAAAAGTGGAATAAGACGTCCACATAAAACCAGATAAACTGAAACTAATTAATGAAATAGGAAAAAGCCTTCAACACTTTGGTACTGGTGAAAATTTCCTTAATAGAACACCAAAGGCTTTTGTTCTAAGATCAAGAATCAACAAATGGAACATCATAAAATTTCAAAGTTTCTGTAAGGCAAAGGCACTGTCATTAGTTTCATACAGCAACTAACAGGTTGGGAAAAGATTTTCCCAATCCTACATCCAAAGGAGAGCTAATATCCAATATTTACAAAAAACTCAAGAAGATTTACTCCAGAGAATCAAATAACCCTATTTATTAGTGGGCTACAGTTTTAAACAAATAAATTCTCAACTGATGAATATTGGATGGCTGAGAAGCACATAAGGAAATGTTCAACATCCTTAGTCATTGTGGAAATGCAAATCAAAACAGTCCTAGATTCTACCTCATACCACTCAGAATGGCTAAGTTAAAAAGTCAGGTGACAAAAGTCTCTGGCAAGGGTGTGGAGAGAAAGGAACACTCTGTCACTGTTGAAATTACAAGCTCTTAAAACCACTCTGGAGATCAGGTTTGAGGTTCTTCAGAAAATTGAACATAGTATTTACTACCTGAGGACCCAGCTGTACCATTCGATGGCATATACCCAAAACTTGCTCCTACCTACAACAAGGACACATGCTCCACTATGTTCACACCAGCCTTATTTGTAAAAGACAGAAGCTGGAAAGAACCCAGATGCCTCTCAAAAAAGAAACAGATTCATATGTGTAATGTGGTCCATTTACACATTTACACACAATGGTGTGGTACTCAGCTATTAAATAGAATGACTTCATGAAATTCATAGGCAAATGGATGAAAATAGAAAATATAATCCTGAGTGAAGTAACACAGACACAAATAAATGCACATAGCATGCACTCACTGGTAAGTGGAAATTACTCTAAGAGCTCAGAATATCCAAAATAAACTCACATACACTCTGAAGCTTAACAAGAAAGGACAAAGAGGGACTGCTTCAATCCCAATTAGAAGGGGGAGGAAAAGTATCATGGGTGGCAGATAGAGGAAGGACCCTGTGTGGGAGAGGGGAGTGAAATAGAAAAACAGGAGAGCAGGATCAGATGTGGGAAGAGACAGGAGAGAAGCACAGAGGACCAAGACAATGAGAATAGAAAGAAGGAACAGTGGAGGATTTGGGTAACCTCTAGAATGTCGGAGATACTAAGGATGTGACAGGTTCCTGGACCCAAAAGTGATGACATTGGCCAACATACACAACAACAGTGAAATTAAACCTGAAGACAACACCTGCAGTAGATAGACATGGCCCCCAGTGCAAGGATGGGACCACTCACCCATCTCTTATTAAATCAGAGTTATCCCCGTCTAATGGAAATGCAGGGGCAAATATGGAGCAGAGGCTGAAAGAAAGGCCATGCAGAGATCTGCAGACACCAAAATAGACACTGTTGCTGATGCTGAGCTGTGCTTGCAAATAGGAGTCTGGGATGGCTGTCTTCTGAGAGGCTCTGCCAGCACCTGACTGATACAGATGCAGATATTCACAGCCAACCTTTGAACTGAGACTACAGATCCCATTGGAAGATGTAGGGGAAGGGCTGATGTTGCTGAAGGAGACTATAATTAGAGGTAGAACAACGATATCAATTAACCAAGACCCCTTAGAGCTCTCATGGACCTAACCACCAACCAGAGAATATACATGGTCTGGTACCCTACATATGTAGCAGAGAACTGCCTCATCTCACATCATTGGAAGGGGAACCCCTTGGTCCTTTGGATGCTTGATGTCCCAGAGAAGAGTGATTATAGAGGGGTGAGGAAAGAATGAATGGGACTTGTGGAATCACCCTCTTAGATACAAAAAGGAGGAATGCGTGGAGATGGGGTTCATGGAAAGGGGGTAATATTTGAAATAGAAACAAATACAATGCTTCATAATACCACTAATAAAGGAGTGATATTTTCTATACATACCTTACTGCACAGGTTAGCTTGGAACATTTATTGTTGCCTAGATTCATATTTCTTCCTACAGTACCTGATATCTTGTTTCTCTGAGGAGTGTAGCCTTAGATCTTCCTCTTCATTCAAAGAAGGCATAACACTTAACTCCTTTATCCAAGCAAGGGTGATTGTAAATATGTCTGTAAAAGGCAGGAGACATTTTTAAAATCTAATTGGGAGTCAGCAAAATAATTATTTACAAGCAAAGCTTGTAACACAAACAGTTGTGTTCAATCAATTTACCATTGTTGAAAGCATCCAAGGACCTCTGGCCAGGAAACTGCATATGATGTCGAGAGACATTTAGAATTTCAATATATGTGACTAGAGCACATACTTTCCATTGTGTAGCATACACAATATTTCAAAAATATCATCACGGAAAGAATATTAAGAGCTTTAGGACAAGAAAAAATAGTGAGTGAGACATCAAGGTAGAAGCGTCACAGTAACACCTGGAACTCACATGGAATTCTAATATAAATCCTACGAATTCTATGCTCTATTCAAATCTTATCCCATGTTTATTACCTAACTCAGTCCACCAGTGATTTTCTAGTCCCTGCAGTCTCTGAGGGGCAAGGGTCTGAATCAGCCTTTCCCATTCAGTTATGAGATTACATCACACATCACTGCACCAATGCTGGTATAAGAGGCGCTTGACAGCACAGTCTCCTAAGCACACTTTGCCCTTTCCATTCATGTTGCTCCTTCAGGAATCCCTTGTCTTGGCCCCTGACAGTGTGCACAAAACAGGTACCACTCTGGAATAAAAAGGAAGAGAGTCGACAGGGTTCCTCATTATTCAGAAAGCTTGGATGATCGCCCCGCTACTACAAACAGAACTGACAAGTGAGGCAGCTCCTGACTGGCCTTTGCAGACCTCCAGACGGCACCGTGCAGACCTCGCGACTGCCCGGTACAGACCTCACGACTGCCCCATACATACCTTGTCACTGCCCTGTGCAAACCTCGAGAGTGCCCCGTGCATACCTTGTGACTGCCCCGTGTAGACCTCGCGACTGCCCCGTGCAGACCTCGTGACTGCCCCGTGCAGACCTCGTGACAGCCCCGTGCAGACCTCGTGACAGCCCCGTGCAGACCTCGTGACTGCCCCGTGCAGACCTCGCCACTGCCCTGTGCAGACTCGAGGACAGCCCCTCCCGAGCTTTGGTTGTTTCCTGAGATCAAAGGTTACTCTAGATTTCCATGCTTTGCCTTCCGGACTTCTCCACAGTTCTCAGGAGAGAGAGCCATACTCAGAGGATACAGCTGAACTGATGCTCGCCATGTCTCACAACTGGCAAGTACATTCATTGCCCCTTCACGGGGTAGTAGCCCATTCGCCATTTCTTGTTCAATTTCCTTAAGGACTAAACGGTCAGACGTGTGGAGAGAGGCAAGCGAGCCTCATCCCGGACTTTACCCTCTGACCATGCACCGTGGATTTCCCAGCCTCCACGGCCTGGGAAACTCTTCAGTGTCCCCCAAGACAACTATAACATCGGAGTGCAACAGGGGAATCTGTTGAAGGATTCCCAGCCTCCACAGTCTGGAAGCCCATTCAGTGTCCTCCAAGATGATTATAACACCGGACTCCAATGGGGGAAGCACTTGAAGGGTTCCCAGCCTCTGCCGCCTAGGACCTCCTTCAGTGTCCCCCAACCCGATTACAACACCGTACCGCAACGGGGGAAGCACTTGAACAGCAGAGACCTGAGCGACTTTGCACCTCCGGGACTACTTAGATGGACTCGGCACAAGTTCAGATGCACAAAACCCTATGAAGACCAGAGATTCAAAACAACCTGATGCTCGTGTTACAGAAAAGCTACAGAAACTCAAAGATCATATAAAGGCTTGAGTCAATAAGAGGGCCCTAGACCCCAGAAGGGAACTGACAGAGAACAAGAAATGGATAGTTCCACTTCCTCTGAGGCTTCCTGAGGGCATGAGTAACCCACTGACCAAGGATAGCAGATCACTGAGTAACCCACTGAACAGGGATACCAGAACATCTGCTTTACATCCTGCTACCAGAAAAAGAGTGGCCTCATCTTTAGTGCCCATTCTTGGGAAGATGAAAAAAAAAAAAAGCGGGTTGTGTCTACTGGGTTTGAAGAACATGTGGAATTTGACGTGTTGGTAGCCAGAGTGCCTGCATTATCTACAAAACACAGTACTGGAGAGAACATTGAAAGACACAAAGAAGATCACACTGTGCCTGGGCCACCTTCTGCTGACTCTTCTTCTGACAAACTGGGACAGGTAATTTCCCCACACATTCCAGGTTCCCAACTTCCTTCCCTATCTAGACATGGAGAACTTGGATTTCCCATTTTTCCCACCCAAGACTTTCCGGAAATAACCAAATGTTTCCAATGTTCTATAGGGTTATTCAACATTTGCCCAAGTGTCCAAAATTCTTCCCACAGATCCTGAACGGAAAATCATACATTCTCCCCTTCCAGAAGGAGTGTTTTTTTTTTTCTTCAATCTTTATTAACTTGGGAATTTCTTATTGACATTTCAAATGTTATTCCCTTTCCAGGTTTTCACATTAACATTTTCCTAGCCCCTCCTACTCCCCTTCTATAGGGGTGTTCCTCTCCTGAATCACCCCCACATTACTTCCTTCTCCCAACAATGACATTCACTGGGGGTTCAGAGTTGGGAGGACCAAAGACTTCCCCTTCCACTGGTGCCCCTACTAGGCATTCAGTGATACCTATGATTTTGGAGACCAGGGTCAGTTCATGTAAAGTCTTTGGGTAGTAGTTAGTCTCTGGAAGCTCTGGTTGGTTGGCATGTTTTTTTTTAATATGGGTACTCAATCCCCTTTAGCTCATTTAGGCCTTTCTCTGATTCCTTAAACGGGGTTCCCTTTCTCAGTTCAGAGGTTTGCTGCTGGCATTTGCCTAAGTATTTGCCATATTCTGGCTTTGTCTCTCAGGAGAGATCTACATCCAGTTCCTGTCAGCCTGCACCTCTTTGCTGTTTCATCCATCTTATCTAGTTTGGTGGCTGTAGATGTAGGGGCCCCAATGACTGTTCCTTCATTCTCTTCTCTAAACATTGACATCCTGTGCCCTACTATGGGTATTATTGTTTCCCGTATTAAAGAAGGAGTGAAGCATCCACATTTTGGTCATCCTTCTTGAGATTCCTGTGGTCTGTGCATCTTGGGCAATTCGAGCATTTGGGTCAATATCCACTTATCATTGACTGCATACCATGAGTGTTATTTCAGTGGTTGGGTTACCACACACAAGGTGATATTTTCTAGTTCCATCCACTTGACTATGAATTATATGATGTCATTTTTTAGTTGAGTAGTATTCCATTGTGTAGATGTATCACATTTTCTGTATCCTTTCCTCTCTTGAAGGTCATCTGGGTACATTCCATCTTCTTCTGTGAATATAGTGGAGCATGTGGCTTTGTTGTATGTTGGAGAATGTTTTGGGTATATGCTCAGGGGAGATATACTTGCATACATAGATAGTGCAATGCCCGGTTTTCTATAGAAGCTCTCAGACAGAATCTCAGAATGGATTTTACCAGTCTGCAATCCCACCAACAATGGAGGAGTGCTCTCTTTTTTCTCTAAATCCTTGCCAGAATTTGCTGTCACCTGAGATTTTTTGTAGCCATTCAGACTGGTGTGAGGTGGAATGTCAGGGTTGTTTTGATTTGCATTTGGATTAAACTTCTGAAACTGTAATCCAGCCCATATTAAATGTTTTCCCTTATAAGAATTGCTGTGATGATATTGTCTTTTCACAGCAATAAAGTACTGAGAAAGTCACAAGAATTTTCTTCAGAAGCATATTGGTTTAAATATTTATATTAGAAGAGTGAATTTGAATTCTAAGTGTCTAAGACATAATTTGGTGTCTAGGTATATATGGATTTGTTCAGAGGTCAGCTAAGTAGTAGGAATTATCAGTTTCACGGGTCATTAAAACACACTCAGAATTTATCTACCAAGGTTTGCAAAAATAAAGCAAATTCAGGAATGGAGTGAAATCCAGACTTCAATATTTAAAAAATAAGATGAACATAGAGATTAAAAAACAAGATTTTTGATGATAAATTAGCAACTTTTAAATGAAATGTTTATGATAACCCATGTAATCTACAAATTTTATATAATTTTTTAATATTAATATTAATAATAAAAATAAATTAACTAGCTTGCTAGAATGTGAGGACTTGCGATGAATACCAGGCACATATTCAGTAAGTGGTGTTTGTCAAGTGAGCATAAGTAATATCAAGTCTTATTACTTAAAGCGGAACCTCTTTATTAGTTACTGAAGAAATAAATATAAATTATTGTCAGAGGAAAGTAAATTAATACTGAAACAAATCACAGTATACTAATCTTCCTGTCATTGTAGATTTTTGCCTTGTCTTTATAATACAATTGTTAAGATGGTGTGAGCAGCTTCCTCTTTCTAAGCCCATTTATTCTATGAAACTTGTAAGAGAAACACATGTAGATGTACTACTGGCTTTTAAATATCTTCACAGAGTATTCCAGAGTAGGTAATATTTTACTTCACATTTCAATGATGCACCCATGTTACATTTGGGTCTCATTTTTTGATCTTCCCTACTTCCCTAATAAAGAATGTTCCTCTAGTAAGTCCTCCTCCTTCTTTGGTATTCAGAGGACATACTGGAAGGATGCTATCACCACTTTAGTCCAGCAATTACACCCTACTCTCTCTTGGCTTACCTTGCTAGTCCACTGTAGTAATGGTAAGAATCACAGAAAATCAAGTCATTGCTATTCTACCAGAGGAGTCTCTCTCTTACTCATCTGGCATATTTGAAGCAGAATATATGGAACAAATTTATAGAACTGACATCTATTGAATTTAAAATAAAAATAAATTTCATTAGAGTTGCGGACCTACAGCCATGATAGGAATGAAAGTGAAATAAGAAGGGAGAGGAGTGAAAGCCAGGAAACCAGAGCACCAAACAGCAATCCATCTCTTTTTGAAGGGTTCTTAATGGGGCAGCATCTGAAGGATGTCTATTCTCTCAAAGGTCTCCTACTCTGATAATTAACACTTTTCAACCCAAATTTAGATTAAAAAGTTAAATGGGGCATACATTGTTTTCAAAGTCCAAACTTTGGAGTAAGCTGAATTATGCCTGATGTTTGCGCCTATAAAAATTTGCATTTATTCCTATAATACCCCAGATCAAACTACTGATTTTTGAGATTACTACTGTTCACTGAGAAATTAATAGACAGAAAATCTGCATCATATGATAATGTAAAATCTGTATGACCTCAGAAGAAATTATAGCCGGTATTCTGACTAGTTATATGCTGCCTGACATCCTCACAGTGACAGGCAGCAGCAGTGGGCACAGCTCCAGCAGTCATGAGTTCATGACTTCCAGCAGCTGCTTCTCCCCAGTGCAAAAGCTATGATGTGTTGTGGCAGAAGTGCATGAAATCCACTTGGGCTGACCATATTCTCAGTGCTCATGAGTTACAGGACACAACTTTCTCATCTGTCAGAAGTATGGGTGCTCAGTCACTGGTCATCAGTGAGTTTTAGTGCACATATGATTCCACATGGTACTCCTTAGGTGATGACCATCTTCATCTTGGAGTGTGAAAAGTAGCCATTCTCATTTTCATTCACAGTTAAAGATACTACAATCCTAGAGACAGGAGGTACAAAAATGACTGGTTTTGATCTGAGTTGGAATCTAGACTCTGTCACTTCTCAAACTTATGGTTACAGGAGACCTGTACTCTTACATAATTGGAAATAGAATGGGGCTAACTAGTCCTAAGAATAAAAGAGGAAAGTGGAAATACCAATTCTATTCAGAAACTTTTGTACCTCAGAGCATGCTTTCCTGATCCCCTCTCACATTTAAAGTGAAAAGGAAGTCCTAGGAGTATGGAGTACCATTAAAAATATTTCTACAATAATGCAGGGAAATTATTTTAAACCATACATAGAGGCTAAGGGAGCAGCTCTGTGCTAGAGCAACACTCTGCCTGTATGAGACATGGACTTGACCTTCACATCAGTAAATACCCAGCTGGTGGGGATGTGAGCAATGGGAACATTCCTCCATTGCTGGTGGGAGTGACATTTGGAGGTTTCTCAGAAAACTGGGAATAGTACTAACTCAAAACATAGCTATAACACTCCTGAGCATATACACAAATGATGCTCCACCATCCCACAATCACTTGCTCAATTTTATTTACGATAGCAAGGAATTGAAAACAACCTAGATGACCCTCAGCTGAGGAATGGATATAGAAGACTTGGTACATCTACAGAATGGAATACCATCCAACTATTAAAAAAAAGACATCATGAATTTTGCAGACAAGTGGGTGGAGAATATCATCCTGAGTGATGTAACCCAGTCCCAAAAGGACATGCCTGGTATGTATTCACTAATAAATGATATTAGCCATAAAACACAGGATACTCATGCTACATTCCACAGACCCAAAGAAGCTAAACAAGAAGGAAGGCACAATTGAGAATGCTTGAAACTCACATAGAAGGGGAATAAAAATGTCATTAGAGTCAGATGGAGGGAGGGAACTGGGTGGAAGAGGGGATGAGAAGGTGAATGGGGGGAATTCAGGAAAAGGTGTGGTGAGGAAAAGGAGGGATGGCCAAATGAACATGAGAATGAGTGGAAATCTGCAACTGACAGGAGTAGGGGTGGGCAACTCCAAGATGAGACAGACCTGGGATAAGGGAGGTGACCAAGATCAATGGGATCATCCTTAGCTGTGACTCACAGCACTGGGGATATGGTACCCAAAGAGGCCACTTCCTGTAGCCAAGGCAGGAACCTCGGTGAAAAAAGAGAGACACCATCACATCCATGAAACTTGATGCAAAATCTATCCTGTCTTCAAGAAATGGAGGGACAGGGTATGGATCAAAGACGTAGAGAATGGCCAACCAATAACTGGCCCAACTAGAGATGCATCCCATGGGCAAACACTAATCCCTAACACCATTAATCATGCTCTGTTATGTTTGCTGACAGGAGTCTAGCATGGCTGTCCCCTGAGATTCTCCACCGAGCAACTGACTAAGACAGATGTAGGTAACCACAGCAAAACAGTAGGCAGAACTTGAGGACTTTTATGTAAGAATTAGAAGGAAGGATTTGGGGACCAGGAGGGGACTGGAACACCATAAAAAGACCAACCAAAGCAACTCCCCTGGATCTTTGAGGCTCTCAGAGACTGAACCACCAATGAAAGAACACACACAGGTTAGACCTAGGCCTCCCTGCACAAATGCAGCCTAGATTTCATGTCGGTCCTGAACATATTGGGGTGGGTGTTCCCTAAAGCTGTTGCCTGCATGTGGGATATGTTCTAACTGGGCTGCCATGTCTGGTTTCAGGGGCAGTGGATATGTCTAGTCTTTTAGAGACTTGATGTGTAAGGGTTGGGGGATATCCAGGAGGAACCCTACCTAGTCAGAGGAGAAGGGATTGGGGAATACGGAGAAGGAATAAGGGAGTCAGTGATGAGGAGGGGGCAGTGGGCAGGATGTAAAGTGAATTAAGTTAAAATAAATAATAATAAAGTGGGAAAAAAACCTGAGTGGTGGTGTCACATGTCTTTAATCTCAGCACTTAGGAGGCAGAGGCAGGCAGTATATAAGTGATAAGTGGGTTCAATATAATTCTAAAAGTAGGAAAAGAAATTAAAAGAGGCAAAACAACCTGGAAACGAATAGTAAGGCACGGGGAATCTGTTTACCAAATTGATATTTAATATGCAATTCCAGTATTGGCAAACACAAAACATTAAAGAAAAATCTGGGAATGGAGCCTGCAGCCCCAAAATGCCTAATTGATCTTGAGAGCTGACCTTTAATAGAGCAGAGACACCTCTTTGCAATAACACTAGTGTTACTCAAACCAGACAGCCATATATAATAGAAACTTTGACTATTTAAAAATTACATAGAAATTAAATCAAGGGGTTGGGGATTTAGCTCAGTGGTAGAGCACTTGCCTAGCAAGCACAAGGCCCTGGGTTTGGTCCCCAGCTCCGAAAAAAAAAATTAAATCAAAATAGATCATGGACTTACCTGTAAAACAAGAAAATAGGACACCAATAAAAACGTTAAGACTGAGATAAAAAAAAAAAGAAAAAGAAAAGAAAACTTCAGACCAAGTCCTTGGTAAAGATTCCTTCATATTGATGAACTAAACTTTGATTGTTAAAGGGCACGTTAGGAGGAAACGCTGCAGCAGAAGCTTCTTTCTGTAGCCCTGGCCAACCTGGAACTCTCTGTAGACCAGACTGATCTGAAACTCAGGGATACACCTGCCTCTGCTTCCCTAGTGGTGGGATTAAAGGCATGGGCCACCACTGCATGTCTGGGGTAATATTTTTTTTAATAAAAACTACCAGATTTTAAAAACTACCAGATGAATTCTATCTAATATGTAAAGAACTCAACAAATTAAAAAAAACTAATAGGAAATTCAAACAAGGGTGGATTGAAAACATACAATGATAATTCACCATAAACAAGAAATTCCAAATGAAACGACTAAATTCCAAATTAATCATCTAGCAGAGTTGCACTTGTGCTTGCAAATTGCTTTACAGAGTGACAGATGAGAACTGAAGTGACCTCTGATCTACTGAAGTTCTCCAGAAGTGTGCTAAAAACAAGACAAAGTTACTTCCTGAGACTGGGTCAGTGTTTTGGATGGCTGGGTGTTCCTCCAGAGGACCCAGGTTTAATTCCCAGAATCCATATGGTTGTTCACAACTACCTAGAACTCCAGTTCCAGAAGGTTCCATACCCTCTTCTGACCTCTAAGGACATCAGGCTAACACATGATGCAGACATACATGCAAGCTCAAGGTTCACATTCATAAAAATATTAAAAGGAAGAGAGAGACATTCTCTAGTATTTCACTTGTGCTTTCTACATTCTTCTGTCACACCATGAGGCTCAACCAACCAAATTCAGACACAGGAATCTTACACAGAAGGTAAACCTTACAGGTAGAAAAGGAAGTGTATTTCACACTTATAAACCCATAATTTAGATGAGTCCCTCTTTCAGGGTAGCACAGTTCATAAGGGAGCAATGTAAGCCAGTCCCACTCTGTCTATATTTCCAAGGCCATGTTCCCGCTCTTGACATACCAAGGCTTTTCACTCAAATGTTTCTTTAAAATTCTTTCTGGCAGAGGACTTGGTTATATTGAAAGAGGGAGGTAATGAAACCTTACTGTAGGCAATGAAAAATTAGGTGGGGGATTAGAAAAAAACAATTAGAATATTTTAATAGTGTGTGTTTGAAGAGGAAGACTTGCATGGGAAGATGTTTGAGACAGGGTATTAGTGTGTAACTTTGGCCGTCCTCAAACTCAAAATCCTCCTGAATCAGGCTCTCAAGTGCTTGGATTACTGGGCTATGCCCAAACACCCAGCTGTTAAGTTCTTGATATAGGAAACAGAATAGTGTGTGTGTAAGTGTCAGGGTCAAGAAGACCACCCAGCAGTTTCTACACTTTGTATCAGTTTTCTTTGCTTTAGTCTTTCTGTACCAGGAATGAGATATGTTGAGAAGGTTATAGCATTTCACTTTATTTGGTAAATGTTGATCCCCCTTGTGTAAACCGGTAAAATTTTTGCCTTTAAAGAAGATAAGCTCTGTGATCTCCTTCAAATACATTAAAAAAATATGTACCAAACACTGAGAAGCCTGCCTGACTCAAATGCAAATGCTGTGTCGATGAAATATTAGGTGATGACTAGATATTTCTTTTCCTTTCCACTAAGTAGAACACAAGCACTATTTTACTGTACAAAACAAATTTTCTTTCCATGTTTCAATGAAAACCATATACTGCATACTATTCAGGGTATTACTGAGGCGGCCAAGGTGTAGCTGAGTATAAGCATATGCTTAGCATGCTCAAGGCTTTGTTGTAAATCCTCAACATGTGTATGTGCAATGTGTGCACATTTTTGTCCACTACATCTTAAGAGATATATAGATGACATGTTTTATTTATTAGCATAATAGCAAACTTCCTAATTATTTTCAATACTTCCTTTAAAATGTATTTTATTGGGGCTGGACAGATGGCTCGATGTTAAGAGCACTGGCTGTTCCTCCAGAGGATCCTGGTTTAATTCCTAGGACTCACATGGCAGCGCACAACTGTCTGCAACTTCAGTTCCAGAAGAACCTAAAGAGAGAGAGAAAGAGAGAGGGAGAGAGAGAGAGGGAGAGAGAGAGAGAGAGAGAGAGAGAGAGAGAGAGAAAGAGGTATAGAAACACACACACATATAAATGGGAGGTGAACACAGACTGCACAAAGTTGTCTTCTCATATCACATGCACATAATGGTATGCACAGAGCCCCCATTACATATACATTAATAATGAAATAAAAATGTACAAAGAACATAATGCTAGGCAAATTAAACATACAAGCTAAGTCATTTCCCACTTGAAATAGCATTAATGTCTCTCTCTCTCTCTCTTTTTTTTTTCTAATTCAGAGATAACTTATGCCCTGGCAGAGGGAGGACTTACTTTCCTGTTGGAGCTGACTCCACACTGACTGAACCAATGCTGTGGCCATTAGTGAGACGGGCAAGTTCCTGGCTTGGCACTCAGTGGATGTGGTGATTAGTACAAGGAAGCAGGAAATGTGTGTATCTTCTTATAAACACACCTTGCATTATTTTTGCTCACTGTACTTCTGTGCTTTCTCAAACACAGCTCTGTAACATGGAATGACAGCACAACACCCTATCTGATTGGATCTGTTTTGTTTACCTAGATTTTAACACTGTGACATTGGTTAGTACTCAGAGAATTCAGCAAGCTTAGAAAGAAGACTAGTGCAACAGAATTGATCACAAGGCCTGGAAGTGATTTCTAGCACTGTTATCCATTTGGTAGTGCACATTTTGAAGTTAAATCATTTTTTTCCCTTTTTTTCGGAGATGGGGACCAAACCTAGGGTCTTGCCCTTGCTAGGCAAGCACTCTAACCACTGAGCTAAATCCCCAACCCAGGAGTTCAATCTTTTATGCATATTCATCCCCTCAGTTCTTCTACTTCCTAAAAGGGTGGCTTGGGTAAATATCTTAACCACTGCTTTAATTCAATTTCCTATAAAATGAAAATTAAGTGTTTGTCTCTCTCAAAGACTCTCTCCTTGATTTGCTAAGCTAAGTTTCTTTAACGTCTCCAGGCTTCAGTCCTAGCTCTTCTACTTTATACATGGGGTCTATATCACCTAGCCCTAACAAGCATCCTGCTAAGTAAATCTAGACTGTGCAAATCCAACATACATCGGGGCACCTACATCTGTCTTCAGTAAGAATCTGACAGGTTGGCTTAGCCAGGGTCTCTAATCCAATGTTTCCTTTTAGGAATTCCCTTTCCTTAACGTCTTGTCTATAAACCCTCATTTTTTTGTTACTGATGTAAGTGGAGTTGCAAACACAGAAAGAATAATAATTACTTTTCCACAATTGCAATGGCTGTCATTAAAATGCCACCGTTAGACCTGCCCAGCTCTGCTTTTCGTATCCAGGGCTGCTATGAGCAAAGTTAATTAGTACATGTTAAATACTTCCAACTGTGTCTAGCCATGGACATAGTCCATAAATGTCACATTTAACATCAGTATTTTTTGTGCTTCTTCTGTGGGCATAGAGGCCAGAGGACAATGTTAGAGGTCTTTCCTCAGAGACATCCATCTTCATTTACCCCCTGAGATAGGGCATCTCTTACCCTTAAACTTGCCAAGTAGGACTGGTTGCCCTACGCCTTCCAGGGGACAGCATTATCCTCTGTCAGGCTACCATGTAATGTTTCATGTCCTGCAGTTGCTAAATCAACTCTAAATGTTTTACACACTTTCATTTTCTTACTGTAGAATGCCATAAGTGTGCCTTAGCTTTCCCCAAGTTCTCATCCTATTCTAGTTATGGAAAGGAATTTACTAGATTGAAAGATATATATTTTGGTTTTTTGAGACAGGGTTTCTCTGTGTCAAACTCACTCAGTAGACCTTGCTGGCCTCCATCTCAGAGATATGTCTGCCTCTGACACTTAAGTGCTGGGATTAAAGGCATGAACTACCACACCTGCATAGATGATATATTTTTCAAATATCAACTGCCTGAGAATAAATGCTCACCGCCCTGTAACTTTGCTGGCAGTGACACCATCACCCAGTAGATATTACCTTAACTTGCATTGTTCTGCTACTAGTGAACTGAAACACTGCTAATGTGTTTATTCTGGAAAATTATGGTTAAGACCTTTGCCAATCAGGGATTCAATTTGGATTGTTTTCCATGTAGATGTCAGGCTGCAGCTGAAATATCATTCATTTCGGCTCCCCATTCCCAAGGCAAGAGTGTTCTTTGCCTCAGTGATGCTGTGTTTGGTGATTACTTTTGTGTTAGGCAGGGCAGGCTTTCTTTGAACCTGCTGTGAGATTTCTTAGACAACAAGAAAAGAGGCTTTAAAAGTATTTGTGCAATAGACTTGCTTTCCTGAGTGCCACACGAGGGACTTCCGTTGATAAGGCTTGCATCCTGGGGTGGGGCTCTAGAATTAACACCCATGGAACACCCCCACTCACAATTGACAGTTAAGACCTAAACACAGATAAAATAGAGCAGATGCAGTTCTACTGGATGACTTCAACCTACTCCAGTAAGTGTCCAGCTGACCCAAAGAGTTTCCAGTAAGAAGAAGTTACAATTAATTAAGTTACAAAATTTTATGTGCATCTATATGTGGCAACAACAACTGATGAGTATTCTTACTATGGTGAACTATAAAACCCTTTTAAGAGACTCATATATAGTCTTGTCTGCTGCCAAAGTATGACATATAGTAAAAATGAGGCCTTATTGTCTATTTGCCTGCTCATTTCTTCTGCCTTTTCTTTTCCAGCTAAAATATGTCAATGTCATAAATTTATTGGTTTTCTTTGATAGCATCAATATGAAGTCTTATGTATAGATTAAAATGAAAATTTAGGATTTTTCCAAGTCTCAACTTTCTCTCCAATCAGACATTGTTGTATAAGTTAAATTCAAATAACAATCACCTTTGCTTCATTCAAGCCTCCAAAATCTTACAACTTGTGAACAATAAAATATTATAGGTACCTTACAATCTTTAAAATATTTTGTATGAGTACTAAGAAAGCTATATAACTTATATTAAAATGCTGTTTTTTTGATGTTGTTGTTGTTGTTTTGTTTAGTTTTGTTTTTGAGACAGGGTTTCTCTGTGTAGCCTTGATTATACTGACCAGCCTTGAACTCACAGAGATCAGCGTTCCTCTGCCTACCAAGTGTGGGGATTAAAGTTATGTGCCACCGCTATCCAGTTGAAATGCTGTTTTTATTATAACAATAATTAAGAAAATCCATGAGACAAGAGAATGAATCAAAACCGAATTAAGGTGTCAACACAGGTGTTACTTTTTACAAGTCTTCAGTGAAGAAGAAGGTAAAGGTTTAATTTTTTTCAAAGCTATAATTCATATTATGTAGAGAAATAATTTATCTATACATGATTTATATATAACAACAATTAAACTTGTTTAAAACTCAGCATAATAACAGCAGAAAATTGTAATTACTAATTAGGAAAAAACACAGTATATTTATATTTTGGTTTCCTGGTATCAACAGGTCTTTATCCAATTTTTTTGAGACAGATTGTATATGAGTTTCTTCCCATGTGAGGGCATTACAACAGAATGTAATAACTTCCAAAAGAGCTAATGTTTTGAGCTACTTGTAACAGTAAGGCAAAAATGAGAACATTTATCCAAATAAGTTTTTCTTTTTTGCTAATAGCACATATATCTTTTAATGTTAATAGAACAAATATTTCCCTAGAGATTTAAAAGCCACTATTACCATTCTCATTATAGTATAATCAGATTATAATGTGGACCAGAAGTCTATTATTCAGGGCAGCAAAAGAGAAGCAACTGGCTGAACCCCAGAAAAGCAGCACTTCAGTACTACGTGTGCTCACTCAGAATAATGAAGCAGCTACTTCTGCAGAGGTCCAGACTGGAGCCGAGAAAGCCTCTCTGAGAGTATTAGCGTTCAGAGTGCACAAAGAGACCCAGACAAGAACTGGGCACCAATAACATGAATGTGAATGAGCTCTACAGAGGGTCTCCTTCAAAAATGTAATAGCTAATCCTACCTCAACCTATGAAGTCTCAGGAAATATGACATGAAATTCCCCGACTCTCACACTCCTCCAATCCCTATTATTTATGTGAACAGTAAGGTTCTAATTCCACTAGGATTTTATGTGTATTACAAAACATCAGAAGTTGGGGTTGGGGATTTAGCTCAGTGGTAGAGTGCTTGCCTAGCAAGCGCAAGAACCTGGGTGGAGTCCTCAGCTCCAAAGAAAAAATCAGAGGATACAAATGCCATATAATCTAATGAAATACTCTCTCCTTACAATTTGCTGGAAGCATTAATGTCACACCTTTCTGCTTCTATACTTCCCATATTCCTTTCTTTGTGAAGAAAAGAAATCTTAAGGAAACCAGAACCAATTTAAAATAATTCCCACCTTTTCCTATCCAAATTTCCAAGAAAACGCTTGTATGTGTGTTTCAAATGTGATCATGAATGAAATATGAATCTATGAACACAGAGATTGGCTGCTAGCTGAATCATTTTGTCTGCAAATATCAATGATAGCAAATAACTTATTTCAAATATGTTTATTTTTTAATATAACAAAAGAGGCCAAATAAATATTTTCATGATTAATCTTCCTAAATAGGCTGCCTAAATGCTCACCTACAATGATTCTAAGTTCAGAGTTAATGCATACACCTCTATCTTAACAAATCATGCAACATAAAATAAAAACAACCACTTCACTGTAACAATTTTGAAAGTGCACTTAATACAGTGCTGTTACTATGGTAACCCAGGCAGACTAGTTTTTTGAAAGAATAACATCAGAGTCTAAACAAGGTCATGTCATGGTGTTTTACTCTTCTTTCCTCACAAATGTTTCTTTTGCAAAAGCCTCAATAGAACAATATCTACATAATTAGTCATTTTGACTAGATTCTTTTGTTTCAGTAATTATTTCTAAAGACTGTTTTTTAGAACACTGTCCAATAAAATAACCTAACTAGGGCTGGGCGATGGCTCAACTGGTAGGACGTCTGCGTAGCAAACCGAAGCCCTGAGTTTGATGTCCATCACCACATAATACTGGTTGTTGTTGTTGCACATTTATGTAATCCCAGCACTTATGAGGGAAACAGAAAGAAGGAAGTAGGATGTTAAGCTTGCTACATAATGAATTTGAAGCTAGTCAGTCCTATGTGTGGCCTATCCCTGTCTTTTTTAAATTTTTATGTGAGATGTGTACATTTTGTTTCGTTCTGTTCTGTTCTGTTTTTTGTTTTCTCCTTCAAGACAGGGCTTTTCTGTGTAACTCTAGCTATCCTGGAATTCACTCTATAGACAAGGGTGGCCTTAAATTCAAAGATCTACCTGCCTCTTCTGGGACTAAAGGGATGCACTGATACCACCTGGCATGAGACCCAATCTTAAAGAAAAAAATGGGAAGAAAGGAAGGAAAGAAAGAAGGAAGGAAGGAAGGATGGACGGAAGGAAGAAAAGAAGGAAGGAAATGAAACCTGAACACAATTCAACGTCAAAATTTTGCCATGCCAAGTTCTAGACTTTTTGGTACAAAAATTGTTTATGTATCTGTTATGCAGCAATATTATTTTTTTTAAAAAACTTTAGTGATATGATCAACAAAATTAATAAACGACCACTCCATTTTTCTCTCCAGGGCATTCATGCAGCAAGCACACCTATAAAGTCTATACCATGTTTTCAGGACAATTCATACAATGATTCTGTGAAGTAAATAGATATAGGTATTATTAACTCCACTTTAAAGATATAGCTATGTGTAAGACAAAAACAGCTGTGACAAGTGGGGTCAAGGGAAACAGAAGGAGGAAGCAGAATTACCCCTTACACTGCCAGGTGAGACTGGAAGAGCCCTGTGGCAGAGTAAACACATCGCACACCACACTCAGGACCCTGAGCACGAGCCTGGTATCACAAAATAAAAATAAGGAGCCAGACAGGTTTACTCACTTCTGTAATCCCAGAACTTGAGTGGTTATGGCAGGAGGATCAGACCTTCACGGTCACTCTCAGCTGCATGTCATCTGAATGTCATCTTTTATCTGTGGCCTTGAAGGATGTGTGAGAGATATGTGCTAAGGGTTTTACTATCACTGCTTACACAAAATAGTATAATAGAATCCTTTCAAAAATATTTGGTTTTAAACCGCCATAAATTTACCACTTTAACCATTACTTAGTATATACAGTTAAAGTAAGCTGTATAATTTTAAATCAGATATAAGGAAATAATAATAATGTAATCTCATATTGTTTTGTTTTTGAGAAAAGAATATATTTTACTATCAGTTTACATATATATGTAGCAGATAAGTCATCAATGCATCAAATATATCAATGTAAAACTGTACCACATTAAACTATAGTTAAATAGGATATATATATATATATATATATATATATATATATATATATATATATTTACTAGTACAGAACTGCTTCATTTATAGATAAATTATGCTGGCTCAAACTTCTGTTCACATTCCCAAGCCCCCTGTGATACTGGGGACAAAGCATTCATTTCCTCATAAGCCAACTGTTCAAACACAGGGTTCAGAAAACAACCTGATGGAGGCAGTTCTTTTTCTCTACCTTGGGTGCTTAGGGACTGAACTCAGGCTGTCAAGTTTTGCTTCAGGAGACTTTATTGTGAAGCCATTTTGCTGGCCCATCCCAACCTTCATTGTATTTCTTCTTACATAGTGCTAAGGACTGACCACAGAGCTCCATGAATGACAGGTAAGCCATATATTATTATTTTGAGACAGGACCTCATTATGTTGCCAGGTTGGCCTGAACTCACCCTGCAAATAAGACAGACCTAGGACTTGTAATCCTTTTATGTTGTTAAAGGTCTTTATGTAAACATAAGTTCCTCAAGGGTGAGTCTCAATGCTGAGCTTCGTGATTGTAGATGGTGTGAAGACCCTAAGCAGTCTACCTTAGAATGTCCCTTTGAAAGTCACTAAGTGTTCACGCTTGTGTCTGAGCATGCCTGTGACTATCCAAATCTGTCAAATGTGTTCGCTGTGTGTGGGGAGTTTGGCATCCGTGTCTTTCCAGGCATTCTCTACCTTATTTTTTCAGACAAGGTCTATGATTTAACCTGCAGCTCAATGACACATAATATGACGGGCAGGCAAGTCACAGTGTCTATCTCCCCAGAGCTGGAGTCATAGGTGTTTGCTGCCTTGCCCAGCCTTTACATGGGTGTTGGGGACCAAATTCATTACAGCCCTAAAATGTATGCTTAGCAGGGCACCAGCCCTTACCAATCTGAAAGCTAAACATGTGATCAGACATCACCGATCTATACAGAGTTCCCCTTGTTTTGCTGCAGTCTGCTTACTTGCAGTGACCACCAATGTGATAAAAGCACTGATTTATGTTTTTCTTTGTTCCGTATCAAACAAAATATTATGTGATCACCTCCAGTGGTTATAACCTGAGTCTGTGCTCCCAGGCTACCTCCATTTAGGTTTGCCTCAAGAATTAACTATCTCTTATTTCCTGAGGTGAGTGCTGTATTTGGTGTCAATAGCACCTACCAGCAATTTTAACTTCTTAATGAATATATTACTACTATAATCTATCCCAAGACTCATTTATATCTAAGACAGGAGGCAGATGTTTCTGATAATTTAGTAAAAGAAGCCATATAGCATCTTTTACCAAATCAACTGTCAATTCTATAAATCATGGTGCATACTAGTACTGTCTACTGCCATTCCTTAGTTAGAACTAAAATTATGGAATTCGTGGGGATGTGTTCCATCACTGAGGCACTCAATTAAATTCTATCACTTAACAAGAATGGCTACATTATCAATACTATTCTAGCACAGACCCTATGTCATACTGTGAATGTTCAGGGACACAAATATCACGGTGCTAACAGTGCCCTCATCTGACATGGCATCAGATACATGTTAGAGCAACAGTAGTTTTGTACTTCGGAATATATGTCCCAATAGAGCCGCACAGAAACGGTTACTGAGAACAATTTACTTGAGTATTTAAAAAGTACTTTACTAATCTGCATTAGTCCCAACAGAAGAGCAGTGGCAAGTCATAGCAGGATGCCATGGAGATGAGAAACTGGAGCGATCAGATAACTCAATTTGCATTTAAATGGGCTGTAAACAATCCTTACAAGTTCGTCAAAGAAAATGATTAAAAATATACGGGGCTGGGGATTTAGCTCAGTGGTAGAGCGCTTACCTAGGAAGCGCAAGGCCCTGGGTTCGGTCCCCAGCTCCGAAAAAAAGAACCAAAAAAAAAAAAAAAGTTAAAAATATACTTGGTTGCGAGTGGTATTCTTGTGCACCTAACCATTTTTTAACCTCATTAATAAACAAGAAAATTTCAACCTCCCTAACTCCCCCAAGAAAAAACAACAGAAAGCTCAAAAAAAAAAAAAAACACTCTAAAGGACTAAATTAAAACCCCAGGCAGCCATAGGTTTAAAGCCACTGAGGAACAGACAGGATTGAAACAGCGTCCGAATTCTTACCAACTGACTGTAAGTCTTACTGATATTAACTGCTAATTGAAATGAGATAAAAACTGTATTCAAGGCTAAACAGAGATGACCGGGGTCTGGATCCTCAGCAGAACAAAGAGCAGGGATGTCAGAGTCCAGGGCAACAGATTGCAGTAGTAAGGGCTCAGATGGGAGACCCCAGCCTACCTTTATGGGTGCTGTAAAGGGCTGGAAATGTCATGGTGAAGAAAGTCGTAGAGTATTTGCCAGGCAGCATTTACTGGATGAGGAAAGGCTCTTCTTGTGTCACGGTACCAGCACAGGCACTGGATGAAAAAAGCCAAGCAGGAATGCAGTGAACAGTGGCTCGCACTCTGTACGTATATCTGTGGCAAAATTGTGGTTCTGTGAAGATTTCAAAGAAGAAGGAAAACAATATCACAATTCAAATAAATTAACTGTTCATACCATTTAGTCACACAGTGCAACTAACTATCAGCATATCCATAAAACCCTATCCTGTGGGTTCACTGTCACTTTCTCCTATGCAGAAACCACTTGCTGGACCTCTTTAGTGGCTGAGAAACCGGAGAATCTGAGGTGACTACGGGGCAATGGTTTTTGTGATTTCTGAATATCCTAGAACCAACTCAAACAATTTTGTACTTTTTCAAGTGTAATAAAACTATAGGAAAAGAGTCTATGAATAAAAGGAAGAAAAATACATGCTTTGTTCTATGACTTTAAACTTAGGTAAACGTAGAAATATCACGGGTACTGAGACAACTTTGTAAGTAGCAAGTTACTATAAACATACACCCAGAGCACGTACTCTATGACCTCCTCATAATCACAGAACGCTTATGGCTCATTATTGTTTTTTATTGCTGCTCTGCAGTAGTCTTTGTTTTGGGGACAGTATTTCATTTATGCACCCCAGGATGACTGACCATCCTATGGCTTCAGCCTCCTCAGTGCTGGGATTGCAGAGGTGTGGTGGCCTGCCACACCCAATTTATCATCTTTTCTCAGTACATGCTAGATCTGTCTCCATTAGATCTTTGTTACTAATGCAAACTTCCTAACTAAATGAACTTGGCATCACCTAAGCATGGTAAAGAGCCAGAGAAGAAGGTCAAGACTTCTGAATTGACCAGGCATCTGACGTGATTCTAAGCAATGAGTACATGGACCACTGGCACCTACAATGGCATCCTGAGCATTTCTATGAGGACAAGTTGCTTGCACTTTAGCAGTTGTGATACAGCTCCCAAGACATATGAACGTTGAGAGATTACTGCAGAGTTCTATAAGTGTAAGTTTTAGATATATTGGCAAATGGTTGACTAAAATCCTAGCACAACCTAAAAACCAAATAAAATATTTCAGATGAGGAGATTGCTAACAGGGTGCCAAGCACATCTAATTAGATGTGTAATGCTGTTGGATGAGTTTTCATCATGACCTTTACTGTCGTAGTTATCATTCCCAATAGTTCTTTGTTTATGCTGACAATTCACTAGTGTGAATACAAAATCATACACTAACTTGTGGATCATTTGGCAACAGGCCCCTCCTCTCATCCCATTTTAGTTCAAATTGTTAAAACAGATCATATAGTCCAGGTCCATGAGAATCACTGACCGGCTGTTCAGGTGATCGGCCAGGCAGAAATTTGCAAAGCCTACCTTATGGAAGGGAGCAGGAAATACTGGAAACTGAGAAAAAGAAAGGAAAAAAATGAGAAAACATAGAAACAGTTCTCTAGTTCAACCTGACCATTCAGAGTGACTGCTGGTAAAAAGGAAACCAATAAATCACACGCATACACAAAGCCCAGACAACGAGGGTGGGTAAAGTTATAAAGTAGGAAGGAGTTGAATGCAAAATTGGAAGGTAAACAGTGGATGTTTGTGTGGTTGTTGTTGGAAAAGCAGAAAGGAAGGGGAGGGAGAATATGCTAGCAATAGTGGTTTGTTCCCATAGGGCTTCATTTAGAAGGCTGAGGCAGCAATGCAACAAGTTTGAGGCTAGCCTGTGCTACGGAGTAAGATCCTGTCAAGAAAAAATAAGTGATGGAAGCACAAGAGGCAACCTGTTGTTAGACTACAAAGCATTTGCTGGATAGGAGAACACTTGGCTGACTACAAAGCTCTTCTTTGCCTATAAAAGACAGGAAGGGCCAGACTGTGGTGGCTCATGCCTCTAATTCCAAAAAAGGGAGGAAGATGCAGGCAGATCTCTGAATTGGTGGCCAGCCTGGTCTACAATGTGAGTTCTAGGACAGCTGCACTTCTTTGCTTAATCCATCTTGTCTAATTGGGTGGCTGTATATGCATGGGCCACATGTGGGGCAGACTCTGAATGGGTGTTCCTTCTGTGTCTGTTTTAATCTTTGCCTCTCTATTCCCTGCCAAGGGTATTCTTGTTCCACTTTTAAAGAAGGAGTGAAACATTCATATTTTGATCATCTGTCTTGAGTTTCATTTGTTCTAGGCATCTAGGGTAATTAAAGCATTTGGGCTAATAGCCACTTATTAATGAGTTCATACCATGTGGGTTTTTCTGTGATTGGGTTACCTCAACCAGGATGATATTTTCCAGTTCCAACCATTTGCCTACAAATTTCATAAAGTCATTGTTTTTGATAGCTGAGTAATATTCCATTGTGTAGATGTACCACATTTTCTGAATCCATTCCTCTGTTGAAGGGCATCTGTGTTCTTTCCAGTTTCTGGGTATTATAAATAAGGCTGCGATGAACATAGTGGAGCACGTGTCTTTTTTATATGTTGGGGCATCTTATGGGTATATGCCCAAGAGAGGTATAGATGTATGGTCAGGCAGTCCAATGTCCAGTTTTCTGAGGAACCTCCAGACTGATTTCCAGAATGGTTGTACGAGTCTTCAATCCCAACAACAATGGAGGAGTTCCCTCTTTCTCTGCATTCTCGCCAGGATCTACTGTCATCTGAGTTTTTGATCTTAGCCATTCTCACTGGTGTGAGGTGAAATCTCAGGGTTGTTTTGATTTGCATTTCCCTTATGACTAAAGATGTTGAACATTTCTTTAGGTCTTTCTCATCCACTCGGCATTCCTCAACTTTGAATTCTTTGTTTAGCTGTGAACCCCACTTTTAATAGGATTATTTGTCTCCATGCGGTCTAACTTCTTTAGTTCTTTGTATATTTTGGATATAAGGCCTCTATCTGTTGCTGGATTGGTAAAGATCTTTTCCCAATCTGTTGGTTGCTGTTTTGTCCTAATCACAGTGTTCTTTGCCTTACAGAAGCTTTGCAGTTTTATGAGATCCCATTTGTCGATTCTTGATCTTAGAATATAAGAAATTGGTGTTTTGTTCAGGAAATTTTGCCTCTGTGTGTCCCAAGCCACACTGTATTTTTAATAGGGAGCAGAATTTTTACAAAGAAAATATTCTTTTGGTAAAGAGAAACAAGGTTTACTTTGTTAGTATCTGGAAGTCTAACTGTGTCTTATTTTTCAAAAAGATGATGGCTGCTTTCAGTTTATGCAAGAGGCTGCATGCCAGAAGGAAACAGGAAGAAGAGGGGGTAATCAGACATGATCAATAACAGGTGAGTTATTATCCCCTTGCCTATGTCAACGGCATGTTTGCTGCTTCAGAGACATTAAGGGAGTTTTCCTTTTGCTACTGTGAATGCTATCGTTTGTTCTGGTAATCGTCGTAGTACATTATGGAGGACTGAATATGTAGCTACAGTGACCAATATGAAAACAATTGCTTTGTCACAATTTTAAGTTTTACCATAGACTCCTGGAGTACAGCAGCCTGGACCCCATCACTGTCCTAACTGTAGGACTTGCTGTACCTTTTACTTCCAATTACAGCACTAATTTTCCAATGTTCACTTCATTTTCAAGAGGCATATTGGTCTTGCTCCAACGGTTGCTTGCTTGCTTCTAGCCCTTTTCATATTTGTTTAAACAGACTTGATTATTATTCAGATTTACTCTTCGGATTACCGCTAATGGCCTTCTTAAATCTCCTGTCCTCCTGGCTCTCAATCACATTTCTATTTTCACACTAATTTAAACTACTACTAACCACTGTGACTCATCAATATCTCCTCATCCCTCTATTTGTTTTAAATCAAAAATCTTGTGCGAACTGAGTGACAAAAGCACACTTCAACATCTTTCTAGGTCCAGGGCATCTAGGACTATTGGAGTAGAGATATGATAAGTCCATAGAAACTATTTTAGAAATGAAGGATGTTCTGAGTTACCCTGTGTGAAGTCACTTACTTTTACAGATTTTCTGGATTCTGAGCTGCTGCTTGTAGCCCAGCCAGAAAGCCTGGAATTAGATGCTGAGAACCACTGTACTTGGTCAAGGTCAGAATCCTAAGGGAGGTGTATGGAATGGAAACTGACTCTCAATACTATTATTGTTATCAGTCAGAGATCCATAAATGATCCCATAACTTGGTTTTTACTTTCCAAAATTATTCAGTCCCTCTTTTTTGATATGAACAGGGTGGCCAGTAACAGTTTGCAAGCATTGCCTTTGGGTTGATTAACTTTAAAAACATTCTCCAAAATAGAGATGAGTGTCTGAGTTTTCTCAGAGGAAGAGGCTCTCTGTGTGCTCTAGTTGTATTGTTCACTGGACCTTAAGGAAACACATATCATAACTCTGGATAGGGGCTCTTTACTCAGATCTTTTCTCCCCAAAGGAGAATGATCAGAGGCTACATGTAAGGAAATAATTGCAGGAGCTGCACATTCTGAAGCCATAGTCGAGTATTCAGGGCACAAGGAACTTAATTGGATCAATCCTTGGTATGCAATGAGATACTTCAGGCGAAGAAGAGGAAAGGGCACTTGGGCATGGCTGAGGCACAAAATGAGGTCTCAATACTAAAAAGAAAAAGGATTGGTGTAGTTCTTCATCTTAATAAATATGTAGAATTTTTTTATTGTTTTTTCTCTCCATGCTTGGTTACTGAAAGATTGACATAATTTATGTATTTTTATTTACATTTTAATTGTTATTCCCTTTCGCTGTTTCACCTCCAGGAACCAACTCTCCCATCCCTCTTCCCCTGATTGTATGAAGGAGCTCCTTATACACCTACCACCTACTCCCTCCAAACTCCATTCTCTGACATTCCCCTACCCTGGGACCTTGAGACTTGACAGGACAAAGGGCCTCTCCTTCCAAGTCCATCCTCTGCTACATATATGGCTAGAGTTATAGGTCAATCCCTGTGTACTCTTAGGATTTTGGCTTGGTCCCTGTTATTTCCTGGGGGAAGGATATTTTTAAAGTTGTCACAGATATAATTTTAAGGAAACAGGTGCGAACCAGAGAAGAAAGTGTTGCTATAAACCTAAGCACACATCTATGGAAGGAAACTAATTAGAATGGCCAGGAATTCTTATGATACCCAGCCATACTTCTCCAGATTTCCAGTGAATTTTTGTCTCTGAACTCAGCCATTTAACATTAAAGGAAGGCCATTCTAACTCAAAGAATCCATGCACACATCCTTATATTTATAGGTCTTCAGGAAATAATAAAGATAATATCCCCAAGGAGTGAACTGCTTATTAGTTTTAATACAAAATTCTCAATTCACAATGACAAACAACAGAATGGTCAGAAAAGAAAGAGATAGACAACACATAAACAAATAAATGTATATAAGGAGACAATTAATGGTGGCTACAAGACAATAATACACTTCCGAAAAGGGTCATTTGGAGGCATCTCACTAGAATCTTGATGTCTGTTACCAGCAGTAAAAAATGGTCATCTCTATGTTCAACAGAAGGTGTTATATCAAGCAGTACTTCTAGAAGTGACAAGATAAATGACAATTTCTATAGGCAATTTAGACCAGGGTATCACAGGTCCCTCAACCACTCTGTTGAATTTCTTTGTCTTGGTTCCCTGTGGAATGCCTCAGGTTGTACCTTGAAAGAAATCTACAGACATCAGGGTCATAGTCCATGATGAAATGTATAAGTTGCTCAGACTGATTACAATTTCAAAAAGATAAATCTATGGCTTCACAATATTACAGGGTAAAATCAATAGACAGGTCAGAATGACCAAATCTTGGAGGGAAACATTTTCAATAGACTAACTATAAATGCAAATTACCAGATTCAGTTTTAAAGACACACATCCTGTTTGGCTAATGCAGGGGAAACAAGAAAACAGTTTAACAAGAGGCAAGAACATGTGGTTAGCTAGGTCATCTTCTCATTTTCTAGAAGAGAGTTGGGTGCTCTGCCACAAAACTTATCAGGGCAGGGGGTAGAACCGCGAGACAGCTTGAGCTTGGAAAAGATGGAGAGATCTTTGTCCTCATAGCAAATGTAAAAAGAAAATAGCCAAACTCATGCAGAATGACAAAGGGTGCAAACCCATCAGGCATGGAGATTGGTATCTAATGAGGTGCTTTTAATGGGTGAAGACAATAAAACAGGGTAGTGAAGAAGGTATTTATAAATAAAACCTAAGGTTGTATTTACACAAGGTTGTCTTTATAACCATAACCAGTTTTAAAAAATGATTAATAATTGAAATCAATAATTCTTTCATATTTTGTTAACAAAGTGTTTCTATAGATTTTTGTGTTTTCTTTCATCAAATTCTTTATCATGCAATATAATATCAATTAAGAAAATACAATCGTTTTCATATTCATTTCGAATTTGAAATACTAAAAGAATGTGCCATAAATCCCATTTCACCTATTCTAAATGTATAACAGGTTTGACATTGTAGAATTGATAATTATATCACATTCAGTATAACTATGACCTGGTTAAATATATCATTCATTTCGATTTGTATGTAGGATCATTCTAATTTATGAAGGTACCATTAAAATCTGGTCATTAATTTCATTTACAAATTATTCACAATATAAGGAAGTATGATGTTGTCTCAAGTTGACAAGAAGTAGACTCGTGATGGCTATTTTTGGTTGCCTACTTGATTACAACTGAAATTATATAAAACCATAAAATAATGGGCATATCTTTGAAGGACTTCTGCTTTCACTCAAAGTGAAAAGATCTACTTCTAGTCTGAATATGTAAAATACAAAAACATACATTGAATCCAGATATTTAAATCTGCTACAATGTGGGCAATTCCTTCTATTGGAAGCCTATATGAGGACATGGAAGAAAGAAGTGTTTGTTCTTATCCTGCTTGCTCTGTCTTGATAGCAAGTTTATTTCATTACTAGCATTAAATCTTAATTTGAAAGAATTCCAAAACCACTGAAGACAACTTAAAACATCATTCTTGGTGATGGAGCAGCTATAAGATTCTTGAACTTAACTTTAACAGCCAGCCATTGTTGGATTAGCTGTACAAGAGCCAGTAAGTCACTCAAATAAATCTCTCCTCTCCCCAGAAGAGATCTATACTTCTCTATCTGTTCATCTACCTACTATGATACCTAGATACCTAGACATATAAATAGATACATAGATTTATGTTAGGTTGTGTCAAATTTTTATAGACCCAGGATAGAGTAGGTGCCTCCAACCATGTCACAGGGACTTGGTTCTTAATTCTTCTCTATCCAAGATATCTGTTACTGCTGTGGAAGCAAACTTCCTCCATAAATTAGTACTCAGTTAAACAGGACATAAAACTGTGTGAGAGTTTATAGGTATTTTAAGAATAAAGATAAAGAATGCCAGTAAATAATTTGGGTTTCAATTAAACTTCATGCATTTAGACTCTGTCTTTAGCACTATATTTCACGGCTCACAACTCTGTTTTTTTCCCTGAGGCCTACAGGCACAATGGACAACCAGGAAGACACTGCTTCAAGCACTTGCCAGTCAAATCCCATTAAAGCACACTCTGCAGGAGTAAACTACACCCTCAATCTTGCACTCCATTTTCTGATGCACAACTCTGACTACTTTCATGGAGAACAGCTGTGACAAGGTCTAAACACGTAAGATCCTGCCCCAATTCCTTGTGTAGTCAGACCCCTTAAAGCACACCCAGGAACCTTAAATAGCACCCCAATCCCTAGGGTCCTTTATCTGGAGAACAACTTCCACATTCTTTGCTCTAGATTAATCTGGTAACAGAGTCCCCAATCAAAACCTATACTAGGTACCATAGAAACAAGTTAAGAACCAAAAACCCAAGAGGCCACATAGGCCATAAATACCCGTGGATAGACTCCTACTGGGTTTGAACTTTTGCAAGTAACCTGTGCTCTGGGACACTCAGAGCAGAAGTCAGAGAGAAAACAGGAATCAATGGATTGGGGCATCCAAAAGCACTTTTCCTACACTGATAATCTCAGAAATCATCTTGTAAATCTGTAATAATTGCAAAATCAAGAGGGCTAAAGGCCAAAATAAGATCACAATCAATAACACCCAGGGCAATTGCTAAAACCATGTTCTAGCTATCCTAAAGCAGTCTGTCATGAATATTAAATCACAGGTGCAGCAGAAAATAACCTTAAATCTAATACTATGAACATGGTAGAGAACTTTAAAGAAGTAATGAATAAGCCCTGTTAATAAATATAGGAAAACATGATCAAATGATTGAAGAAAATGAATAAGATTGTTCAAGGCCTGAAAAGAAAAATAGAAGAAATGAGAAAAACATAAAATAAAGAAACCCTGGTGACAGAAACCCTAGGTAAGAGAACAGAATCTATAGATGCAAACATCAACAAGACAATACAAGACATGGGAGCGGCAATCGCAGGCATAGGAGACAGAAGGAATTAATCTATCAGTAAAGAAAAATAGTAAATCTAAAACCTCCGGGAAATATGGGACATATGAAAAAAGAAAAAAAAAAACAAACAAACCTAAGTGCAATAGTAATAAATGTAGAAGATTCTCAGTTCAAAAGTCCAGGAAATATTTTCAACAAAGTAATAGAAGAAAAGTCCCTTAACCTAAGGGAAAAGATGTCAATGAATGTACATGAAGTTTACAGAACAAGAAATATGTTGGACTAAAAGAGAAGAAAACAAACAACTGTGTCCACATAATAATCAAAACACTTAATCTACAGAAAAATGATATTAAATGGTACAAGGCAAAAAGCCTAAGAAACAAACATAGGCAAACTTAACAAAATTATATTAATTTTCAGCAGAACGTCTAAAAGCCAGAAGGGCTTAGGCAGATGTCTTAAATACACTAAGAGAACACAGATATAGTAAAAGATCACCATGGATTAAAGCTGGGATTAAAAATCAAGAAAAGTCTCTACAAACTCATGTAAGTTGAACAACTCTTTACCAAATGACTGATGGTCTCAAGAGACATACAGAAATTAAAGACTTTCTAAAATTTAGTGAAAATGAAGGAGTAGCATACACAAACTCATGAGAAACAATGAGAGAATTGAAAAGAGGAAAGTTCACTTCATAAAGGGCCTTTCCAATCCAATCAGAGAGATCACGTACGAGCAACTTAAAAACACAGGGGAAACATCTAGATGAAAAAAAAAAAGAAAAAGAAAAAGGGAGGGAGACAGAAGGATGTTATCAAACTCAAGGCTGGAATCAGTAAATTAGAAAAAAAGGAACACAATAATATTATCAAGGATCCCAAGAGTTGATAAAATTAAGAAGTTAGCCAATCTAATTCAAACCTGGAGGGACACTATCCTAACTAACAAAATAGAAAAATGAAGGGAAGCATAACAAGGAACAATGAGATAATTCAAAGAATCCTTAAGTTTACTACAAAAGCATATACTCCTTAACATTGGAAAATCAGAACAAAATAGTCAATTTCCAATTTAAATCAAGATCAGGTAAACAACTTAAATGGAGTTAAAGCCCCTAAGGAAATAGAATCATTAAAAGTCTCCAAACAAAAAAACAAAACAAAACAAAACAAAAAAAAAAGGGGGTGTAGAACTTGGCAGATAGGAACACATGTGGGAATCCCCCTTCTCTAAGGTGAAGGATAGGGAGCAATGGAAGAGGAGCATGTGAGAGTGGGAATGGGATGAGAGGACTTGGAAAAGGCTGTAAACCAGATGCAAAGGGAAGAGATGAAGGGAATTAAAACAAAGGACTTATTGGCCATATGACCTAATTCTCCCCCAGTTTTCCTTACTGTGTAGCAGTCTAACTATCCCTAACTTATGTTCCTTGTCTCACACACCTGTGGGCCCCTCAGACATGGGCACAGAGCTGTCACACAGAAGAGCATGGAGGAATATTTGTTGATTGTTTGCTGAGAAGGGGGCCAGCTGTAGAACACACTCCCTGTCATATTTTGAAATTTGCCAACTATCAACCTTCTAGGACACTTGTGGAAGCTGATTTCTACCAATTGTGGATGACAGAAATTTTCTTCAGTCCTTTAAGGGGAGAAAATGCAAAGCTGGGAGTAGGGGAGAAAGCCCTCTGAATCCTGAGTGAAAGCTGTGTGTGGAGTTCCTCTACATGCTTTCTGGTAAATCAAGGAAGAACCAGGCAAAAGGGTGCTTTCCTGGTATACTAGGACATTGTAATCTAGATTGTATGCAAAAGGGCCACCAGGGGAAAGGATGGTTAGGAAAGCAAGAAATCACCAAAGAGCCTTGTAAGAGTGCATTGTCCTTGGAAGTATGTCTGACTAATGCATACTACACATCATCATTTAGGCATCTTTCTTATGTCACAGTGGGAGCCTGGCTGTATGTGGCAATTGCGGCACCCTGACTGTCCATAGGACCTCTGGGACATATGATCCTTTTTACGCTAATCCTGATCCTGTAAGGTGTCAGGGAAGTGACTTTGGAGCACTGAGACAATAGGAAGACATACCGCAAAACACACTCACAAACACACACACAACCCACCACCACCACCACCACCACCATCAACAACAAAAACAACAACAAACAAACAAAAACAGCAAAGAGGTAATTTGTTATAGAAAAAAAAAATTAATCACAATCTGGTGTTTTTACTCTGCCTTTGTACATTTTATTCCCTGATAAAAGACACAAACACACAAACACACACACACACACACACACACACACACACACCACACAAACACACACAATTTATATTAAGATAAGGTTTTATGAAGAATGGAATGGAACTGGCTAGATATTTACACTTTATCTCATTAAAATCTATTGTCTATCTATAATTCCACACCATTAGTATGTTTTCTCTGGCTTTCTCTTAAGTCCAATTAACCAGATGGTATGTCCATGCTTTTTTGAACCATCAACCATTGCACGTTCCTCCTCTTTCACTATGTTTTCTCTTCTGGGTCTAATCTGCCTTCCTCCCCCACCCTGACAGTAAATTCAGCCTCAAGTCTTCCAATGATTCCTTATGCCTTCTGCAAACATCACACATAGCTGTGTGCGTGCATGGGCATATGCATGTGCCTGTGAGTGTGTGTGTGTGTGTGTGTGTGTGTGTGTGTGTGTGTGTACATGCATGCACACATTCACATTGTTAAATCACAAACATACTTTGAACATAAAAAGAGAACTCATAACTCATTTGAAACAGCGTTCTTAGATGAGTTTATCAATCATCAAAAAATTTTTTCTGTTATCAACTGGTGGCTTTTTACATACATGTTAGGAATTCAAACTCAGATCCTCATATTTGCATGACAAAGAAATCACCAACTATGACATCAGCCGAACACCTTACATTTGAATTTTGTAAGCTTCTTAGATTTAGTCTATATGTTAGTTACAGATTCAGAAACTATCTGTATAAATACAAGTTGTATGGTTGCTTAGAAATTTTTAAGAGTCCTCAGATGCCTGATAGTGTTGGTTCATGCCTTTAATTCCAGTACCTGATCAATGGGTATGTGTACCTGTGAACTAAAGGCCAGCCTGGGCTATGCAGTGAGTACCATGATACCCAGGGCAATACAAACAAAACACTTTTTAAGAAAACAAAACAAACACACAGACAGACCAACAGACAAAAAGTGGTCCTTTGTCTAAAGCAATCTAGGAAAGGCTCAGGCTAACAGGTGACCCTCCTGGATGTCTCTGACCATTTGTGTGGACAAAGATGTATGAACTAGAGTTCTAAGGGGTCAAGAGACTTCATCTGGCAATTGCTTCTTGCACCTGGTTTGCCTTTCCTCTCAGGCTTACAAGAATTGCTGCGCATTGTCCGGTCCCCCAACACTCCCCACTGAATATCTGTCCTGCAGATCAACATAAAAATGAGCTTTCATAAAATAATGTTGTTTAGATGAATTAATGATTTTATAGACTTCTTCATTTGCTTCAGATAATCTTAGGAATTAGGATTAAAGATATGATTTTAGTTGTATGCTAGAAAGATATAATAAAGCAAAAGTAAAGGATAGAACGTGATCATTCCACTTAATAGTAAATAAAGGATATATAATGATAAATAAAGTATATTTCATTATTACACAAAAGGAGAATTAAGTTGGGGACGAATTTGTATTCAAGGTAAATATTCAGGACCGCGGCTTAAGTCACAACTGTGCATGAAGATTAGGCAATGCCATAGGACACTGTTTCTTTCAACTTATAAAGAACATATAGAATGAAACAACCCTTTGAACAACATCCTTCTATAACTCCCATGATTTGTAATATTTTATCTCTGAGGTAATTTTTAAGATCATTTGTTTAAAAAGTATTGGTAGGTCCTCTACGCTAATTATCCACATACATGGAGGTATATTTGTATGCATTTAAGTATGCATGAACACCTGTGGATGAATCAGCTGCTGGACTGAATGACTATGTATAAAATGTATGCCAGGCTAAGCACATTATCCTATGTAAAGTATTTAACAATAACCTTTGGAACATTTTACCTAGATGGAATTCTTTTTTGCATAGAGAGGATATTGTCTAAAAGCTATGAAAAGATAAAAGCACTAAACAAAAGGTTGTGCAGCTTTTTTTTTGCTTCATCTGATATATATATATATATATATATATATATATATATATATATATATAACATCAGTGGGAATGATGTCTTTCCTTTCCCTTTTATATGAGGCTCAATAACAATTAAGGAGCTCCCCAATCAGGAAGAGGGTTCTGGCTGACTTGGCAGAGAAAGCAGGAATAAATATTTTCCTGAATTCCTGCTGCTAAATAGCATGTGGTAATCAACACATATTAACACTTGTTTAAGAACAAGTAATGAAGAGCTAAGGTTTAGCACAGAACAGTAGGACAAAACGGAAATAGTTAAAGTGTCAAGTTTGATGAACATGTGATTCCCATATTTCTTTATTTATAGTCATTTGGATCAGATCACAATCTATGGATCTGGGAATCACTTTCTTTGTTCTGGGTGAAGGTCCCCACAATGACTCCTCATTGCTCTGGAATGGCTACTTGTATTTACATTCTTTTGTGCTAATTTAACAATAATCCAGAATCATCCAACCTAGCTGTCATACATCACATTATCTGATGTTTCAAAGCCAAGTGATTTCTAGGCCCTACTGGCCATCGCATATCACTGTCTTGAAATCCATTTTAGCCCTCAGCAATGCTTCGTCAAAACTTGTCAGCAGCTGCTGTTGTAATACACACATCATTTGATACATAGACACTCTCCTGTGAAAAAGAATAACCTTTACAGCAGGCTGATTGTGTACTCTGTTGTCCACTATGTTATTCTTTCAGCCGACACATGTCACTGTGTACTTATTAGATATCACAAACACTCTTGGGAAACATCTGCCTATCCAAAAATCTCAAATGAAACAAGGATGAACTTTATAATTGCTTTTTCATATTCAGACCTTTTGTTCAGGCTTTGAAACATAACAATACACACTGATTTTCCTTATGGAAGAATAAATTCCTGACAAGAGGAGTGAGAGATTGCTGTCATCTCTGTAGAGCATTAACATCAGCATCCCATTTGTGCGATATGGAATAGCTTCAATACTGTACTGTGGAAATAATATGATGCTTTTGGTGTAGTCTGTCTAAATAACAGTGTGACATCCATATAGATTCCTGACCCAGCACATACGGAGGCCTGAGGATTCAGTCAGCTTGCTAAAGCCCCTAGTAGAGGAATGTTGCTCACCAACTCCTTGTTGTTGTACCCCTTATTGGACTACTTGCTAGTGGGTGTCAAGGTTCAGAACAACTTTGTCATATATATATATATATATATATATATATATATAACAGCAGGAAACAGATTGGGAAAAGATCTACACCAATCTTACACCTGACAGAGGGCTATTACCTAATACATACAAAGAACTCAAGAAGTAATGCTTCAAGAGACAAATAACCCTATTAAAATTGTGGTCCAGAACTAAACAAAGATTTCTCAACTGAGGAATAACAAATATCTGAGAAGCATCTAAAGAAATGTTCATCATTTTTAGTCATCTAGGAAATGTAAATGAAAACAACTTGAGATTCTACCTCACACATGTAAGAATGGCTGAAATAAAAACTCAGGAGACAGCAGATATTGATAAGGATGTCAAAAATGAGGAATGTTTCTTCTTTGTTGGTGGGATTATGAACTGGTTCAAACACTCTGGAAATCAGTCTAAGATTCCTCAGAAAATTAGAAATTGCACTACCTGAGGACCCAGATAGATCTCTCCTTGGCATATAACCAAAAGATGATCCAATATACAAAAAAGACTCATCCTCAACTATGGTCATAGCAGCCTAATTTATTATACCCAGGAGCTAGAAGGAACCCTAATGAAGCTCAAGAAAAGAACACTGAAAATGTGCATGCTTCACTCCTTTTTAAAAGGTGGAACAATACTAATTATGAATTTAGAGCAGATACTGATGGAATCCCATTCAGATCATGCTGAACATGTGGCAGAAATATATATATACATCACTCACCAAAGTAGATAAGATTGATGAAGCTAAGAAGTGCATGCTGAAAGGAACTGTATATAGATTTTCCATGTGAGACACAGCTAGAGCACATCAAATACAGAAGTGCATTCTAGTGGCAAATCAGTGAACTGAAAACAGACAGTAAAGGGGGTTATAGAAGAGGAGGGGGACCGGTTAGAGATCTTCTGGGCAGGAAATTGGGAAAGGAAATAACATTTGAAATGTAAATATAAAAATATCCAATAAAATTTGTTTAAAAAATTAAAAAATGTAAGAAATAAATGAAAACTGCCAGGTAAACACAGCTATTGATTCAGAAATCAAAAGGTCACTGTCAGGGAATGGTAGTCAGAGTAATACTAGTGGAAAGACTGAGATAAGGAAATCTCAACTAGAATCATTCTCTCTCCCAGATATCAATGTCAGACACAAACTGCACTATAGGAATCCAAAGAATGGAAGAGTTTATTCTGAGGGGAGGACACAATACTTGTCTTTCTCTTCTTCCTTAGGACCTTTTTCTTCTTTACAAGAAGAATAAAGGCCATGAGCTCTCAGGAAAACAACTGTGCTTTGCCGAACACTTGGCTTTTGGAATAAAGAAATTAATGATATGAACTCTCTGACTTCCAGGAACCAAAAAACATGGAAGTCCAGATGTTTCTGAGAGGCTCCAAGCTCCTTATTCCCATATGTTGAATGGTCAGATCAAGGCTATCTCTTCAGAAATCCCACCCAATCCCTACTGCGGTCTCTCTGAGCTATCCCAAGTATCGCATATTTCTTCCTTTTTTGTTATACCAAGACAGAAGGCCATCTTCCATCTCCCCATCACTGATATCATCATCCTCTTTATTCTCCCTCCCAAATGGTTGTTTACTTTGAATTAAAGGCCAATTAGTTTACCCTAGAGGTACTGAAGGAATATATGAGAGTCAGTTGCAGCCACGATAACACTTGTGTCATCACAGAAGAAGCTAAGGGCCTCCAGGTTACAAGAGATACTTGAGGCAGGGCCTAATGATGATGTTGCTGAGAACTGCCATGGCCTAATAGATAAACAGTTTTCCTTACATTGATTAGATTTGGAGTGCCCTTTCCAGGTATGTCTCGTGTGACACAGTGGAAACTTTTACATACTCCAACTCTCTAAAGTTAGAGAAATCTCTTTGCTTCTTTAGTGGTTACATGCTCTGAATGGAAAAAGATACTCAGGGTTTGGTTTGGGTAGAAATGATTTAGGAATATGGAGTGGAGAAGATTCTTCTAGATAATAATTAATTTCTATGTTCATTCCTGTGACATATAGTTCAATTATCTAGGTTTTCTCTGTTTCCTAAAGGCCAGTATTCTCCCTACAGATATTTAATTGAATGAGTATTGTTTTTCACTTTCTTATTGTACATTCCTTGATAGGGGACTTTATAAATATTCCTTAATGTGTACTCAAAAATGTTTTGGTTTACAATTTCATTTTTTGGAATGATTTGGCAACAAATTGGGCCCAGCTATAGAGTGAATATAACAGTTTAAATATTGTGTACCTACTTCAAATGATAAACTCTCAAATCCTTATTTAATCCAAAATAGTTTGGTGCATATATTATATATATATATATATATATATATATATATATATATTTGTGTGTGTGTGTCTGTGTGTGTGTGTGTGTGTCTGTGTGTGTGTGTCTGTGTGTCTGTGTGTCTGTGTGTCTGTGTGTCTGTGTGTGCCACATGTCCTGCAGATTCTGAATGGCCATTTTTTCAGTCTGCTAAGAACAATGCCTCCCTACCCCTCTTATGGATATTTTATTTACCCTTTTAAGGAAGGCATGATTCATGTGCATTTTGTTCTTCCTTCTTGAGTTTCATGTGGTCTGTGCATTGTATCATAGCTAATTACAGCATTTAGGTTGATATTCAATAATCAATGAATACATTGTTTGTTTTTCTGTGATTGGGTAACCTCACTCAAGATGATATTTTCTAGGTCCATCCATTTGCCTATGATTTTCATGCATTCATTGTTTTTGAGAGCTGAGTAGTAGTCCATTGTAAATATAGGCCATTTTCTGTATCCATTCCTCTGGTGACGGACATCTGGGTTTTTCCAGCTTCTGGATATTATGAATAAGGCTGCTATGAACATAGTGTAACATGTGTCTTTGTTGAATGTTGGAGCATCTATTGGGTATATGCCCAGGTAAGGGATAGCTGGGTCTTCAGCAAGTGCAATGAACAATTTTGGAGGAAACTCAGGACTGATTTACAGAGAGGTTGTACCAGTTCGCAATCCCAACAACAATTGAGGAGTGTTCCTCTTTCTCCACATCCTTGACAGCATATGCTGTCACCTGAGTTTTGACCTTAGCCATTCTGAGTGATGTGAGGTGGAATCTCACGGTTGTTTTTATTTGCATTTCACTAATGACTAAGTATGTTATACATAACACAAAGCATCCTAAGGAATGATGTTATCCTAACTGGTGGTCTAGATATAGCTGCGTGCCAATTGATCCATTTCTATCAGATATGCAGAAGCCAATAGAAGAGACAGTGTCAGAAAGTGCCTAGAACACATTTGCATAAGAGAAAAATTTCAGAACAGAACACCAAAGGTTCCGACTCTAAGAGTACCAGTCAATATACGAAATCCCATCATTCTGAAAACTTTCTTTAAAGCCAAGTACACTGCCAATAGGAAAACAGCAACCTACACATTTGGAAAAGAGTTTTACGAACCCTACATCTGAAAGAGGTCCAAAACAAAAAATATAGAAGTACTCAGGAAGGTAAACTCCCAGACAACCAAGCAACCCAATTTTTAAACTTGATTATAGAGCTAACCAAGAATTCTCAACTGAGATATCTCAGTAAGTGAAAAACGTATCGAGAAATGTTTAACATCCTTAGTTCACAAAAAGGCAAATCAAAAAGACCATAAGAGTCTTTGTTAAAACAATCAGGATGGCTAAAACAAAAAAACTAATGCAGTACCAAGGTGTGCTAGGATGTAGAGAAAGTGGGACACTCCTACATTGCTCGTGGGATTAGTAGCTGGATAGCCACTTTGGATGTCAAAGTGGAGGTTCAGAGAAAATTGCACATAGCTTTACTTGAAAACCCAGCTTTACCACTCACTTCAACACATATACTCAAACTTGACCCACACATAACAAGCACATGCGGTTGAAGATATTCATAGCAGTCTTACTTATAATATTGGAATGCTGGAAACAATCATGATATACCTCATCTCCGCTCAGGAATAAATACAGAAAACATGCTATATTTATACTATGGAATATTAATTTGGTATTAAAAATGAGGACACCAAGAACTTTGTAGAAAAAAGATGGAACTGGAAAATAGTGAAGTGGCATAGATCGAAAAGGACATAACACGGGATGCACTTAGTGACAAGTAGATGTTAGTCCTGCTAAAAAAATACCCACTATACAAATCTTTTATAACCTGAAGGGTAACATGTTAGAACGCTAAATTGTGGATGCCTGCAATCCACATAGAAGGGAGAACAAAATAATCATGGAATGCAGAGGGGTGGCAGAACCTAGCTAGAGGTGGAAAATGATGGACAAAGTGGTGGGAGTTGCAACAGTTAAGAGACAAGAGAGAAATTCAGAGGAAATGTGGAGTAAATAACAATAAGCATCAGTGGTGGGTGGTGAACTTGTGTATCCCCAGGAAAATCCCTGATGCCAGGGATGCAAGTGTCTCCCAGAAACTTACTGTGATGGTGGTAGTTTAAATACCGAGCAGCAAAAAAGATAGAACAACTAGAGACTGCCTCCTGTAGCTCGACATGCCCCCAGTAAAGGGATAGTGCTGCCCACACAGCTCACAATTTTTACCTATAAATCTCAAATCTAAAAAATGTAAATACAAAAATCAGCAGAGACTGAAGGAAAGGCAATGTAGAGACCACCCGACCAGAAGATCAATTTCATACACAGACTCCAAATCCTCAGACTATTCCTGATGTCAAGATGTGCTTCCAGATAACACCCTAATATGTTTGTCCTTTGAGGGGCTCTGCCATCACCTGATGGCAGATGCGGAAACACCTAAGCATTTGACAGCACCTGATAGCCACAAAAGAAGAGTTAGGGGAATGACTTATGGATCTGGAGGGGATTGGAACCCAATATGAAAACAACAGTGTCAATTAAGTTTACCCTTCAGATGTTCAGGAAATTTTCCACCTCCTAGAGTATGCTTTGGCCAGTCCAAGACTTCTGCTACATACATAGCAGAGCATATGAGGAATACAACTGCCTCATCTGCCATATCTGGGAAAGGAGGCAACTGGTCCTCTGGAGACTTCATATCCCAGAGAAGGGGGATATTAGAGGGCAAAAGTGGAAGTGGGCATGTAGATGGGGGAGCACCATATTAGAAAAATGAGGATCAGAATAGCTTAGGGGATTCAAGAAAGAAAGACCAGTTTGGGAAATGACATTTGAAATGTAAACAAATAAATAGATTATTTTACACATATAATGTATATAATACATTTATGTTTACAACAGAGATATTCACATATGTCTCCTTAAGGACTATATATTTCATTATCTGTACTATAGGTTTATTGGAAGTAGAAATCCATAATTTTTGTGAGTTTCTTATTATTGAAATTTCACATAGATACACCCAATCAATGTTTTATCTTCTGCCCTTAAAGCTATAAATCTTTAGTTACCTCGACAAAAAAAATATATATATTTTTTATTTCTGTTTCATTAGGTTTCCATTCAATGCCTCAAATGTCTCCTAATTTAACTGTACATCTCTTTATTCCATCCATTGTCATCCTCTTCCCTCTTTCTTCACATTTGACATCCCTGTTCCTGACAGTGTTCCTCTACAATCCATAAGTACATTTGTACATCCCAAAGTGAGGATAGTCTGGACCACATCCCTTGATTTTACACTAAACTAATCATACCGATACAGTGTGGAGAATAAACATTCAGATTAAAGTGAAAATGTATCCCATTTTTCTTTTTTTGATCTGGATTATCTCATCTATGATGACTCTAACAAAATACATTCATTGTCCTGAAAATTACATGCTTTCCCTTTCCAATCTATAAAAGCACCACATTTTCTTTATGCATTCATTTGTTAAGCAACAACTTGAATATTTTCAAATATTCAAGGGTCTCTATACTAGGATGAATCAACATTTGGATATATTATCCTCGAGTTATATCCATTTCCACATTCCTGAAGAAACATCATACTGATTTCCAAAGTTGCTGTAGAAGTTTGCATTCCCACCAGGAGAATAGGAATGTTCCACTCTCTCCACAAAACAGTAAACATAAGTTGACTTAAGTTTTATAAAACTAAATTTTCAGAAATGGAGGAAAAAAGTCTCAGAATAATTTTGATTTGCATTTCAGTAATGTATAAGGATGATAAATATTTCACTTTCGATTCTAGGTCACTTGAGTTTCTTCACTTTTGAATATTTTGTTTAGATATGTAGCCCAATTTAATTATGTTTTCCTGATATATAGTGTTTTGGTTTTTATAATATGATTTATAAAAGCTGGTTGTTACACATGTACATGGAAATAATGCTTACTATTTTTGAAAATAGCCACTTTAAACTTATAAAGATCAAATTACATAATGCACTAATTAAGCTCACAGAATTGGCAGATCTGTTGTAACCAACAGAAATCATAAGGTCGCTTCATGAAATATCCATATATAATAAAACATTTTCTATGTACATAATATTGAGGAATATAGTTTATAGGTTTTACTCTTTGAGAATTTCCAACAATGAATTTAATGATAATTTTTCCATTTGTTTTACACACACCACTCTATTTTTTTGAATCCTACGTGTGTATATCTTCTACATTAAAGTAGTGTTTAATAACTCTATGATAAACCCTTACAAATAATTTTTCAACCCTCCAACAGAAGACACTAATTGTCCATGGTATGTCAGGTAGTTATAGCAGCTTTCAAGTCTTTTCACTGCATTCTTGACTGTTGCCTGGCTTGAAGCTCTGCAGGAAACCACAGCTGCTATGTGACATGAGGGCAGCACTTCTTGTATCCAGAAGACACGCTTTATGTCTGATTCCATCCACAATTTGGGCACCTACAGTCTCTTTGCACCTTGTTTCAGGAGGGTTTTTAGCCTTGGGGAAGGGGTATAACATGTTTATCCAACTCATCATGGCTGAAATCAACAAAATGTAGACAACTATATAGTGAAAGAAAGGAAGAGGTCACTCTTGGAAAGTATTAACAAGATCGTCATAACCTCTCGCCATGTTAGGTAATGAAAGGTTTGAATTAATAAAATAAATGAGAATATAGGAAACATGGAGAAAACACAGAATATTTAGATTTACAGTCCCAAATCTCGAATATTTTTAAAGCATTCGTGATTTACTGTGGGGAGCGGGTTTAGCGGCAATCCCAAGATGGAGCCTGGGACTGCTACCGAGTCTCCCGACCAGCACCTGAAATTAAGCCACGCCCCATCATGAGAGCTGCACAGGTGCACCATTACGATTGATCAGGCCATGTAACATGGACCTATGAATGGAGGTTACGCAGACAGGACGGTTGAGGTGGTTGAGGGAGGATATAAGGGAGTGGGCTCAGGGGCTGGATGGAGACATTGTTCTGGCTTGCAGACAAAGGGTTTCTGAATAAACTGCTTTGAGACGAACATCATGGTGTCACACCTTTCCTGCTGGTCAGGGTTGGAAGCGACAGGAAAAAAGAGTTACAGACGACTGACAGAAAGAGAGGAAGATATAACACAATAATGTACACCTCTACACATATCTTCTCAATAAAATACTTGTGAACAGATTCAAGACAACATTAAAAAATAATCTTCAACCAGGTAAGCTTTCTCCAAATCCCAGACATACAAGTTTGATTAGTCTTGGGGAAGCTATATGTATGGAGGATATAGTTCAACACAATAAAGGCAAGGTACAAGAAGCCCACCACAAGCATCGTGCTAAAGAGAGAAAAATTCAAAGCAGTTCCACTACAAGCAGGAAGAAGACAAGAATATACACTGGTTTCATACCTATGTATTAGAGTGTTTGTAATTTTAGCTAGAACAATATGACAACTGAAGAAGATCCAGGGAATACAAAAGAAAAATGAAGAAATCAAATTGGTCTCATTTGCAGATGTAATTATACCATTTTAAAAACTCTAAAAATGTATCAGTATCTTAATACTGAAAAATACGGACAAAAAAGCAGAATATCATACGAACACACAAAATTCCTGACTCTTCCTTTATGCCAATCCAAACCATACTGTGAGAAAATATGGGTAAAATTCCCCTCACAATAATCTGAAAACATAAAATAACATATTGTGGATGAAAATATTTAAAATGCAAAGACCACTATGAAATAGCTAGAAGTGATTCTGAATAGAGACAATTGTTCTCTGAAAGATAAAGTTTCTTAAAGCTGAAAATACATTCATAAAATAGTAGAATTCAAAGTGAACACAGAAAACACGTTATCTTTCCTGTTTTCCAATTTCAAACCATGGGAGGGAAATCAAGGAAATATTCCACTTGAAACACTCTTAAAGTATATAACAAAATACCCTAGATTAGCATAGTTATAAAGCATTATATTAGTTAGAAGACATATGAAGTAACCATGATCCATCCAGAATATATATAAGAATGTTCCAGCTGATGTTCTGAAGAACCTTAATGACTTAAATAAATAAAATCTTTTATAGTTTTAAGGATAAGTAGATAATATAATAATGTCAATTTTTGATTAATTAAAAAGTTAATGCAATAAACATTGATTAGAAAATTTTACTACAATAAATCACCCACTTTTATGAAACTCAAGAATTTGACTATAATTATTATACTATGGGACAGAGGAATTTAAAATACAAAGTGCTAACATGTTTAGGGAGATAATTTTAAAGAGAAACAAAGAGGGATGAAAAATATCTTGAGATTAAAAAATGTAAGAGTTACATACGTGTGATGTTGTTGACAGAGTGAATATTTCAAAAGATTGGAGCGTCCAGGATTTATTTATTGATTTAAAATGAGGTTACATACCAGCAGAAAGATGGACTATTGGATCAAATCTCAAGAAAATGCCAAATGTTCTAGTTAGTACTACTATGTTTTAGTAAACATAAAATGCCAATGTGGGAAATTGAAGGTTTTATTCACCGCACAAGTTCCAGTTCATAATCAATGGAATCCAAGAAAAGAACGCAAGGAAGCAGCATGAAAATAAAGAGGAACTCTGCTTACTAATATGCTCAGCTACATTTTCTTTATAACCTCCTCAGCTTACTAGTGCTGGTACCATCCACAGTGGGCTAAGTCCCCATACATAAACTAGCCATCAAGAAAATGCAAAATACTGATGCCTGCAAGCCATTCTGATGGAGTCAGTGCCTCAATAATGCATCATTTAGACAGCCACAATGAGCAATCACACCAAACCATAAAAGGAAAATAGAAAACTTAGTCAACGAAAGATACGAGTACCCCTTCATGAATGGAATTTGAGGTCAAACATGAAGTTCTATGTGAGGAAGAAATTAGAAGGAATTATGCCAGAAATCACACTTTATTTAAAATGAAAAGTGACAACAAGACAAAGCCATAAATAAAATATTGTTAAGTTTTACATTTTGAAACCTTTTCTGGCAATTGCAGCGTAGACTCAGGAAATGGTTTTTGGCTGGCAGCACCATTGCCCATCCAGTGTTTTGGTGGAGGATTTTCCATCAGAAACCTGAGCTTTACCACACAGGCTAGGTCCAAAATACAAATCAGTCAGTCAACTGTTTGCCAAATCTTGTGCTCCAAAGAAAAGGAACAGTTCATTTAGTCATGATTTGGTGATGACTCAAACTCATTTCAGAGTCATAGATATTGCCAGCATATAGAAAACCACAAGACCCATTGTCAAACACCAGTATTCTTCGAATTGCCCACAGTCACCATAGTAATACCAGTGGTGAGCTCTACAGTGTGATTTGTTTCTGTTTCCTCTTGTTGCAGCATATAAACCTTGTTTCTTTGACCCACAGAGAAGTTTCAATTAAATAATGAATAATTTTTGCATTGAAAGCTATCGGTGGCTTGTAGTTGTAGTGAAAAATGAGGACCTCAAGCAATCTTCACTCAGTCCTCTTCTTTTAGGAATGGGGTTGATTCACTTTTGCTTTTGCTTTTTGTTATATTTTGATGATTTTTTATTTTATTTTGTTTTCTTTTTCTTTTTGTTCTTTTCTACATGCAGATATCAAGAAGTGGTCAGAAGAATTTCAATTACAAATTCAAATGGTGGAAAGAGCCCAGTCTTTCTAACAGGTCCACATTGTTTTCTGTACTTGGTTTTATTTTGTTTTGTTTTTTGTTTTGTTTTCTTTTTCTTTTTCCTTAAATGTTACCCATTTCCACTTCCTTGGATCCTTTTATCCTGCCATAATTAATACTACATATATTATAATTATTTGAATTTCAACTCTGTTATTCTAACTGCTCTATCTCCCTCCCAAAACCAGAGATACGGATTGAGTCTTATATGATCTCGTTCTGTTTCTTAGATCAGGAATCTTCATGCTAACACTGAAGGTCCTATTCCCAAATTGATTCTGTATAGTTCAATAAAGGTGCTCTTGGCCAACCAGTTGAGTGTATATCTAGTATTTCTGCAGGCAGGCTAGTAGACACAAGAGTGGAGAAAGGATTGAATATTTCAGATGGAGTAAGAGCTACCAGTCATGTGAGATCTCGTATGGACTGGCCATTGGTGTAGCAGGCAGGATGTTAGAAACACAGTAAGATGAGAGCATATTTAGGGTGCTGAGCTATGACCAATTAACTGAGCAATTGAGCTAGGGCAGATTTAGAGGTGTTGAGAAGGGAGTAAAAAGACAGCTTGCTATTTGTTAAACTCTTAAAAAAACCAGACAATAGAGCTAAAGCACATCAAAAGTTCCTCAATGTATGTGGCTTTCAAGTGCATTGTAAGGGAACCTGATCAGCTCCGGTAGCTTGGTCTTCCTGGAGCTTGCACTGAGGCAATAGGAACAACCTTCTGAAGAGTCTTATGAGACCAATCCATGACCATACTGAGCATTCCAAAGTGACCATGACCATGAGAGTTAGAGCTGACCCACATGTATCTTTTGATTATAACCATTTCTTCCCTGTGATCTTTTAGTGTTTTATTTGCTCAAAAGTACTAGTGAAGAGAGTAAAATGATTCTTAAGGCTACTCTTGTTTGTCAACTATTCATCTGAGATTATTTAATACCCAATGATAGAGGGAATATGTGAAGAATTTCTGCATAATATAAGGTCAATGTCAAATGTACTTCTTATATGGATCTTTGGAGTAGGATGTTGTATCTTTACCCTAGAATTTTATCAAGATCTATTCTTTATATTTATTTTTTCAGGCATCTGCAGATACATCCTTTTGAGGAATGAATCCTTCTCATGGGAGACCATAGAGGGGACCTGCATTTCAATGATAATTAAACGTCACTTAAAGACATCAAAACAAAATATCAAAGTGAGAATGGAATAAATTTATTAGGACAGTATTTTGCGAACAACTTCTTTCACAAACAGCCTTGAAAGGAGAGTTCTGAAATTTTGCATTTCATATTTGACTTTGCTGGTACTCTGACACAATCAACTCAGAGCTATTTGGGACTTTATGGGCAATTAAACAAGACAAACAGAGCTGAATGCATCATATGCTCTGCCATCTGTGTTAATATGGTTACAGCGAAGAAAATTATGCTAAAGCTATTCATCTGTTTTTCAAACAGCATCCTCATACAAGTGTGGACTTCTGTGGGTTGTTGGATGGATAGGTTGAAACACTGGCTGACAGCTACATGCAGAAGTGGGATGGTACATGGTTGGGGCATGAAAGGCCTGTGTGTAGATCATAAACAACTTCACAATATTCATTGCTTTAATAATTACTAGGAAGTGGCCTTCTGTAAAATGACTTCAGCAGACCAGCATGGTAGAGAAACAGTAACTGATTCCCTGGAGATTTAATTGCACTGGATTGTGAAACATGGACTTAGAGGTAGAGACATGTCAGCACATGAAGACTGGATAATCAAACCTTTGTTGTCTCTTAAATTTCCCTACCCCATGGTCTGAGGCAAACAGCAACAGATTTTTTGCACTGAGGAATAGAATAAAAGCCAATTTGTTGAAAATCCCAATCATTAGAAAATACTGACATCCTCTGTGATGCACATCAACTCTCAGCATGGTTTCAGCATGACTGAATGTCTGCTGTCAGCATGGGCTTTTAGTGCCATCCCTTTAATAACTGCAGAGCTCCAATCACTTCAGCAACATCATCATCTCCTCATTCTGTTGCAGGGAGATTAGATCACTGTGTCTGCGTATGCAGTCTTTCTCTACCTTTAAAGATCTAAGGAGCTATTCTCACTCCAGTGAGCTGTTGTAAGTAATCTTGAATCGCATTGGTGTTGTTAGTAGATGAAATGTCTTCAAATTCAAGAAGACCATGTGTGCAAAAGAGTTGATTGAGTAAGTCTTGGGTATTTCTGTAATAGGGGCAGGTGGGATCGATGAACAGGACTGTCTTCCCAAACAAGATCTTGCAGTTCACATACACCTGAGCCATTTTGACAGGTTGCAGCTTCCCAGAAATGAATATTCAGTTGAAGATACTGGCCTGTTTGAGAATGGCAATCCCAATCTATTTTTAACCATGCATTCTATTTGAATCCCCATAGAAGTCATGGAAGAAAGAAGCTTTTACTTTTTCATGTTTGCACTCACAATGCTACCAAACCCTCACAGACATTAGAACCTGCATACTGAAGATTTATCCATATACTAATGACCAGATGAGACACCTACCCTTTTGGACTAATAAACTAATGGATTCTAGGATTTTACAAATAGTCAGCCATTGTTAAATTATGTGGTCCATAGTCTGTGATCATTGTGACTAGTCTGATTCCTCTGTAGAGAGAGATTCATCCTTTACTATCTGTTGGCGAACACCAACTACTACACTGGTTATCTAGAGAAGACCTTTTATGGCAGTTTGTCTCTAGGAAGAGTTTCAGCTCAGTTACAAATTTCCAATGGCCACATTCCCTTAGTCTGATTTTCAAAGGATGCTTTGATACAGTCCTCCTTATTTTCTATAGTTCTTGGTAACAGAATTAAAGTAGCAATTGTAATCTATCAGTGAAATGCACAGTAATTTATTTGCATGAGTGCATCAGAGAGAAGGATTATAGGATGTACAAGAATTGAAAAACAAGATGTCCCTCCTTCTGAGGACCAAGACAAGGGAATCTGAACTACATAAAAATCTGAGACAAGTTGTCTGAAGTTTGTTCTTTCCTTCAATCATTGGGCTCCTAGTGAAAGAGCTCAGGTCTCAAGACTTGGCAAAAATTACCTCAATTGCTGAGCCAGGTCAAATGGTGAATACCTCATTCATGGACCTGAAGAAACTCTGTATCCATCCTGCTGTAATGTGTATATATCTATGTATCATTCATAGAATGGACACTTTACTGTTTGTTTGAAAGCAACAGCTTGTCCCTGAAGAGACACAGATTTCTTTTTTCGCACATTATTTCACAGGCTGATGGTGGGTCTCATAAGTTCATTCCTGGAGTTGCTTTACAATACTCATTCACAGATCTGGAAGAAACACTTTTTAATGTTATGAGATCTGTTAGAACAATATCAACCATCATTTTCCCTTACCAGTTTAGTACTGAATCATTCACCACTAAAGGTCTGTGGTCTCTAATGAAGGCAGCATCTCCCCAGACTAGTCTGAATACTGCTCTTGGCACGGCATATATGATAAATCAATGTGATTTCCTTACCACATTCATCCCCAGGAAAAAATTTCAATTTTTCATTTCATCTGATGGGTCTAATCTACATTGTCACCCAGGATGAGATTTGAGAGTTTTGCTAAAAAAAATGAAAGAAATAAAAGAAAGGAAAATTGCAAGCTTATCTCACCAATTGACTCAGAAATCTTAAGTGTTAGTCAGTGGAAATACTAGTGGAAAGACTGAGATGATGAAGTCTCAACTAGAAGCACTTCTCTCTCCCAGATATTAGTGTAAGAAACAAACTGCACTATTGGTATCCAAAGCATGGAGGAGTTTACTCTGAGCAGAGGACACAATACTTTTCTTTCCCTTCTTATTTAGGACCTTTTTATAATTTACAAAAATAATTAATGCCATGAACTCTCAGGAAAACATCTTTGACCATCCAAACACTTGGCTTTTGAAGTAAGGAAATGGATGATATAAAATCTCTGACTTCCAGAAACCATAAGACCTGCGAAGTCAGAGATGTTTCTGAGAGGCTCACAGCTCTTGATTCCCATATGTGGAAGGTTCAGATCAAATCTATCTCTTCAGTGATCCTACTCAACCTCTACCAAGGACTCACTGAGCTTTCCCAAGGGCCACATATTTCTTCCTTTTTTTACACCAAGTAGGAAGACCAGCTTCCTTCTCCCCATCACTGATCTCTGCATCCTCTTTCTTCTCACTCCCCAATGGCTCGTTATTCTGAATTACAGGCCAGTTAGTAAACCCTAGAGGTCCTGAAGGAATATCTGAAAGGAAGTTGTAGTCACATCAACACTTTTGACATCACAGAAAAAGCCTACCTGCTAAACAGCTTTCCTTACATGAACCAAATACAAGGGTGCCCTTTCGTGGTATGTCTCCTGTGACACAGTGGAAACCTTTACGAACTCCATCTCTCTAAACCTACAAACTTCTCTTTGCTTCATTAGTGGTTAAATGCTCTGAATGGTGAAATTTGGTCAGGGACTTGGCATGGGTAAAAAAGATTTAGGAACATGGAGTGTAGGAGATTCTCATAGATAATATTTTATTCCTAGGTTCATTACTGTGAAATACAATTCAAATTCTAGGATTTCTCTGAATCCCAAAGGCCAGTATTTTCCCTACAGACCTTTAGTTGAATGAATATTGTATTTCCCTTCTTATTGTATATTCCTTGATAGGTGATTTTATAAATGTTCCTGAATATGTACTCAAAAATTCTGATTTCCACCGCATTTTTTTGCAATGATTTCTCAACAAAGGCGCACAGCTATATACTGAGTATCACAGTGTAAATATGGTGTAGCGACATCAAATGATAAACTCCAAAATTCTATTTTATCCAAGATTTCCAGATATCAGTAAAAAAAGGACCATATGGAGCCTAGAATTCTCTTCTCTAGTCACTTTTTATATCATCATTCTAGTGTCTCAGACCCAGATTTTATGGTTTAGGATGTTTTACCATGTTTCTTTCTTAAGGCCAAGGAGAAGGTAGAGGAGGATGGTCACAAGAAAAATGGCTTCTGGACCAGTGAAACCTCTACTTCAATAGGTTCATAAGAACGGGAGAGAGTCTACTTGCAATGCCATTTGTGGATTCTACCTTCTTGACCTAGTTGCGCAGAATCCATGTTAAAATTCCACCTAACTTCATAATTGTAGGAGTCAGCAAAAGTATATATATCGGCCACCAAACTAGATAAGATTGATGAAGCTAAGAAGTGCATTGTACCATGAACTGGATGTAGATATTTCCTGAGAGACACAGCTAGAGCATGTCAATTACCGTAGTGAATGCTAGTGGCAAACCAGTGAACTGAAAATGGACCTCTGGTTGGTAGATTTTGAGAAAGGATTACAAGAGTTGAAGGTGCTTTCAACACCATAAGAACAACATTACCAATGAACCAGAACTTCCTGGTACTAGACCAATATTCAAAGACTTACATGGACAGACAAATTTCTCTAAATGTATATGTGGCAGAAGATGACCTTGATGGACACCAATTGAAGGAGAAGCCCTTGATCCAACCCAGGATTGTCTTCTAGTTCAAGGGATTGTCAAGGGGCAGAAAGTGTGGTTAAAGAAGGGATAGTGAATAGGTAGGGATCTTTCAAGAAGAAAAATTAGAAATAAAATAATATTTTACTTGTAAATAGAGAAACATCCAGTTTTTAAAAAAAGCGCTAAAATTTGCTTAAAAATAAATAAAAGAAAGATATAAAAGAGAACAGTCAACTAATCACACCAATTGACTCGAAAATCTAAAGTGGTATTCAGAGTAATACTAGTGGAAAGACAGAGATGATGAAGTCTCAACTAGAAGTACTTCTCTCTCCAAAATATCAGAGTCAGATAAGAACTGCACTATAGGAATCCAAAGCATGGATGAGTTTACTGTGAGGTAGGGACACAATACTTGTCTTTCCCTTCTTCCTTAAGACGTTTTACTTTTGGAAAAAAAAAATAAAGGCCATGAGCTCACTGCAAATCAACTTTGCTGTTCCCAACACTTGGCTTTTGGAATAAAGAAATGAATGATATAAACACTCTGACTTCCAGGAACCAAAAGAACAGGGAAGTTCAGATGTTTATGAGAGACTCTCAGCTCCTGATTCCCATATGGTGAAGGCTCAGACCAAGGCTATCTCTTAAGTTACTCCACTCAACCCATATGAAGTATGCATTTAGCATTCCTTTTTTTTTTTTCGGAGCTGGGGACTGAACTCAGGGCCTTGCGCTTGCTGGGCAAGCGCTCTACCACTGAGCTAAATCCCCAAACCTTGAACTTAGCATTCCTAAGGACGACATATTTTTCCCTTATTTTTATACCAAGGCAGAAGCCCAGGTTCCTTCTCCCCATCCTTGTTGGGCACTGCAGAAGTAGAAGCCCTTTGTCCTCTCTAGGTTTGTTTCCAAGTTCAAGGGACTGTCAATTGGCAGAAAACGGGGTTTGAAAAGAAGGGAAAAGGAACGGATATGGATCTTATGGGCAGGAATCTGCGAAAGGAAATAATATTTTAATTAAAATATAGAAACAACCAGTTTAAAAAAAACAATAAAATTTGTTAAAGACTAAAAATAATGAAAGGTATGAAAGAAAACTGACAATCACATATATTGACTCGGAAAGCTAAAGTGGTATTCAGAGTAAAACTAGTGGAAAGCCTGACATGATGAAGCCTCAAACAGAAGCACTTCTCTCTCCCAGATATCAGTGTCAGACACAAACAGCAGCATAGGTATCCAAAGCATGGTGGAGTTTACTCTGAGATGAGGATACAATATGTGTCCATCCTATCTTCCGTAGGACACTTTCTTTTGACAAAAATAATTAAGGCTTTGAGCTTTCAGGAAAACAACTGTGCCCTTCCCACCACTTGGATTTTGAAATAAAGAAATAAATGATATAAATTCTCTGACTACCAAGAACCATAATAACAGGGAAGTCCAGATGTTTTTGGGAGACTCCCAGCTTCTGTTACACTTATATTGAAGGCTCTGATCAAGGCTATCTCTTCAGCCATCCCATTCAATCTGTACCAATGACTCACTGAGCTTTCCCAAGGACCATGTATTTCTTCCTTTTTTTTTATACCAAGAAAGAAGGCCAGCATCCTTCTCCCCATCTCTGATCTCTTCATCCTCTTTGTTTTCACTCCAAAATGACTGTTTTACTCTGAATTAGAATTCAATTAGTAAACACTAGAGGTACTGAAGTGATATCTGAGAGGGAGGTGCAGTCACGACAACACTTGTGACATCACAGAAGCTAGGGCTCTCCAGGTTACAATAGATATTTCAGGGAGGGCCTAATGATTATGTCATTGAGACGTGCCGTGGGTTACCTGTTAAACAGTTTTTCTTACATTGACCAGATTTGAGGGTGCCCATTCTATGTATGTCTCCTGTGAAACAGTGGAAACCTTTACATACTTTATCTCTCTTAAGCTAGAGACTTCTCTTTGATTTTTTAGCGGTTACATGCTCGGGATGGAGAAAGTTAATCAGGGGCTTGGCATGTGTAGAAAAGATTTAGAAACATATAGTGTAGGAGGTTCTTCTAGATAATTTATTTATTCCCAGGTTCATTTCTGTTACATAGAGTTCAATTTTCTTGGTTATCTATGTATCACAAAGGCCAGTATTTTCCCTACAGTCCTTTAATTAAATGAATATTGTATTTCACTTTCTTATTGTACTTTCATTGACAGGGCACTTCATAAATATTCCTGAAAGTGTACTCAAATATATTGTTTTCCAATTCCATTTCCTACAATGATTTTGGCAACAAAGTGTACCCAGCAATAGACTGAGCATAATGGTGTAAATACTGTGTACTCACTTCAAATATTAAACTCCTAAATGCTTATTTTATCTAAAAATTACCAGACATCAGCAACACAAAGGGCAACATGGACTGTAGAATTCGGTTCTCTAGTCCCATTTGATATCAGTTCTGTACAACCTATCTTCCTGTGTTCCCATGGCCAGACTTGAGGGTTTTGGATGTTTTAATATTATTCTTTCTTAAGTAAATCCTTAGATACTGGAGGATAGGCAGGGAGAAGAACGGCATGATTACCATTCAAACTTCAAATTCAATATGTTCATAATACAGGAAGGAGTCTATTTGACATTGTTATTTCTGAATTCAACATTCTTTATCTAGTTGAGAAGATTCTATGATAACATTCCACCTAACCACCTAGCTGTAGGAGCCACGAAAATTATATATATATATATATATATATATATATATATATATATATATATATATATATATATATACATCTGCCACCAAAACAATATAAAATTGATGCAGCTAAGAAGTGCATTCTGCCAGGAACTGGATATAGACCTTTCCTGAAAGACACAGCTAGAGTATGTGAAATACAGAGGTAAATGATAGTGGCAAATCCTGGACTGAAAATGGACTTCTTGTTGGTAAATGTTGAGAAAGGATTACAAGATCTGAATGGGCCTTTAATCCCCATAATAACAATGCCAATGATCGAAACCCTTCTGGTACTAATTCAATATTCAAAGACTGCACATGGACAGACCAATGGCAGCAACTGCACATGTAGCAGAAGATGGTCTTAGTGAGCACCAATGGAAGAAGTGGCCCTTGGTCCACCCTAGGTTTGATTCCCAGTTCAACGGAATGTCAAGAGGCAGTGGGGGGGTATAGAAAAAGGGGAGGTGGACAGGTTAGGGCCCTTATGAACAGGAAACTGAGAACGGAAATTATATTTGTAATGTAAATATAGAAGTATACAATTAAAAAAGCAATAAAATTCCTAAAAAATAAAAAACAAATGATCGAAGTAAAAGAAAAGAAAATTGACTATGAATCCTACGTGTTGATGCAGAAATTTAAAGGGTACCTGTCAGGGAATGGTAATCAGAGTAATACTAGTGGAGAGACAAAGATGATGATGTCTCAGCTAGATGCACATTTCTGTGCCAGATATCAGTGTCAGAAACAAAGTGCACTATATGAATCCAAAGCAAGGAGGAATTTACACTGAGCTGAGGATAAAATCTTGTCATCCCTCCTTCCTGAAGAACTTTTTCTCCTGGGCAAAAAGAATGAAAGTCATGAGCTCTCAGAAAAACAACTGAACACTTCCGAATCCCTGACTTTTGGAATAAAGAAATTAATGATAAAAAATCTCTGACTTCCAGGAACCGAGCTCTCAGAAAAACAACTGAACACTTCCGAATCCCTGACTTTTGGAATAAAGAAATTAATGATAAAAAATCTCTGACTTCCAGGAACCATAACAAGTAAGGAATTGCAGATGCTATTGAGAGGCTCCCACCTCCTAATCCCATATGTGGAAGGCTCAGATAAAGGCTATGTGTTCAGTGAACCCTCACAACCCCTACACAGCACTCACTGTGCTTTCCCATGTACCACGTATTTCTTCATTTTTTAAACTAAAACAGTAGGCCAACTTCCTTCCCCCCATCTCTGATATCTACATCCTATTTGTTCTTCCTCCCAAATAGCTGTTTAAACTAAAATAAAGGCCAATTAATAAACATTATAGGTACTAAAGGAATGTCTGAGAGGCAGTTGCAGTCATGACAATACTTGTGACATCACAGAAGAAGCTAGGGGTCTCTAGGTTGCAAGAGATTTTTTAGGGACAGCCTAATGATGTTGTCACTGAGAACTGCCATGGCCTACCTGCTAAAGATCTTTCTTTTTATTTACCAGATTCTAGGGTGCCCTTTCCATGGGTGTCTCCTTTGACACAGTGGAAACATTACGTAGACCATCTCTCTAAAGCTAGTGAGTCCCCTTTGCTTTATTAGTGGTTACCTGCTCTGAATGGAGAAAGTTATTCAGGGGCTTGGCATGTGTAGAAATACCTAGGAAAATGGGTTGTAGGAGATTCTTCTGGATAATTTTAGTCTCAGGTCCATTCCTGTGACAAACAGTTCAATTTCCTAAGTTCTATCTGTTTCCCAAAGGCCATTGTTACCCTACAGATATTTAAACGAGTGGATTATGTATTTCATTTTCTATTTGTTAATTCCTTGATAGGGGACTTTATAAATATTCCTGAATGTGTACTCAAAAATTCTGTTTTCCAAATCTAATCTTTTGCAATGATTTTCGCAACAAAGCTGGCCAAGCTAAAGACTGAATGTTATAGTGAAAATATTGTGTACCTACTTCAAATGATAAACTCCCAAATTTTTATTTTATGCAAAAATTACCTGACATCAGTAAATGAAAGGACAGCATGGACTATAGAATGCGATTCTATAGTCCCATTAGATATCATTTCTGTAATATCTACCTTCCTGTGTTCCAAGGTTGAGACTTAAGGCTTTTGGATGTTTTACCATGATTCTTTCTTCAAGCCAAACAATAGATACAGGATGATGAGTAGGGAGAGGAATGGCTTGAGTTCCAGTAAAACCTCAACTTCAATAGGCTCATAAGAATAGGAGGGAGTATATTTGCTATTGTCATTTGTGGATTCTCCATTCTAGACCTAGGAGCTCAGAATCCATGTTAAAATTTCACCTGATTTCATAGATGTAGAAGCCACCAAATATATATATATATATATATATATATATATATATATATATATATATATATATATATATATAGAGAGAGAGAGAGAGAGAGAGAGAGAGAGACTGAGACAGAGACTGAGACAGAGATAGATAGATAGATAGATCAGCCACCAAAATTAGATACAATTAAGATTAATGAAGTTAAGAAGTGCATGCTGCCAGGGACAGGTTATAGATCTTTCCTGAGAATCACAGCTAGAGCATGTCAATTACACAAGTGAGTGCCAGTGGCAAAGCAGAGAATTTTAAATGGACCTCTTTTTGGTAAATTTTGAGAAAGGATTACTAGAGCTGAAGATGCTTTCAACCCCATCAGAAGAACAATGCCAATGAACAAGAACTTTTTGGTACTTTGCAGATATTCAAAGACTGTACATGGGCAGACCTATGGCTCCAACTGCATATGTAGCAGAGGATAGCCTTGTTGGACACCAAAGGAAGGAGATGCCCTTTGTCCTCCCTAGGTTTGACTCCCAGTTCAAGGAAATCTCAAGGGGCAGTAAGGGGGGTTTAAATTCAAAGGAAGGGAAACGTTCAGGTCTCTTATGGAGAGGAAACAGGGAAAGAAAATAACATTTAAAATGTACATAAAGAAATATCCAAAAAGTATTAAAATTAACTTAAAAATTAAAAAAAATAATGAAAGAAATATAAGTAAATAAAACTGCAAGGAAATGAGACATATTGATTCAGAAATCTAGAGGGACACTGTCAGGGAATGGTAGTCAACATAACACTAGTGGAAAGGAGATGATGAAGTCTCAACTAGAAGCGTTTCTCTCTCCCAGATATCAGTGTCAGACAGAAACTGCAATATAGGAATCCAAAGCCTGGAGGCGATTACTCTGAGCTGAGCATACAATACTTGTCTTTACCTTCCTCCTTAGCTCTTTTTCCTTCTGGGGGAAAAATAAAAGCCATGAGTTCTCAGAAAAAAAAAAAAAAAGAAACTGTACCTATCCCAACACCTGGCTTTTGGAATAATGAAATTAATGATAAAAAAAATCTCTGATTCCTAGGAACCATAACAAGCAAGGAAATCCAGATGCTACTGAGAGTCTCGCACTTCCTGAATCCCATATGTGGAAGGTTCAGATGAAATCTATGTGTTCAGTGAACCCTCACAACACCTACACAGCACTCACTGTGCTTTCCCATGTACCACATATTTCATTTTTTTAACTGAAACAGAAGGCCAACTTTCTTCTACTCATTTCTGTTAAGTACAACCTCTTTGTTCTCCCTCCCAAATGACTGCTTGGACTGAATTAGATGCCATTTAGTAATCCCTAGAGGTACTGCAGGAATATCTGAGATGCAGTTCCTTGTGACAACACAAAAGGTAGGGCTCTCCAGGGTACAAGAAATTTTTCAGGGAGGGGCAAATGATGATGTCACTGAGAACTGCCATGGCCAAACTGCTTTCCTTACATTGACCAGATTCAAGGGTGCCTTTTCCAGAAGAGTCTCCTGTGACATAGTGGTAACCTTTATGTACTATATCTCTCTACAGCTGGAAACTTCTCTTTGCTTCATCAGTGGTTACAGGCTCTGAATGGCAAAGTCAGTTAGGGGCTTGTATTTGTTTAGAAAAGTTGTAGGAACATGGGTTGTAGGAGACTCTTCTGGATAATAACTATTCCCGGGTCCATTCCTGTGACAAACAGTTCAATTTCATAGATTTTCCCTCTTTCTCAAAGGCCATTTTTTTCTCTACAGACGTTTAATTGAGTGAATTTTGTATTTCATTTTCTAATTGTTCATTACTTGATAGGGGACTTTATATAAATTCCTGAATGTGTACTCAAACATTCTGCTTACCAATTCTAGTTTTTTTGCAATGATTTTGGCAACAAAGGTGGCCGAGCTATAAAGTGAATTTACAAGTGTAAATATTGTGTACCTACTTTAAGTAATAAACTACTAAATTTTTATTTTATGCAAATACATACCTGCCTGAGTAAACGAAAGGAGAGCATGGACAATAGAATGTGGTTCTGTAGTCTCATTAGATATCATTTCTGTAATATCTACATTCCTGTGTTCCAAAGGGTGAGATTTCAGCACTTTGGATAATTTAAAACGATTCTTCCAGCCAAATATAAGATACAGGAGGATTGGCAGGGAGGGAAGAACTTGAGGTCCAGTGAAACCTCAACTTTAATAGGCTCATAAGAACAGGAGCGAGTCTATTTGGCATTGCCCTTTGTGGAGTCTACATTCTTGATGTAGCTGCTCAGAATCCGTGTTAAAATTCCACCTAATCTCATAGCTCTAGGAACCATCAAAAGTATATATATCAGCCACCAAAACTAGATAAGTTTGATGAACCTAAGAAGCACATTCTGTCAGGAAGCAGATATAGATCTTTCCTATGGGACACACCTAGAGCATGTCAAATACAGAAGTGAATGTGTTGTTGCAAAAATATAAAAATAAAAAAGTAGTCTTTTATCCTGATAACACTGGCAGCGCAGTTTCCCAAGTCACTGCTAGATATCTTGGTTGAATACATCCCCACTCCTCATCTGCCCAGTGTCTCTTACTGCCACATACGTTCTGACACTCAAAACCTCACATAAAAGAACACACAACAAAATAAACTTTGACCCAATTGATAAGATATAATAGCGCACTTAAGCATCCAAAGCCTGGTACCATCCATACCTTAGGAACATTAATAACAACCAGTAAATACACAGAGCAGAATCTTAAATTCACAAGCCATGGCTTCTCACCCTCCCTTCCTGTCTCTCCTTTTTCCTCTGGTCTCTTCTACTGCCTACAAACTTCTTTCCTGCCCATCCTTCTTTTTCCTCCAAGGATAGGCCTCATTCTATTCTGTACCTGCCTCTCACCGGTACTTCACAAATTTAATGGGGAAGTGGTTCTGGGGAAGACAATTGAGTTCTGAGTACAGGACAAGGCAGCTGTCCTAGGAGCAGTGGATTAGCATCAAAATACAGATAACTTCAGTGTAAACAACATTTCCACCTTTTTGTCCAGTTAAACAGACTTTTCATTTATATATCAATTGATTTATATTATTACCATTCTACAGTTTATAAAGCATTTGATATACTCAACACCCAGTCTGTTTCTATATCAGTTAGAAAGAACATTTAGTTCTTCATTTCAGCTTCAGAAAGTCTTAAAATCTATATTATTTCTTGGCTAGCTTGTATACTATGTGATAAATACCCAATAAAATATGTATATCCAGAGTTATACGGCCTGATAAGCAATGAGACTATAATCAGTCTCCAACCCCACCAGAAATCTGAGAATGACCAAATATCTATACACATATGAAGCCTAAGGTGACTTCTAGTACTGAGAGGTTGTAGAGACAAATCTCCACTAGCACAGTCCACTGTTAGCAACATGTGAGTGTAAGTCTTCAGCCTTCTGGCCTAGATCAACTGACAGCCTCTTGAAACACAGACTTGAAAGGGATGATTACCCTGTGTTGGCAGGATCTATCAGTCTAATCCTCCGCATAATTTTTCATTTTCTCAATAGTATAAATCTGCAGATGAAACAGGCATTTTTTTCCAGGGACTGCCTAGCCACAAATATTGCCTCATTGGAGGTATAGATGTTCAAATTCTTCATTAAATCTGCCAAAGTGGAACAGTTAGGAGCAACTAAAGATAAATAATAACTTTAAATCTCAAATTTTGTGGATTTCTGACATTTTTGAAAACCATCTATCTATCTAAGACAATCTGGACTGTTGTCTTTATATCTTAATATTGTCTTGAAAGTACTCTTACAAAGTCAGAGCCATGACTTTGCTATTTGAATCTTAACTCACAGGTGTAATCAACTCAGAAGTTTGTAATGACAACAATATTAGGACTGGCTCTTGTACTTTTAAATTGTTTCCTGTCAAATAAATTCTATAACCAAACAAAGATAAGATGAAGCTTAGTTACCGAATGCGATTCTGACTGTATAACTCAATCTATCTTATTCCTCCCTGCTAAATTTCAACCAATTTTAAATTCTTTATAAAAACAACTTTAGAATAACCACTTCCAGCCCCACCCCACAAATTTCAGGGAATTGAGGCGACGACTCCTCCATAATTTCTTTAAGGTGTACATGGGTGTTGAGATATCCTTAGGGGTAGGGGCTAGAGAGAATGAAACAAATGTGATAGCTGATATGTCTGACTGGACCCAGCTGAAAGTCATTGAGACCAGGATTCCAAGTAGGAACACTCTGCAAATTATAACTCTCAAGACAAAGGATTAGAATCAAGATATCCTTTTGATTGAATCTCCTGAATATATTTTTTCAGGTGATCTACCGCTATCAAATCTGATCAGTAAGACTCTGTGATGTTTCCAGCTCCTAATCACAATTTTTAAAAACACAAGGACAAAATCTTTCTCCCAAAATACTCTGTTCCTTAGTCTGAAACCAGAAAATCTTGTATCTTGCACTCTCTCTCAAGGTAATAATATAAGCATAAAACTCAAATTCACACCCATCATGAAGATTAAACAATTTAAAAAAAATATGTAAACATTGAGTCTGATATCACACTCTACTTGATGATATCAGGAAATTAACCCAAATTAACGTGGAGCCCACGTTAAGAGAATTTGAACTTCCTATTGTGGTAAATATCAAAAGTAACCACAAACGGTCATTAGCCGTCATCAACGAGCCATATAGTACGGTAATTCATAAAACTAACCAAATACCTTCTATCAATTCGAATATCAATAAGCAACACATCAAACCAGGACTTTTGCCCAAAATATCTCAATCTGTTATGCTCTCTACCTGAAGCCACAGACTTTTCTTTACCCTTAATAACTTCTAAAATATATGTCTGCATTCACTCTCCTTGGTGTTACAGACATTCATCACAACTCACTACTTGGTAGTGACTAATTTTTACCTAAGTTCTGAACAGTAGATGAAAATTCCCACCTGGATCAGGTAATAACTCTACTCTCTTCTTTATAAAAACAAACTTAATCACTTGTTAATAATACCTGATTAAAAAAAAAGACGTATTTTGTGTAACTAGGATTTCCCCCCAAAATTCATGTGGAGCCCATGTTAAAAAGAATATGAGTATCCTGAAATGCTTTCTAAATAACTTTCTTTAAAAAGCAGCTTTTATCTCTTAAAACTCTGAGCTGCCCTTACTTATCACATAGCAGGGGACCAACAGCCTTTCAGCCCAGGCTGATTCCCCATTTCTTTGTTTGATTTCCTGCCTTTTAAGTTATCAAAACTTAATATGGCACCGGTGTCCTATTACTTAGAAAATAAAAAGGTTCTTTCAACTTTTATGATTACTAGTGGATTTTTGCCCATCACCTTGGTTTGCTGTCTCTTGTTGCAAAAAAAAAGTAAGAAAGAAAAAAGAAAACTTGTCTTTTACCCTGCTATCACTAGCACCATAGTGTCCCAACATATCTGGTAGATATCTTGGTGAAAACACATTCCTACTCCCTGTCAGCCCAGAGTCCCTTTCCGCCACACATTTTTCTATACTCAAACCCTCACATAGAAGGACACAGAACATGAAAAATTTTACCCAATTGATAAGATATAATTGCCCACTTAAATATACAAAGCACTTTACCATCCATCCCTTAGTAACATTAATAACAACCTGTAATTACACAGAGCAAAATATTAAACTCACCTGCCAAGGCTTCTCACCCTGTCCTCTTCCTGTCTCTTCTTTTTCCTCTAGTCTCCTCCTCTTCCTTCAAACATCGCTCTTACCCATCCTTCCTTTTCCTCCAATGACAGGCTTCCTTCTATCCTGTACCTGCCCCTCACCTGTGCTTTCCAAATTCAATGGGGAGGTGTTTCTGGTGAAGTCACCTGAGTTCTGAGTACAGGACTAGGCAGCTGTCCTTGGGACAGTGGAATTAGCATCAAAGTACAGATAACCTCAGGGCAAACCACAACAAGTAGCTTTGATATCCTAGTGAAATCTTTCAAGCCCTGAAAAATTGCAAATGTGATCATGTTCTAGTTTCTTCTTGTGTTTGATGCTGAAAAAAGTGATACCCGATACTGTATGAGAACAAATATTACATAGTACATGTAAAGAAAACAAATTACTCACAAGGCCAACATAACTTCATAAATAAGCAATTTGTTATAGAGTAACAAATAGTAAGCAAAGTACTTTTTTTCAATTGGTTTCCCTTCACTGTAGGCAGCAATTTGAATTTACAGAGCAATGGTTAACTATTGTATTATTTATCTTTAAAAGTACACTCATAAGTGTCTTTAAAAAAGAGAAATCTAAACAATTGTATAAAAATGTCATATCTGCTTTAAATGATCAGAGTGCACATCTGTGATTGTCAATCCTTATTAAATCAAACAGGAAGGTGAGGGTAAAACTCAGTCAGAAATCAGTCATCAACAGTCCAGCCTTTGTGACAGTCACACCATTAGCCTGTGCCACCATTGTTCTTGATCCCTGACCTTAAAAGGTCCCAGCCTTTCCGAATTTCAAATTGTTCCATTAATTGTTTTTCTACATCGGAGTCAGTAGTGAAATCATCTTAGACAGCTTCACGAAAAATTTTATTTTTCCAAATGCTTTTTTTTTTTTTTTGGTTCTTTTTTTTCAGAGCTGGGGACCGAACTTCCAAATGCTTTTTAAGGGTTGTGGTGGTCGTTGACCATTCCACATTTCCTCCGGCAATGATAGAAGCTGATCTGCCGCAGAAGGAATCCCTAAACGACCTTGATCACTCTTACTGCAAATACCAATGGCGCTGCCTCAGAGTGCTGGGAAGCTCCATGATGATTTTCATGCACTTCTTAGATTAAGATAGATATGAGTGCAATAACTGAGCGACACTCTGCATGAAGTCCTAGTTGGGTTCATGACTCACCAAGGTCCAACGAGACTGTGCTGAAGAGTGGGCCATACCCCTGGAGTTATAAAGCTCTGTGCCATTCCTACTTCACAAGCCTTGGCAATACTCCATGTCAGAACCAAATTTGAACCATGCTTTCACCCTGGATAGAATTTCAAATACTATACTGAGAAGGGTGTGTGGGCATCCTTACATTGTCCTTGACTTTAATGGAATCCTTTACATTTCTTTCCATTTAGGTTGATGTTGGGTACTGGCTTGCTCTCTATTGCCTATATTATGTTTCTGCATAGAACTGCTATCCCTGATCTCTCTGATGCTTTTAACAAGAAGGGGGGTTGGAATATTTTTGCAAGCTTTTTCAGCATCTAATGAGATTATCATGTAATTTTTTTCTTTCACTTTCATTATATAGTGGATTATATTGATGGATTTTCAGAAATTAAAAAGTCCCTGCATCCCACTAGAAATTAATAATTGCACAGCATAACCTACAGAAGGGATCTCATATTCACACGCATACATTAACAGCTCCCCCACAAAAAAAAAACATGCAATCAAAAAAACCATGTACCCTACAGAACAGATACATGCTCAAACATCCCATTCGAAAAAACAGAAACCAAAAAACATGCAAGCAATAAAACCCTGCTACCACAACATCAAAATAGCATGAACTAAATATCACTTCTCATTAATACCTTTAAACATTAATGGCCTCTACTCAACAGTAAAAGGACACAGGCTAATACAGTGGATTTAAAAAGAGTATCCATTCTTCTGTTGCACTCAAGGAACACAATCTAGCAACCGAGATAGACATGCCCTCAGACTAAAGGGTTGGAAAAGGTTTTCCAAGCAAATGACACAAGAAACAAGATGGTGTAGCCATTCTAACCTCCAGCAAGTCAGACTTTCAACCAAAAGTAATCAAAAGAGATGGGGAAGGACACTTCATATGCATCAGAGGAAAAATCCACCAAAATGGCATCTCGATTCTGGTTGTCTATATGCCAAAGACAAAAGTAGCAACACTGGTGAGAGAAATATTGCTGAAGCTTTAATATCACATCGAACCTCATACATTAATTGTGGGAAACATCAATGTCCCACTCTCACCAAGGGCAGACCATTGAATCAGAAACTAAAAAAAAAAAAAAAAAAAAAAAAAAAAAAGAAAGAAATGATGTAACTAACACGGGGTCAATTATATTGACCTCACTGATCTCTACAGAATAGTTCACACGAACACAAAAGTACACACACTCTTTTCAGTAACTCATGGACCCTTATCCTAAACTGACCATGTTCTCCCACTCTAAACAAGCCACAAGAGATACAGAAAGACTGTGCTAAACATTGGATCTTCTCAGATCACCATGGATTTAAACTGGACTTCAACAATAACAAAAAGTCTATAAACTCATGGAAATTCAAGAGCTTGCAACTGAAGAACCAACAGTTCACAGAACACTTGAAAAAAAAAAAGGGTTCCTAGAATTCAATGGAAATGATGGCATATCGTCTCCAAACTTAAGAGACATAAGGAAAGCAGTGCTAAGAGTAACGTGCACATACAGCACAGAGCGCTTTCATAAAGAAACCGGAGAGACCCCACACTAGCAAGTTCCCAGCACACCTGAAAGCTCTAGTAAAAAGAATCAAATATATATTAATGGAGATGAAAGAAAGAAATAATCAGACTCGGGGTGAGAGTGATTCATCAGAAACAAAGAGAATACAAATATTAACAAAAACAAGACCTGGTTACTTGGGAAAATCAAGCAGACAGACAAACCCTTAAACAGATAATGTACAAGGAGGAGAGACAGCACCCAAATAACAAAATCAGAAATGAACAGGGAGCCGCATCGATGGACACTGATGAAATTCACAGAATCATTAGGTCTCAAACACCTTCTGTCTACAAAATTAGATCTGTGAATAAATGGATATTTGTGTATATGGATAACACTGACCACAGGTAAACTGAGGTAAGATAAACTATGTAAATAGCTCTACAACCCCTACAGAGACACAAACAGTAATTAAAAGTTTCCCCAATGAAAAATCCTCAGGGCCAGATTGATTGAGCTCAGACTTCTATCAGATCTTTTTTTTTTTTTTATTAACATGAGTGTTTCTTATTTACATTTCGAGTGTTATTCCCTTTCCCGGTTTCCGGGCAAACAGCCCCCTAATCCCTCCCCCTCCCCTTCTTTATGGGTGTTCCCCTCCTGATCCTACCACATTGCCCCCCTCCCCCCAACAATCACGTAAAAAATTCTCAACCTACTCTAAAAACAGAAACAGAAGGAAAATCCCCAAACTGATTCCATGACACCACTGTCAGCCTGAAACGGAAATCACAAAACTACTCAAAAAGAAAGAATTTCAGAAGAATTTCCCTTACGGTTATTGGTGGAAAAAATATTAGGTAAAATTATAGAAACAAAATAAAAGGACATATGAATCCACCATCCAATGCCATTTAGTAGGCTTTCTCCTGAGGATGCAGGAGTGGATCAATCTTTGAAAATCCGTCAAAGTTATCCACCATATTAACAAAGTGAACTGAAAAAAAAAATTCTGCCCTCAGCAAATCACAATAACCTGGGAGCTCCCCTTGGATTTTTGGTAGTGGCATATCATGACATATATATATATATATATATATATATATATATATGTGTGTGTGTGTGTGTATGTATGTATGTATGTATGTATGAATGTATGTATGTATATGTATGTATGTATGAATGTATGTATGTATGTATATATATATGTATTATACATTTATATTTTAATAAAGTAACATTAAATTATCATATCCTAACATTGTAATATATAACTAATATTAATATGTTATATTAATATTAACATATTGTATTTGTACATTAAATTATTATATTAACATCATAAATAAAATCAATATTAATATAATATTACTATATTAAATTAATTAATTGTAATATAATAATGTAAATGATATATTACATTAATATATTAATATATTAATTATTAATATATTTAATATGAATTATTAATACCCACTATTACACAATGGTGTGCAGGAGCAGAATTTAAGATACAAGGAAAAAATGTAAGAATATCACATTAGATGCTGAAAAGGCCTTTGACAGAATCCATTGTCCTTCCCTATTTATGGTCTCAGGGAGACCAGGGATGTCAGGCACATACCTGATGCAATAACATACTAAAATAAATACAAAAACTATTACATAAAATGCAATATAGCAGGCCAACATTTAATATCAAAATAAGGGAGGGAAAGCGAAAGGCAATTCGACTAAATTGGAGAACAAGAACAGACTGCTCATCTCGCAGCATCCTTTCATTAAAGTCCTTAAATTCCCAGCTAGAGCAATAAGACAACCAAAGGAAGTCAAGGTGATGATATCGTAAAAGGAGAACTCAGTGTATTGCCATTCACACATCATATAATATTGAACATATGTGATCCCAAAGTTACACCAGAAATGACCTACTTATTAAAAACACCTTCAGTCAAGTGGACGGATGAAAAATTAAATGACAACTATCTGTCATGCAAATGACAGAGATGCTGAGAAGAAATTATTGAAGCAACACCAATCACAATGGACATATATACATTTATATAAAATATAAAATATGAAATATAAAATAACTCTAATCTAGCACATCAGAAACATGTCTGTTGTGAAATCCAAGTCTCTGAAGAGAGAAACTGAGGAAGGTAGCAGAAGACAGAAAGACCTCCCATGCTCACGGACAGGTAGGATTAAGAGAGTCAAAGATGCCATCTTAATTTTGGGTGTGAATTCAAAGTTGCTATCTCACAGTCAGGTGTGACATGGTTGCCAAGGTGCATGAGGGACAAGAGGCAATCTTGCGGTCACATGTCGAGTCAAAGACAACATCTTGATTTTTGGGTGTGACATGGTTGCCCAATGGGCTCATGTGACATCATTGGCTGTGGAAGCAGGGTCAACCTGTTACATCTCTGGCTTTCTAGCATGCAGACGGTGTCACAACTTCTAAATCGCATAAGTCACTGAAAATAACCAGGGTAAAAATCTCTGACAGAGGGATGGCATGCATTACTGGAGAAGGAAATGGCTTTGGTGTCTATAAGAAAAAACTGCTTATGCCACGGCCATTCAGTCAAAGCAAGCATCATGGGATGAGGAGATCCGGATTTAGAGACTGAATGTTTAATGTTTTCTTGGGAAAATTTAGCCTGCTTGCGACGGTTCACTGTTATCAGGACATATTTGAAATGGAATACTATGTAGCTCTGAAAAATATGGACATTGTGAAGCTGCGGTCAACTAGATGGAACGAGATGAGAAACCTGAAACTCCTCTGGGTGAGACCATTAAAGACCTCAAGAAAAAGGAACACTGGGCCTGGGTCACTGACACAGATATGCATAGAAAATACAAGAGACATGACGGAGGTAGACAAAGCTGTGTCTACTGTACTATGGAGCAATGTTTAGAGCCTTTACAAGGGGAGTTCTATATTAACAGAAAATTTGATCCAGAAATACTGTTGAGGAAAGGTTATTGGAATTTCTGAATCTAATGAGCCCATAAAGAAAACACACAATCTGGTTATTATAATTATAACCTATAAACGTGTATTGGGTAGATCTAATGTTACCCTAACTTATTCCCCAGCCTAAAACCCCTTGCTACATGTGCATTCTCCAGGCCATATGGATTGTTTCCATCATTACTTCCTCCTTTTTTTCTTCAGCCCTCTCCCTTCCCCTCTTACCCTCTTCTGCCTCTCTACCTAACCCCACAATAAACCTCGAGTACCAACTTTCCCCTCTGTCTCTAAGTAATAGGTTCTAGCATTTGCTGACCAGTAAAAATGTGATGAAGCTTCATATGGGATCACCTGAGTCCATGATAGATGGCTAGTTGGGAGGAACCTCCTTTGAGGAAGCAGATAAATATCAGGATACAAATTGCACTTGTTGGGGGAAGAGCAAATCCATATAATGCTTTCCATATCTATCCATTGGATTCTGACAAAATGGGAAATATTCTTCCTAAAGACCCAGCTATACTACACCTGGTCTTATATCTGAAAAGACCTCTGCCATACCGCAAGGACAAGTACTCCATCATGTTCCAAGTGGATTTCTTCATAATGAACAGAAAATAGAAATAAGCCAGATGCCTCTCAATGAAAAAATGGCTACAGATAGTGTGGTTCATTTACACAATGGAATACTACACACATATGAAAAATAAGGACATTGAGAAGCTGTGGTCAAGTAGATGGAATGAGAAAGCATTGTCCTGAGTGAGGTTACTGAGAGCCAAAATAACATGTACATATTCACTTAAAAGAGGGTATTAGCCATAAAGTATAGAATTCACACAGTAAGATCTATGGAAAAATATAGGATAAACAAGTAGAAAGGGCCAAGAAAAATGCTTGAATTTCACTCAGAAGGAGGAATAAACTAATGAGAAGGGGCAGATGAAAGGAAAGTATTGGGTGCCTAAAGGAATGGGAAGGGAAATGGGGTTTGAGAATCATTTCTTGGGAGAGACGAGCAAGAGGGACAGAGGTCAAGAGAATAAACTGGAATCAGTGACTTTCCAGGATGGGTGCTATCTCTGTGATTTGACAGCAGTCTGGGACGGGTGAGGCTACCCTGGCGTCCATGAGCGTGACTTTAGCTGAGACTTGTTACATTGGGGATACATATATTGCAATGTTCAATTTCTGTAGCCTCAGGTGACCCAGGGTGGAATTATGAGGACCCAAACCCACCCCCAAAATTTCTACCCAGAAATTGCCCCCTCTATAATAAACACAGGGACAGAGATGAAACAGGAAATGAGGGAATGGCCAAAGAATAAGTGGCCGGATGTGAAACTTATGCTATGGGCAAACGACAAACACTGACATTATTAATGGTCCTTTCTAATGTTTGAACATGGGAGAGTAGCATTGTTGTCCTCTGCAAGGCTCCACTGAGCAGCCGACTGATACAGATGCACAGTCACAGGGCTTGGTTTCAAACAGAGCGCAGTGAGTATCAGTGAAGAACTGAATTAAGGACTGAGAGAGGCAGAGGAGCAAATGGTCCTCATGTGGGATCACTAAACCCGTTGCCTGTCTGTGGATCCTGTTCTCCTACCCGGGCTGCATTTTCACGATCTGGTGGGAGACAGTGAATCTAGTCCTGAAGAGACTTGATGTTCCAGGGGAGAGGGTGCACCCAGAGGGGTCCTCTACTCTATAAGAGTAGAAGGGGATTAGATAGGAGGAGGTACTGTAAATGTTGTATCCTGGAGGAGTTTGGTGACAGGGCAGCATTCAGAATGTTACCTGGTGAATAGATAACAACCATTCTGGCAAGGGGCAAAGGAAGGAAACATGGGGACTGAGGCATGACATAATGGGGGTGGGGATGACATCATAGGGGTCGGGGAATGACATCATAGTGATTGAGGCATGACATAATGAAGCTTAAGAGAAAATAGAGGAAACCAGAAAAAAAAATCAGCCCCAGAGGGAACTGAGACCTAGAGACACAAACATGGCAGGTAAATACCTATGCATGGTATCGGCTGTGAGATAAATCATATTCTATCTACAATCAACAAAAGCAGAGAGGACAAAGGAAAGGAGAAGGCCCGTGAGGGGAAAAGCATCTTCCTATCTGAAAGGAAAACTGGAACAGATTCAGTGAGTGAGTGAGGGCAACTGAGGACAGGAGTGGAGGGTTAGAGGGGAAGACGGAGGGATAGCGCGGTGCAGAGAGAACCATCCACAAATAGGGGACATATGGGTTAATGCAGAAACTCGATGGAAGCACTGGTTAATTCATGGCATCTAAGGGGACACGTTCCTGAGGATTTAATCTGACAGAGAATGCAGAGTACGAACCTGCAATCCTTTGAAATCGAGCAAGTAGGACGTCAGGGGTGGGCAGTGGGGACATTCAGTGGAGTCGATTTCTTAGGAGTTAAAATCGAGATCCCTGAACAACAGACCGATGCTTGGACAGAGATTATAAAGATATAGCAAATGAGGACTTCCTGGTACCTTAAGCCTGCAACTGATGTAAATGCACAGGAAAACACTTCCTGCTCTCCAAGGTTCATTTAGTCCTTTTTCACCCTGAGTAAAATATATGCGCACAATCATAGTGTATCCCTGAAAATTTTCTAACAGAGCTGTGACACTGAAATCCTTGGAAGAAACCAAAATTCACTTGCAGGCAAACCAATATTCTGCTGATTGACTGTTTCCTGGGTCCACTTCATCCTTTCACACCTGTTGTGCACCTGGACAATCTAGTTAGGAGAAAAGAGATGAGTGTGTGTGTGTGTGTGTGTGTGTGTATGTGTGCGTATGTGTGTTTGTGTGTGTGTGTCTCTGTGTATGTGTGTATCTGTATATTGGTTATCGTCTGTGTGTCTTTGTGTATATGTGTGTTTATGTGTGTGTGTGTTTGGGTGTCTGTATGTGTTTATGTGTCTCTCTGTGTGTGTACACGTGTGTGTGTCTTTATGATTGTGTATGTGTATGTGTGTCTTTGTCTGTGTGTTTGTCTATGTCTGTCTGTGTCTGTATGTATATCTGTTCGTCTGTCTATGTCTCTTTGTGTGTCTCTGTGTATCTGTGTGTGTGTGCATATATAAGTGTGTGTGTGTGTGTATGTGTGTGTTTTTGTGTGTGTTAGTCATGCATAAGCTAACCATCCTCACACAGACTGCCTGGACTGCTTTTCTTTTTAGAAGGTTGGCGAATCTTTGTCTTGTCCTAAAAGACCACTCTGGATCTCAAGTCTCTCTGTGAAGCCATGACAGGTTGAATGATTTTTAAGTGTGAGGAGTCTGTCCTATTGAAAATTGCTTTCCTGGATACAATATCACTTGAAAAACAAATCTCAACATTTACTTTCCTTATTCCATGATCACTTGATGGGGATTATTAAATTATTATTATTATTATTATTATTATTATTATTATTATTACATGATTATTCCATTATATTGTTATCTGTGCTGTTACCAGTGTGCTAAAGTTCATTGATGGCAGGAAGAAAGATTTATTTCATGCGTGTCCCATTGGATTGCCATTCTAATACTGAATAAAATCGATGACTAAAAGTCATCAAAAAAGATAAGGAAGGACACTTCATATTCATCAAAGGAAAAATCCACCAAGATGAACTCTCAATCCTATATATCTATGCCCGAAATACAAGGGCACGTACATACGTACACGAAACCTTACTAAAGCTCAAAACACACATTGCCCCTCACACAATAACAGTAGGAGATTTCAACACCCCACTCTCATCAATGGACAGATCATGGAAACAGATATTAAACAGAGACGTAGACAGACTAAGAGAAGTCATGAGTCAAAGGGACTTTACAGATATTTATAGAACATTCTATCCTAAAGCAAAAGGATATACCTTCTTCTCAGCTCCTCATGGTACTTTCTCCAAAACTGACAATATAATTGGTCAAAAAAACAGGCCTCAACAGGTACAGAAAGATAGAAATAATCCCATGCGTGCTATTCGACCACCACGGCCTAAAACTGGTGTTCAATAAAAATAAGGGAAGAATGCCCACATATACGTGGAAATTGAACAATGCTCTACTCAATGATAACCTGGTCAAGGAAGAAATAAAGAAGGAAGTAAAAACTTTTTTAGAATTTAATGAAAATGAAGGTACAACATACCCAAACTTATGGGACACAATGAAAGCTGTGCTAAGAGGAAAACTCATAGCACTGAGTGCCTGCAGAAAGAAACAGGAACGAGCATATGTCAGCAGCTTGACAGCACACCTAAAAGCTCTAGAACACAAAGAAGCAAAACACCGAGGAGGAGGAGAAGGCAGGAAATAATCAAACTCAGAACTGAAATGAACCAAGTAGAAACAAAAAGGATCATAGAAAGAATCAACAGAAACAAAAGTTGGTTCTTTGAGAAAATCAACAAGATAGATAAACCCTTAGGCAGATTAATGAGAGGACACAGAGAGTGTGTCCAAATTAACAAAATCAGAAATTAAAGGGAGACATAACTACAGATTCAGAGGAAATTCAAAAAATCATCAGATCTTACTATAAAATACTATATTCTACAAAACTTCAAAATCTACAGGAAATGGACAATTTCCTAGACAGATACCAGGTACCGAAGTTAAATCAAGAACAGATAAACGAGTTAAACAACCCCATAACTCCTAAGGAAATAGAAGCAGTCATTAAAGATCTCCCAACCAAAAAGAGCCCAGGTCCAGACGGGTTTAGTGCAGAATTCTACCAGACCTTCATAGAAGATCTCATAACAATATTATCCAAAGTATTCCACAAATTGAAACAGATGGAGCACTACCGAATAAGTTGTATGAAGCCACAATTACTCTTACACCTAAACCACACAAAGACCCAACAAAGAAAGAGAACTTCAGACCAATTTCCCAGATGAATATCGACACAAAAATACTCAATAAAATTCTGGCAAACCGAATCCAAGAGCACATCAAAACAATCATCCACCATGATCAAGTAGGCTTCATCCCAGGCATGCAGGGATGGTTTAATATACGGAAAAATATCAACGTGATCCATTATATAAACAAACTGAAAGAACAAAACCATATGATTATTTCATTAGATGCTGAGAAAGCATTTGACAAAATTCAACACCCCTTCATGATAAAAGTCTTTGAAAGAATAGGAATTCAAGGCCCATACCTAAACATAGTAAAAGCCATATACAGCAAACCAGTTGCTAACATTAAACTAAATGGAGAGAAACTTGAAGCAATCCCACTAAAATCAGCGACTAGACAAGGCTGCCCACTCTCTCCCTACTTATTCAATATAGTTCTTGAAGTTCTAGCCAGAGCAATCAGACAACAAAAGGAGGTCAAGGGGATACAGATCGGAAAAGAAAAAAATCAAAATATCACTATTTGCAGATGATATGATAGTATATTTAAGTGATCCCAAAAGTTCCACCAGAGAATAACTAAAGCTGATAAACAACTTCAGCAAAGTAGCTGGGTATAAAATTAACTCAAATAAATCAGTAGCCTTCCTCTACACAAAAGAGAAACAAGCCGAGAAAGAAATTAGGAAAACGACAACCTTCATAATAGACCCAAATAATATAAGGTACCTCAGTGTGACTTTAACCAAGCAAGTAAAAGATTTGTACAATAAGAACTTCAAGACACTGAAGAAAGAAATTGAAGAAGACCTCAGAAGATGGAAAGATCTCCCATGCTCATGGATTGGCAGGATTATTATAGTAAAAATGGCCATTTTACCAAAAGTGATCTACAGATTCAATGCAATCCCCATCAAAATGTCAATCCAATTCTTCAAAGAGTGAGACAGAACAACTTGCAAATTCATCTGGAATAACAAGAAACCCAGGATAGCTAAAACTATCCTCAACAATAAAATTACTTCAGGGGGAATCACTATCCCTGAACTCAAGCAGTATTACAGAGCAATAGTGATAAAAACTGCATGGTATTGGTACAGAGACAGACAGATAGACCAATGGAATAGAATTGAAGACCCAGAAATGAACCCACACACCTAAGGTCACTTGATTTTTGACAAAGGAGCCAAAACCATCTAATGGGAAAAAAGATAGTATTTTCAGCAAATGGTGCTGGTTCAACTGGAGGTCAACATGTAGAAGAATGCACATCGATCCTTGCTTAAGTCCAAGTGGATCAAGGACCTCCACATCAAACCAGACACACTCAAACTAATAGAAGAAAAACTTGGGAAGCATCTGAAACACATGGGCACTGGAAAATAATTCCTGAACAAACCCGCAATGGCTTATGCTCTAAGATGAAGAATCGACAAATGGGATCTCATAAAACTGCAAAGCTTCTGTAAGGCAAAGGACACTGTGGTTAGGACAAAACAGCAACCAACATATTGGGAAAAGATCGTTACCAATCCTACAACAGATAGAGGCCTTATATCCAAAATATACAAAGAACTCAAGAAGTTAGACCACAGGGAGACAAATAACCCTATCAAAAAATGGGGTTCAGAGCTAAACAAACAATTCACAGCTGCGGAATGCCGAATGCCTGAGAAATAAATAAAGAAATGTTCAACGTCTTTAGTCATAAGGGAAATTCAAATCAAAACAACCCTGAGATTTCACCTCACACCAGTGAGTATGGCTAAGATAAAAAAAAAACTCAGGTGACAGCAAATGCTGGCGAGGATGCGGAAAAAGAGGGAACACTCCTTCATTGTTGGTGGTGTTGAAGATTGGTACAACCATTCTGGAAATCAGTCTGGAGGTTCCTCAGAAAATTGGTCATTGAACTGCCTGAGGATCCAGCTATACCTCTCTTGGGCATATACCCAAAAGATGCCCCAACAAATAAAAAAGACATGTGCTCCACTATGTGCATAGCAGCCTTATTTATAATAGCCAGAAGCTGGAAAGAACACAGATGCCTTCAACAGAGGAATGGATACAGAAAATGTGGTACATCTACACAATGGAATATTACCCAGCTATCAAAAACAATGACTTTTTGAAATTCGTAGGCAAATGGTTGGAACTGGAAAATATCATCATGAGTGAGCTAACCCAATCACAGAAAGACCTATATGGTATGCACTCATTGATAAGTGGCTATTAGCCCAAAAGCTTGATTACCCTAGACGCCTAGAACAAATGAAACTCAAGACGGGTGATCAAAATGTGAATGCATCACTCCTCCTTTACAAGGGGAACAAGAACCCTTGGCAGGGAATAGAGAGGCAAAGATTAAAACAGAGACTGATGGAAAACCCATTCAGAGCCTGCCCCACATGTGGCCCATACATATACCACCACCCAATTAGACAAGATGGATGAAGCAAAGAAGTGCAGACCGACAGGAGCCGGATGTAGATCGCTCCTGAGAGACACAGCCAGAATACAGCAAATACAGAGGTGAATGCCACCAGCAAACCACCGAACTGAGTATAGGATCCCGTTGAAGGAATCAGAGAGAAACCTGAATAGCTTGAAGGGGCTCGAGACCCCAAGCTACCAGATCTTATAGGCACTAAGCCACTACCTAAAGTCTATACATGGACTGACCCTGGACTCTGACCCCATAGGTAGCAATGAATATCCTAGTAAGAGCACCAGTGGAAGGGGAAGCCCTGGGTCCTGCTAAGACTGAACCCCCAGTGAACTAGTCTATGGGGGGAGGGCGGCAATGGGGGGAGGGTTGGGAGGGGAACACCCATAAGGAAGGGGAGGGAGGAGGGGAATGTTTCCCCAGAAACCGGGAAAGGGAATAACACTCGAAATGTATATAAGAAATTCTCAAGTTAATAAAAAAAAAAAAAAACGAAATCAAAAAGTGGAGAAAAGACTACTCCTGTTCCAAAATCATAGGGCCTGGGTGCCCAGAACCGAAGTATGGTCTAACCAAATGGTACACAATGCAGAGGCTAATAATTCACTGTCCTGAGAACTACTTAGCAGTTCCAGTCCAATTAAATGAATTTACATGTACTGAGGTATATGGAATTGTAGAATAATGAGCTGAGATCATTTACAAACAATTTCCGGAAGATTTCCAAAGAGCTGAGACTGGAAACAGAGAATTTTCAAGGCCACTGAGACATAGCATGTGGTTTAAACTCTGCCCGATGAAAACGTTTAAGCAGGACTAATCTACTAAAATAATTTAGTAGCAACCGTACTTTATAATTGTTTGCAATTAAGCATGGTGGTGAATAAAGGGAACACTCTAAAACAAAGTAATGCTTTTTTTTTAAAGTTTGTTTCAAGACAGCCAGAAAGAGCACAATGGTTTTGTTTTCTTTCTTTCACAAATGTTGCACCTTTTTGAAAGAGCACTTTGGGATCCTTAATTAACTATTTATTATCAGAACTTTCTTCAGACCCAGAGTTGTTCTCAATGCTGCCTTGACCTCTTAGCTCCTTAAGATATAGATAATGAGGATCAGCATGGATGTCACTGTGGTATGGAAGATGACCAAGAAATTATCAATTCCTTGTGGGTGGTTAGATATGGGCCTAAAGACGTTTTGTCCCAACCCTACAAGGCAACCTATTACCCATGAAACAATTGCCAAAGGGGAATTTACCTCATGACTCATTTGGGTTGCATAGTTAAGCGGGGCCATACAGTGACCAAAGGCCATGGCTGCCAATAGGCAGCACTCAGTTGTACCAAAAAGTGTGAAGAAAAACATCTGTGTGCACATCCCTCCTGAGAGATTCCTCAAATCTCATTTACAAGGCTCTCCATATCTTGGTTATGACAGAGCCAGTGTGACCAATTTACACGATACATAAGTTTGCCAGAAAGAAGTACATGGGGGTGTGTAGAGGTGGACTTGTGTAGATAGCAAAGGCTATGAGAGCAGAATGAGGGTGAACAGGAGGAAGCATTCTCCAGGAACCTCAAAGTTCTTGGCAATTGCAAAGCATTTGACTGTCAAGCCCTTTTCCTGCCACAGAGAGCAATTGACACAATTGACACTCATCTATTGAAAGACAGAACAGTAAGCCATTAGAAGGATTCTTGCAGATGAGAGATATTAATTTTTTAATACTTTTCGACACTCAGTTACATCAGAGTTAAAATCTTTCTCTGTAGTCAAAAAAATCAAAGCTTAGAAATGATTTATTCTCACATATTTTCATATCTAATGCTTTCTCTCTTAACACCAGGTGAATTTCCAAAGTGTGCTAAGCATTGAGTCAAGTGTCCAAATATTTTCAAAGATTGTGCAAACTTGTAGTCCTGGCACTAATGCAGCTCATGCAGAATGTTTACCATGGGTCTGAGTTCAGGTTCACATGCTGTATTAGCACTCATTCAAATTAAGGAAAAGAAAACCTTGACTGTATCTCAATTTTTTACCCATTCTTATCATTAACTAGTCATCAATGTTATGCAGAAAAACAGATCAACCACTCATTTCTGTGCGTTCGTGTTGCCACAGTTATAGTCTCTCCAACCACTCTGTGTGTTTGTTGGGCCCCGATTATTCTCTGACTGTTATTATGAATATTCAAACACACACAATAAAGGTATCATTTCCTCAAGACATCGTTTTTGAAGATAAAGTAAAATAAAATAATTATATGATAAATAAAGGTGTACTGGTTTACATACATAAATTTAAAGCCAGGGAACATCTAGATGTCTGCACAATAATGACATGGTCAGAGACACATCTGAGCCATGAAAGAGGAAAGGATCAACCAAACAGAACCATAACCCTTCATGCTAGATCCTTCAATATGGCAGCTGTTATCTATAACTTAATAGTTTCTGTCTCTTTATAGAACATGTTTTCTTAGTGAAAGTATCACTACATAGGCATTACATTTCTGTTTTCTTAATATTGTTCATGATATTGTATCAACCAGACTATTGATTTAAATTAAAAAAAAGAGAAAAGAGAGGTGTTGTATTGATATGTATTCCAGGCTAACCTGAAATTCCTTATTCCTCTCCCGCAGTCTCTTGAATGTGAATATTCAAAGAGCAAGACATGGTGCCTGGCTTGATAGAAATTTCTTCCTATAATTTCATCTCAACATCTTAGAATTTCACCAAATTGCCTATATTTCTGTACACATAATGTCTATACAGTTCATTCCTCTTTGCTCACTTTTGCATCAGACAGCTGCTGTGTGTTTGCTTGGTAACTTACATGGAAACATGTTCAATTCCACAGAGCCTTGTCTGTTTTCATATACCACCCTCTCTTTTTTCTAAAGTTACATTATTTTTTTCACACTGTAACTTGTAAAGTAGCTGTTAGCACTGTGGTGGTGACTACTTCTCATCTTGTTCACATTGTAGTCATATATGGAGTCAGAGTATGGACTGCAAAGTTCTTATCATTATGTTTACCACCCTTACCAATCCATGAGCTCTCATGTAATGAGAAGCTCCAGTGTTTAGCTTATTTTGGTTCCTTTCGGATACTGCCTGTCCCTTCCCATTATATCTTGTGAAGTTCAATCCCATGTCTCTCATGTATTTGAGATGTGGCAGACTCATTTTTCTCCTAGTTTGATATCTTTTCCCTTCAAATGACACAACCTTTCCTGTTTTGTGGGGTGTATATGTCTTTGCTGAAGTTTTGGGTTTCTTGCCAAAAAATACTTTTTCCTGACAAGGGTAGATAGCACCAGTCTATTAGGTTTTCTCTCTATTCACTTGATATAATGGGATTTCAAAGATATGTGAGTATATCAGTCGCATGTTTGATCCACAAATCAAATGTGAGTTTCAGCATTTCCGAATTATAATTACACGTTACCTACATTTACAACTACCACATAAGACACACACACACACACACACATACACACACACATGCTCACACACTCACGTGTATGCCACATTCTCATATGTGCCTGTATATTCATGCAGAAACACAGACACAGAGAAACAGAATAGAGAAAGAGCACATGGAGATTGTACATGAATTCAAATTTTAGTATAAACAACAATGCAGGGTAACAGTATTTGTTTACATCCCGTTTCACCTTTTGGTCACTTAAAGACACGACTAAGAAAAAAATGTATTCCCCATGAGTTTGTTTCTTTGTGAAATGAGTTAATTTCCCAAATCACTTAAGTTGATCTGGTGTTGAATATCTGTCAGCTACATGGGTCATAAGCATGTGTGCATGTCTACCCACACACATTTCAGATTTACCTTTGTGTATACTCTTTTTTTGTGAATTTCTCATCATCGTACATAATTTTCATTTCTATTCACTAATTCACTGGATTAATTTTCTATTGGGGATAATGAAAAACACAGCTCCCCAAACAAGAAAAACAAAAAAACAAAAAAAAAAAATACGTATTTCCTCAGGGGGCAGGAGACTTAGTCAGCTATACTAGCTTATTAGATCTATTAGATTAGATCTGCACCCATTCATGCAAAAGTTATAAAATCTAAGTATAAAGAACATGAGACAGACTTAAAGCTCTGACAATTATGAAGCAGGAGGTCTGTTGTACATACTTGACTCCTCAGTGGACTCTGCTCTTGTAGAAAAATTGCTGGAATGCAGAGGCTTCTATTGTGATGAGTTTCACACTTATTTTGATGTAGTAAATATTTCTCCATATTAAATTAAAACAAACAAGCAAACAAAAACTAATAAACAACCTTCCCACAGCTAACACAGAAAATGAATACTTTTTTAATTTGAAATATTTATAAAGAAACTTCCTTTTCATTAGTAGTTTCTGTATTTGTATAGGTAGCTCTCTAGTTAGAGAATGAGGTCTTTCCTCTCCCAGTTAAATTTCCAGAAAATCACCTCAAGAACCAGAATGTTGTATTTACATTTAAATTTGTGCAATAAAAATGATTTGCGGGAAATCCTGAGGCTGCAGGACAGATTGACACATCTACGCACCACAGCCCACATCCCTGATGCAAGGAGAAATTGAACAGTGCTTCTGGATACTGGGATACAGGAACAGTCAGCCACCGGTACACACGATTCTGGTCTGCACCGAGGAGTGCACTGATTGGCCAACAGTTCCCTGTACTCAAAGCTACAGGGGGAGCTGTAGGGGAGAGAGCTTCACATTCAGGAGTGTGGATATTCCTGAGAAGTCAGAGGAGAATACTCACCTTTCCACCGTACAGACCCAAGAGGGTATCGCACATGGCCAACACTGCCCAAGTAGGGCAAGAACATACAGGAAAAATCAGGGTCATGATCATGTGATTCCTGCCTGTCCATAGAGCTGGAAGAAGGTGTCCAGGAGTGCCTACAGACATGAGAACAGAACACCTGTTCACAGGAAAGGGTGAAAGAAAACAAGAAAAGAGTTCTATAACAGTGCTGACAGAGGACTACAGCAGGGTCAATTCACTCTCAGAAGGAGGAAGATAAGCGAACACAAGAGACAAACCAATGACTAGGGGCAAGGGAAGAAACCTAAGTAACAAAACCAATACTACTTGGCATCAGCAGAGCCCAGTTATCCCACCAAAGGAAATACTGGATATTTAAACACACCAGAAAAGCAAGATTTAGATTTAAAATCGCATTTCTTGGTAATGATGGAGGAATTTAGGAGAAACGTAGAGCATTCCCTTAGAAAAATACAGGAAAACACAAGTAAACAAGTAGAAGCCCTTCGAGAGGAAACACAAACATCCATGAAAGAAATACAAGAAACATGATCAAACAGGTAGACGACTTGAAAAAGAAATAGAAACAATAAAGAAATAGAAACAATAATAGAAACAATAAATAAATGACTTTGGACAGAAAAAACCCAAGGAAGAGACAAGAAAATGTAGAAACAAGCATCACCAACAGCATACAAGAGACAGAAGAGAGAATGTCAGGGGCAGAAGATATCATAGAAAACATTGAACTGATGAAGATAATGTAAAAATAATGCTCCTGACACAAAACATAGAGGAAATTCAAGACACAACGAAAATATCAAACCTAAACATAATAGGTATAGAAGAAAGAGATGACTCTCCCAACATAACAGGCCATGAAATATCTTCAACAAAATTATAAAAAAAAACTCCCCTAAACTAAAAAGAGATGCATTTAAACAAACAAGAACCCTACAGAATTCCAAATTAATGGGGACAAAACAGACTTTTCCTGCATCACATGATAGTTAAAACACCAAATCCACAAAAGATAGAATATTAAAAGCAGTAAGGGAAAAAGGTCAAGTGACATATATAGGCAGACCTATAAGAATTACACCAGACTTCTCACCGAAGTATATGAAAGTCACAAAATCCTGGACAGATTTCAAACAGACCCTAAGAGAACACAAATGCCAGCCCAGGGTATTATATCCAGCAAAACTTTCAATTAGTGGGGAAACCGAGCTATTCCATGACAAAACCAATTTGTGCAATATCTTTCAGCAAATCTATGCCTACAAAAGATAATAGATTTAAAACTCTAACACAAGGGGAGAAAATAAACCATACCGAATGCAAGAATATAATTTCCCGGCAATGAAACCAAAGAAAGACAAACATAATTCTATCAGCAGAAATTACAGGAAGTGACAAACATTATTCCTTAATATCTCTCAAGATTTATGGACTCAGTTCCCCAATGAAAAGACACAAACTAATACAATGGATACATAAGGAGGATACAGTGTTTTACTGCATGCAAAAAACAAACAATAAAGACAAAGATGGATACTACCACAGACTACATGGCTTGAAAACAACTTTCCAAGCATATTGCATGAAGTAATAATTTGAAGTTGCCATTCTTATATCAAATAAAATTTACTTTCAACCAAAAGTCATTAAAAGATAAGGGAGAACACTTCATACTCATCAATGGAAAAATCCACAAAGCTGAACTCTCAATCATAGGTATCTATGCTCAAATGCATGGACACTTAAATTCATAAAAGAAAACTTACTAAAGCTCAAAGCACACATTGCACCTGACATGATAATAGTAGGAGATTTCAGCACCCCACTCTCATCACTGGAGAGATCATGGAAACAGAATTTAAATGGAGATGCAGAGAAAGTAATAGAAGTTGTGAAACAAATGGATTTAACAGATATTTATAGAGCATTCCATCCTAAAACAAAAGGATACAACTTCTTGTCAGAATCTCATGGAACCTTCTTCAAAATTGACCATATAATCAGTCACTCGACAGGAATCAACAGATACAGGATGATAGAAATAATCCCATGCATTCTATCAGATCACATACACTAAGACTGGTCTTCAAAAATAAAAAAAATCACAGAAAGACCACATATACATTGACATTAAAAAATGCTCTACTCCATGACAACTTGGCCAAGAAAGAAATTAAGAAAGAAATTAAAGACTATTTAGAACTTAATGAAAATGAAGATACAACATACCCAAACATGTGTGACACAATGAAAGAGAAGCTAAGAGGAAAACTTTAAGCTCTGAGTGCTTGCGGAAAAAAAAAAAAAAAAAAAAAAAAAACACAGCAGAGAGCATTTGTAAGCAGCTTGAGATCACATGTAAAAACTCTAGAACCAAAAGAAATAAGTAAACTCAAGAGGGTTAGAAGGAAGGAAATAAGCAAACTCAGGGCTGAAATCAACCAAGTAGAAACGAAAAGATCTAGTCAAATTATCAACAAAACCAGGAGCTGTTTCTTTGAGAAAAACAACAATATAGATAAACCCTTAGACTGAATAACTAGAGGTCACAGAGACTGTATCCAAATTAACAAAATCAGAAATGAAAAGGGAGAAATAACAACATAATCTGAGGAAATTAAAAAATCAGCAGATTCTACTATAAAAGCCTATAGTCCACAAAACTGCAAAATCTGGAGGAATTGGTCAATTTTGAAGACAGATACCAGGTAGCAAGTCAAATCAGTAACAAATAAAGACAACCCCATAATTCCTGAAGAAATGGAAGCAGTCATTAAAGGTCTCCCAACCAAAAAGAGCCCAGGTCCAGACAAGTTTAGTGCAGATCTATCATACCTTCATAGAAGACCTCTTACCAATACTATCCAAACTATTCCACAAAATTTAAGCAGATGGAGCGATACCGAACTCCTTCTATAAAGCCACAATACTCTTAGACGTAAACAACACAAATACACAGCAAAGAAATAGAACTTCAGATCAATTCCCTTCTGAATATTGATGCAAAAATACTCAATAAAATTCTTGGAAACCGAATGTAAGAACACATCAAAAAAAATCATCCATTATGATCAAGTAGGCTTCATCCCAGGGATACAGGGATGTTTTAATATAGGAAAATCCATTAACATAATACATTATACAAACAAATCGAAAGAACAAAACCATATGATCACTTCATTAGTTGCTGAGAAAACATTTGACAAAATTCAACATCCCTTCAGGATAAAAGTCCTGGAAAGATCAGGAATTCAAGGCCCATATCTCAACCTAGTGAAAGAAATATACAGCAAGCCTCTAGCTAACATCAAACTAAATGGAGAGAAATTTGAAGCAATCACACTAAAATCAGAGACGAGACAAGTCTGCCTACTCTCTCTCTCTGCTTATTCGATACAGGACTCCATGTCATAACCAGAGCAAGCAGACAGCAAAAGGAGGTCAAATGGGTAGAAATTGGAAGGGAAGAAATCAAAATATCACTATTTGCAGACGGTATGATAGTGTACTTAGGTGACCCCAAAAGTTCCACTAGAGAACTTCTTAACCTGATAAACAACTTCAGCAAAGAGACAGCATATGAAATTAACTCAAACATACCAGTAGCCTGCCTCTATTCAATGTGTAAACAGGCTGAGAAAAAAAACAATGAAATCACACAATTCACAATAGTCCCAAATAATAGAAAATAACTTGGAGTGAGTTAAACCAAGCAAGTGAAAGAACTGTATGACAAAAAGTTCAAGTCTCAGAAGAAAGAAATTGTGGAAGATCTCAGAAGATGGAAAGATATTCCATGCTTATGGATTGGAAGGATAAATATAGTAAAGATGGACATTTTGCCAAAAGCAATCTACAGATTCAGTGCTATCCCCATCAAAATTCCTATTCAATTCTTTAATATAGATAGAAAGAGCAATTTGCAAATTCATTTGGAAGGATAAAAAAACCAGGAGAGCTAAAACTATCCACAACAATAAAAGAACTTAAGGGGAATCACTATCCCCGAACTATCACAGAGCAATAGTCATAAATAGTATATGGCATTCATACAGAGACAGACAGATATATCATTGGAACAGAATTGAAGACCCAGAAAAGAACCCATACACCTATGGTCACTTGATTTTGGCAAAGGAGATAAAACCACCCAAAGGAAGAAACATAGCATTTTCAGAAAATGGTGCTGGTTCAACTGGACATCAGCATATAGATGAATGCAGATGGATCCATGCTTATCACCATGTACGAAACATAAGTCCAAGTGGATCAAGGACCTCCACATCAAACCAGATATACTCACATTAATAGGAGAAAAAGTGTGGAAGATTCTTGAACACATGGGGACTGTTGTAAATTTCCTGAACAAAACACCAAGGCCTTGTGCTCTAAGATCAAGAATCGACAAATGGGATCTCATAAAACTGCAAAGCTTCTGTAAGGCAAAAGACACTGTCATTAGGACAAATCTGCAATCAACAGAATGGGAAAAGATCTTTACCAATCCTACATCTGATAGTGGGTATATTCAAAATATACAAAGAACTTAAGAAGTTCGACACTAGAGTACCAAAATACCCTATTAAAAATGGGGTACAGCAAGAAACAAAACAATCTTGGCTGGTGTTAATTGAATGGCCAGAAATCACCTAAATAAATGTTCAACATCCTTCGTCATCATGGAAATGCAAATCAAAACAACCCTGACATTCCACTTCACACCAGTCAGAATGGCTAAGATGAAAACTCAGGTGATAAAAGGTTCTGGCAAGGATGTGGAGAAAGAGGAACACTCGTCCATTGTGGGTGGGATGGCAGACTGGTACAAACATTCTGGAAATCAGTCTGGAGGTTCCTCAGAAATTTGGACATTGAACTAACCGAGGACACAGCTATACCTCTCTTGGGCATATACCCAAAAGATGTTGAAACATATAGCAAAGACACATGCTCTACTATGTTCATAGCAATCTTATTTGTAATAGCCAGAAGCTGGAAAGAACCCAGATGCCCTTCAACAGAGGAAAGGATACAGAAAATATGGTACACCTACACAATGGAATATTATTCAGCTATCAAAAACAATGATTTTAGGAAATTCATAGGCAAATGGAATGAACAAGAAAACATCATCCGGAGTGAGGTTACTCAATCCCAGAAAAACACATTTGATATGCACTCATTGATAAGTGGATATTAGCCAAAAAGCTCAGATTATCCATCATGCAATGCAGAGATCACATGAAACACAAGAAGGATGAGCAAAATGCAGATGCTTCACTCATTCTCTTAAAGCGGAACAAAAATACTCATAGGAGGGGATAAGGAGGCAAAGTTTTTTGCAGAGACTAAAGGACAGGCAATTCAGAGCCTGGCCCACATGTAGCCCATACATATACAGACACCAAAACTAGATAAGATGGATGAAGTTAAGAAGTGCAAGCTGGCAATAACTGGATTTTGATCCCTGCTGAGAGACACAGCCAGAATATGTCAAATACAGTGGGAAATGCCATTAGCAAACCATTGAATTAAGAACCAGATCCCTGTTGGAGGAATTAGAGAAAGGATTGAAAGAGCTGAAGGGATTTGCAACCCCATATTAATAACAATATCAACCAACCAGATCTTCCAGGGACCAAACCACAACAGTAAGACTATACATGGACTGACCCATGTTTCCAACTGGATGTAGCAAAGGATGGCCTTGCTGGAAACAATGGAATGAGAAACTTTTTTTCTGCCAAGGTTGGCCCCCCAGTGTAGGGGAATGTAGGGAGGTGTGGGGAGGCCGTGGGTGGTGATGTGAACTCGCTTATAGATGGGTGGCGGGAAGAGTTAAGGGGCTTATGAACTTGAAAACTGGAAAGGGAATAACATTCGAATTCTAAATAGGAAATACCCAACAATAAGAGAGAGAGAGAGAGAGAGAGAGAGAGAGAGAGAGAGAGAGAGAGAGAGAGAGAGAGAAGAAGTAGAAGAAGAAGAAGAAGAAGAAGAAGAAGAAGAAGAAGAAGAAGAAGAAGAAGAAGAAGAAGAAGAAGAAGAGGAAGAAGGAATTGAAACAGAATGAAAACTAAACTTTAATTCTTCCCCATTCCCTGTCATCCCCAGCTGTTGTGTAGGCAGTCATGTTAGTGAGACGTTACGAGTGTAATTTCTGGTGTTACTTTGAGAACCCATCTCATAGTAAACTTTAGTCTTTTACAATCTTCTCGCATCCTCCTCTGTAATGTTTCTCAGCCTTGAATCAAGTGACATTTTGTAGATAGAGCCATTGAGACTGGACTTGAAATTTCTATCCTGCAGTTTGAATGGCTGGGATTTTTACTGTGATGTTTGTTGCAGAGACTGTAATTAATTCTGTATATAAGGACACATGGCTCTGATTGTTGTTAGGTAAGATACTTGCTTAAGTAACTAAGGGGCTTTACATTCTCCCCCATAACCAAAGCTTCAATAGCCTTCTACACATGGGTAAATTACCAGTACCATCCATGTTCATTGAACAGGGCTTAAGCAAATTTAGAGAGTTGTTGGCTATCACCAAGCTATTTATGCCACTGCCCTGCCATCGTGGATATTCTGCCATGTTGATCATTGTGTTTTCCAGGCATGATGTGAACAATCACTTGAAACTGACAAGACTGATGATTGTAATTACAGGTTATACTAGAAATTCGACCTGTGCCTGGCACATCTTCCTGTATTAGAATATTGAATTTCTGATAGGCAGGAGGGTGTAAAAGTTAAATTTAGTCTTAACTAAAAAAAGGAAAATAAAATTTTCCTTCTAAAGCACATTCAATTAATTTAAGCAAAATAAAATCTATTTACTTGATGTAAGGGAAATATGATTTAACAATATAATCCTAAATCCTTTTAAGTGATTAAAGGTCACAGATAGTTATTAGCTGTCATACTGTGTAAAATTGGCATCAGGATTGTGACGATGACATATTCTCTGTTTTATGCAAATGCATAGTAATAAAGAAGAAATTTATGTACCAAGCTTCATGCTTTAGGTATCTAATTGCATGTATTCAATTGTATCTAAGATAATTTCATATTATCTAGGTATCAAATGCATAATCATTATGATTAAAATATTAATTAAGTATTAAAATAAGCATACTAGATATATCAAGTGGACATGGAAAATAAAATATATTAGAATAATCAAAAATATTGATTAAAAACCAAATGATGAAAACATTGTATATAAAAGCAGCCTGGATCTATATGTCACGTTAAAGTGTTATAGTGTGTTCCAGTGAGGTGGTTTGGCAGATAAAGTGTCATGGCATGAAAAACCAAGAACCTAAATTTGATACCTACTCATATATATTTGGAAGACTTCTATATTCACTACATGACCAGAACACATAAAAGATTACACAGAATATTAAAAATAAGACTAATGAGAACAATAATAGTAAAAAAAAGAAAAAAACAAAACTCTAGGGACATTTTTTTAAAAAAAGAATGTATTGGCCTTAAAATAGAAAATTCAACACATTTTCTTAGTTCATTAACTATTCAAAGAAAAACTAAAAGATTCTTACTTCATTCTATATGAAAGCAAAAACACATCCGATGGATTGTGTAAAGAAAGAGAGAACTGCAAACTGTAAAATTAATATAGTCTTTGCAGAGGAAAGAAACAGACACTAACCCAAGGTTCTGTAAGTAAACATTTGAAGGATTTAGTGCATAATATTAACATATTTAATTCAACACAACTTACGATGATGATGATAAAGAAAAGAAAGCTGGAAAAAATAATGCCTGAATGTAGTCATAGCACTTAAAATGTGGCAAGATGTCTCAAGATCAAAGATACCCTGAAATACATCAGAAAATTATAAATAGGTTGATTTTATTTTAGAGTAAGTAGTGTAGTATTAGCTTAGTGGTTAAGAGCACTTACTGCTTTAAGAGCAAACACGTTCAGTTTCCAACACCCATGAAGCCACTTGCAACCATCTGTAAAAGCAGCTCCTGGTCTCCCCAAGTACCTGTGTTCATGTGCACAAATCTATACATAGACATTCACACATTACAGATCATTAAAATAAAAAGATTCATGAATGTATTTTCTGCACAATTATAAAGAGTAAGCCTTCTACATATGCAAACTCAATAGATGCAATGTAATAAGAAAGGAGAAAATTTGCAAATAGTATGAAGAGTAAGTTGAGGATTAATGCTTACACAGTTCAGTAAGCATAAAACGCTAAACTTCACGATTTAATTGCAATGTGGATGTTAAAAAGAATCTAGCATTTGGATTTATAAGTGACTCTATTTATAAATTATTTTATTTATTTACATTCTTTCCATTGTACACTCTCCTGGTCCCCTCCCACAGCTCCTTATCCCATTCCACCTCTTCTTTACCTGACTCCAAGAGGATGTTCCCCAGATCCTACCAGGCAACAAAATCCCTGTGGCCTCAAGTCTCTCAAGGGTTAGGCAAGACCAGGCAGTCCTCTGCTATACATGTGTCAGGGCATCAGACCAATTTGTGTATGCTGCCTGGTTGGTGGCTCAGTGTCTGGTAGATCTCAGAGGTCCAGATTATTTGAGACTGCTGGTCTTCCTTTAGAGTTTGCCCTCTGCTTCAACTTCTTCAATCCTTCCCCTATTAAACAACTAACAGAAGTCAGAGACTGATACCGTTTTAAAATATATGTTTCATTTAATTTTGAATTGTATGCTATGAGTTCTTTCACATAAAATTGATGACAATAAGTATTTATTCCAGTCTCTGAGATGGAAATTTGACAGTATTTATACAAATATTACATTACTTAACAGCCTTAACATCATTACAACAACGTGTTTTGTAATTTATACAAAATATAATGTAAATAATCACCACTGAGTACAGTGCCTGAGTCAGTGTCCATGCTGATTTTGTATAGTGATCTTTAGTTAATGAAAATGAAAATAATCTGAAAGCCACCATAAGGTTATTATTTAAACAAATGAGTGTACTACCATTTATTAAATGCATGATGTTCCACGAAGAAATTCCCCATGCACATGTATTCAAGATATATTGTTAAATGAAAAACACATGACAGAATATTGCACTATGTAATCAAACTTCATGAACAGAAGATTTACACATATTCTATAATTTTGTCAATGTAGAGTAAACCTGCTACAAGAGCATGGGAGGCAGTAGACAGAACACTGGAAATTCTAGGTCAATTTGAGCTACACAATGAGAACCAATTTTAAAAACAAATAGAGCATATTTGAAAGACTGTCTGCCAAACCGTTCTTACTGGTTACATTTGGAAGTTTTAAGAAAGCAAGTTATTCTTTGACAATTCCATACATGCACAACACATGTATGGAAGCCCTCTACATTCTCAATCTAATATCTTTCCCAACCAACATACCCTCTTTATACCAAATTCCCATAGCATGTGCATGTCTTTTATCTTTTTTGCTTCATGACCCCCTGGATATAACCTGAGCCTCTTCTGTGAACATGTGCTTGAAGCTATACACGTAACAACTGGTAAGACACCAGTAGCTACATCATTTTCTATTCTCCAGCACTGCGCTTAGTCCTTTGAATAGGCAGCATCAATTGTATAGAGTCTGTTCAGATAGATGTAACTATTGTGATTTCCTGAGTCCCACAAATGTATCATGCTCAGAGGACAGAATCTCACAGATCTCCTTACCTATTAATTAGCCCTTGAAACAAGCAAAGCCCTGCATCTCACCTTATCTCTAAAATCGAAGTTATCTCCAATGGGTTATCATTTGAAAATGAAAACTTAGTTTTCTCTAAGGGAATCTCACTGGATAACCAAACTAATTTTAAGGGTAGACTGCATATAAAGCGGTAAGGGAACTCAATATTATCTTTGGAAGATCCTTGTTAGGACTTTTTCTTCAGAATGTTTTTTACGTTTTGTTATTTGTTTATTTATCTATTAATTTTTGCCCTGTATGTCCTGTGTATATATTTTTTCCTGGTTTTCTGTTTCCATGGAATTCCTGAGTGTGTGAATGGACGTCTGGGTCTCTGTGTCTGTATCTGATTCTTGTAGCCTGCATTGGCTCTTTTCTATCTGCTTGTTATGTTCTGCTCCAGTTCATTAACTTTCATTTTATTTTTATCCCTTAGATGACTGTTTGTTTTCTAGTGAGAGTCAGAAGAATGTAGATACAGATGACTGGCATAGGTATGTTCCTTTGAAATTTTCAAAATTAAACCATGAAATACTAAAATATCATTAATAAATCAGAACATATTGTATCCTAAGCCCATATCAACATGACAATTAAGAAATAGAAGTAAATGCATATTAATGGATAAAAGCTGTTTCTGGAGAGGCACTATTTTATTTCTGGGACAATTTCACTTCGTTGGTAGATGGGTTCAATCAAAGTCTGATAATGAAGGCCTTGCTGTAAAAGACCATTCTCTCACTGAGGGACTCTCAAACCCTATTGTATAGAATGCTAGCATTACAAACAATCATCTGAAGCAAATTTGGCAATGTCTTTATAACATTAAAATGACTCTACAGGTATTAGTGTTGATCAATATTTCTTCTTCAAACAGAATACTTCTCATTTCATTCTTTTTTGTAACAAAATTACAAATTCATTTTCAGTTAAATTAGATGATGATGGTGATGATGATGTTGATGATGGTGGGGGTGGTGGTGGTGGTGGTGGTGGTGTTGGTGAAGATGATGAAGAAGAAGTCAAAAACGATCTCTTGGGACAGAGAACAAAACCCATACTATTTTCTCTATACCCTCTAGTTAGTCTGGCTGTGGGGTAATGTATCCTGTTGAATTTCTCAAAGAACCAGCTTTTGGTTCTGTTCATTCTTTGTATAGTCCCCTTTTTTCTACATGGTTGATTTCAGCTCTGAGTTTATTTCCTGCCTTCTACTACTCCTGTGTGTATTTGCTTCTTTTTGTTTTAGAGATTTTAGGTGTGCTCTCAAGCTGGTGACATATGCTCTCTCCTGTTTCTGTATGCAGACACTCACAGCTATGTGTTTTCCTTTTAGCACAGCTTTCATTGTATCTCAAAAGTTTGGGTATATTGTAGGTTCGTTTTCATTACATTCTAAAAAGTCTTTAGTTTCTTTCTTCATTTCTTCCTTGAGCAAGTTATCATTGAGTAGAGCATTTTCAACTTCCATGTATATGTGAGTGTTCTTTCCTAATTGTTATTGAAGAACAGCCTTAGCCCATGGTGGTCTGATAGGGTGCATTGGATTATTTCTATCTTTCTGTATCCTTTGAGGCCTGGTTTTTGACTGATTATATGATCAATATTAGAGAAAGTCCCATGATGTGGTGTGAAGAAGTTAACCTTTTGTTTTATGATAGAATATTGTAAAATATCTGTTAAGTCCATTTGGCTTATAACTTCTGTTAGTCTGTATATGTCTCTGTTTAATTTCTGTTTCTGTGATCTGTCTAGTGACATTAGTAGTGAGTTTAAATCTCCTGCTATTATTATTTGCGGTGCAATATGTTCTTTGAACTTTAGTAAGGTTTCTATCATGTATGTAGGTGCCCTTGCATTTGGAGCATAGATATTTGTAATTTCGAGTTCATCTTGGTGGAATTTTGCTTTGATGAATATGAAGTGTCCTTCCTTATGCTTTTTGATGTCTTTTGGTTGAAAGTTGATTTTATGTGATATTAGAATGGCTACTCAAGCTTGCTTCTTCAGACCATTTGCTTGGAAAATATTTTTCCAGCCTTTTACTCTGAGGTAGTGTCTCTCTTTGTCTCTAAAGTGTGCTTCCTGTAGTGCAAAATGCTGGGTCCTCATTCTGTATCCAGTTTGTCAATATGTGTCTTTTTCGTGGGGAATTGAGTCCACTGAAGTTGAGAGATATTAATGAATAGTGATGGCCACTTTCTCTTATTTTGATAAATGGAGGTTAGTTTATGTTTGTGTGATTCTCTTTGTTTTTTTGTGAAAATTAATTTATTGCTTTATCTATGATTTTACTTGCCTCTTTGTGTTGGGGCTTGGCAGTGAGTGTCCTTTGTATTACTGGATATGTAGAAAAATATTGTGTAAATTTGGTTTTGTCATTGAATATCTTGGTTTCTTCATCTATGTTAATTGAGAGTTTTGCTGGAAACAGTAGCCTGGGCTGTCGTTTGTGTTCTCTTAGTGTCTTTATGACATCTGTCCAGGATCTTCTGGCTTTCATAGTCTGTGGTGAGAATTCTGGTGTAATTCTGATAGAATTGCCTTTATATGTTATTTAGTCTTCCCCTTAGTGCTTTTAATATTTTTATTTGTTTTGTGCATTTGGTGTTTTGACTATTATGGGATGGGAGGATATAATTTTCTGGTCCAATCTACTTGGAGTTCTGTAGGCTTTGTGTATGTTTATGGGCATATCTTTCTTTAGATTAGGGAAGTTTTCTTCCTTAATTTTGTTGAAGATATTACTGTCCCTTGATGTTGGCAGTCTTCACTCTCTTCTGTACCTGTTATCCTTAGGTTTGATCTTCTCATTGTGTCCTGGATTTCCTGTATATTTTGGGCTAGGAACTTTTTCTGTTTCACAATATCTTTGACAGTTGTCTCAATGTTTTCTATGGAAACTTCTGCTTATTATATTATGTCTTATATCTCTTTTATCCTGTTGGTAATTCTCACATCTATGACTCCTGGACTCTTTCCTAGGTTTTCCAACACCAGGGTTGTCTTCCTTTGTGATTTCTTTATTGTTTCTATTTCCATTTTTAACTCCTGGATGGTTTTATTCATTCCATCTCCTTTTTTGTTGTTTTTCTAGTAGTTCGTTAAGGTACCTTTGTGTTCCCTCTTTATGGGATTCTACGTGTTTACTTCTGTATTTTCTATTGTCCTGTAATTTCTTAAGGGAGTAATTTATGACCTTCTTAACATCCTCCATCGTCATGATAAAATGTGAACTTAAATCTAGATTTTGCTTTTCTGGGGTGTTTGGATATCCAGTGTTTGCTTTGGTTGGAGATTTGGGCCCTAAGCAGCCCAAGTTGTCTTGATTTCTGTTGTTTGAGTTCCTGTGCTTGCCTCTAGCCATCAGGTTTCTCTGGAGTTAGCTTGTCTTGCTCTTTCTGAGAGTGGCTTGACCGTCTTGTAGGCTCATGTGTCAGGACTGCTGTAGACCTGTTTTACATTTCCCCCCCCCAGTCTTTGGAACAGAGTATTCTGCTCTCATGCATCCAGTTGCTCCTGTCCACTGGCTTTCAGCTCTCCCTTTGGGCAGGAGCGAGAAGGAACTTCCCATACTTCTCCTAGGTCCTTCTGTGGGGGGAGATGACACAGAAGGCACAAGGTGTTTTCCTGTTTAGTCAGGAATCTGGGCAGAGAGTAGTCTCCTCTGGTTTCCCAGGAGTATCTGCTCCTCTGAAGGTCTAGTTAACCAACCCTCAGGATTTGTGAGCAGGGAGCTGTTTGACCAGTTCACACTCTGGAACATGGTGCTCCTGCAGTTTTACTCCTCCTATATTCCTGGGTCCAGAGGGACTATGCATTTGCCTCTTGTCCAGAGATGTGGGTAATGGTGGGCAGAAGTGGCAGTCTCTGTGCTTGTAGGCTCAGTATTGCCCACACTCCTGGGTGATCATCTCTCTCTCCCACAGCGTCTAGGAGCAGGGAGCTCTGGGGTGGGATCAGCAAGGTTCAGGAGCCAGCTAGGAACTGGAAGTGCCTGGACCCAGAGAAGTTGTGACTTTGCTTGTCCTGAGTCCACCAGTCAGGTCACTTAGAGGAAAAAGTTGGATTCACCTCTGGTCTGAGGCCTGAAGTTGCTGCTTGGGCTGACTTTCAGCTCTCTATCAGAGCCTCAACGAGAAATGTCCTGCCTCTACTCCACCTAGGTCCCTATGAACAAGATGCCCAGATGGAGCTAGGTGAGTTTTTTTTTTTGTTTGTTTGTTTTGGTTTGGTTTTTATTTTTTTGTTTTGTTTTTTTGAGTCAGGAATGTGATCAGAGTTCTCAGGGGTTTCTGCCTTTCAAACAGTCTATGTCTTCCCCACCCCACATGAGAATTGGTAGTAGGATGCTGTTTTGACCAGTTCAGATCCAGGTGCAGTTTGGATTACAGGGCTCTTGCAGGTTAACTGCTCCTATGTTCATGTGTCCAGAGGCACTATGCAGTTTCTTCTTGGGCTAAGGATGTGGGCACAGGTGGGCAGAAGTTTCAGTCTCTCCTTCCCTTAGGTCTCAGTATTGGCACTCTACTGTATGATCATCTCTCTGTCCCACGGTGTTTCAAAAGGAGTTTCAAATGTTCATTCCCTATCCTACAGGACTCCAGTCTTTCCATTTCTCCACCAAATGAGTTGAAGAAGACCTCTCTGTTCAAGGGGAGGTACAACAGGCCCCATCATACAAAGAGGGCTTCAAAACTCCTTCTCTTAAAGGTGATATCAGTGATTTCTCATATTCCACAAATCGATTAAGTCCTGCCCCCTCTCCACATGAGACTTTAATACCTTCACCAGCTGACAAAGCAGGGCAGAGAGCTATGTCCACTCACGAAGACAGTCAAATGTGTCCCCCATCTCCACCAAAGTGTGTTATGCAATCTTCTTTGGTTAAAATTAATTGAAACCTGATTCTGCTGACAAAGGGGATTTCAGAACTTCCCTATTAAACCTAGAGGACTTCCAAGTCCTCCACTATTAATAATGGGCTTAAATCATCACTTATGGTCCAAGAGGGACAAAATACAGTCACAAATCCCCAAGTGAACCTCATAACACACATACCAGCCCTAGCAGAGAAAAATTTTTCTGATGTACACCATTAGATCAAGGACCATTGCCAGCTTCAGAAGGGGCTCTTGAGAGTTCCATACCCATGCAAGATAATGTGGTAGAAAATTATGAGTCTGCCCAAGGGACTCTTGTGCATTCTGTACATAAATAATATGATTAGCACACTCTACATCTCCCCCAATACTTCCAATATCCCATACAGAAAATTATTCAAATATCCTCTACCACCGAAAAGGACTCTCTTGACTTGTCATCAGGCCTGAAACGAACCAAGTTTCTCTCAACACACAGTCAATGAGCAATGTACAGTCCATATTTATACAATGTACAGAGAAGATAAAACATCCCCTACCTCCTCAGGGGACTCTAGGTCATTCTGTCCCGAAAGGAGAGGCTCCAAAATTTTCCACATATACATCAGAGATGCTAGAATTTCCCAAAACTGAGCAGGACTCTCTTAGTAGTACTCTATCTCATAAAGAGACTGTGGGACAAGAAACATCTACAAAAGGATATCTATCCACAGCCACATCTTTAGAAATGGCTTGTGGATTTGACACAAGAAAAAAGATGTTCTAGGATATTTTCCATCTTAGAGGAGGTTCTGGATCCAACCATATGTTAACAAGGAGTGGGGGAACATGATATGCAAACACCAGTGTCTGTAATATCCTTGATATCTGAGGAAAGGGATTCCTTGTTTTCCATTTGTGCAAAAGAATGCATATGACCTCTGCAAACTACACAGGGGCTATTTTAACTTCCTTATCTCCTCAATATCAGGCCATCTTCCCCAAATACAGAAGATGCTACACATTCTTCCAAATATGCACGAAGGGTTTCCAGTCCTTCTTTATACCCACAAGCGAGCCCAGAACATCTGCAAAATACATCAAAGACTCTGGATTTTACCTTATATTCTGAATGGGCCTTGCATCTTGTTTTGCCTATCAAGCAGGCTATGGAACCTGACACTTCTACACGAAAGTCTGTTTCCACTTCTCCAACAAAAGAAATTTTTTTGGAACTTCCTCAATTACACAACAATATCTAGAAACATGCTTATCTGCTCATGAGGCTCTCAGCTCTCTCATATATGTCCATGATGCTCTAGGAGAGGTCACATCTTCAGAGGTAGCTCTAATACCTACTCCCCAATCTGACGTCACAGTCAGGATTTCTAAACATATCCACGGTACATTAAGACCTTCTTCATCTGAAAAGGATGTCTTAGGATCTTCTACATCTGAACAGCATGCTTTACAACAATCGCCATCTACCCAAGTAGATTTATTTCACATGTCCACTCAGGGGAGAAATCGTCGACATTCTCCCTCTACCAAAATCGACCACAGACATCCTGTTTCTAGAAACAAAGGGTTAAGATTTGATCCTTCTTATGGAGTCTTGAGAAATTTCTCCTCTAAGGAAGAGAGTTTCAACCTTACCCCTTCTGCCAAAAGGGATGCTTTGCCATCTTCTGCTGCCAATGAGAAACCAAAAGCTACAACTACTCCTCAGGTGAGTCCAACACCTTCTCCATCTGTCCAAAGAGCCTTTAAATTTTCCAAACATAATGAAGGAATTGTGTAAAGTTGACAATCCTTACAAGGGCATGCTGGATATTCCATATTGTCCCAAGATGCTCAAGTACCTCCTACTTCTACCAAAAAGGTGTGATCACCATCAACCCTAGGATTTCAGGGATTTTCTTCACCCCTCTCTAGGGCTCCAGAAAGTGTTCTCCCTCCTCAAATAATTTGTCATTGTGAACATTAGACTTCAAAAATACAAAAACGTTTTTTATATTTCCAAAAGTCTGATGGAAAGTCCACATCGAAAAAAATCATTTAGACCTTGTGCCATTAGCCCAAGTATATCAGAAAAATTCAATGTCTTCTAATGCATCAAAAAAATCAATCTGGTTCTAGCACTCTTACTAGGAAATATTTACCATCAGCCATAGAATCCCCAGGACCATCAAAATCTAAAAAGGGGTATGTAGAATATTTATCTTCTGCCCAAAGGTATTTAGGATGTTCAGCAACTTCTCCATGAGCTTGGTTAACCCATAGAACAAAAGAACTATAGCCATCTTCCCATGGTGATTTCCCAAGAACCACATAGTTTTTCTTTTCTTTTATGCCAAGACATAAGACCTGCTTCCTTCACCCCATCTCTATTCTCTTTACCCTCTTTCTTCTCCCTCCCAAATGGCTGTTTACTCTGAATTAGAGGCCAATTAGTAAACCCTAGATGTACTGAAGGAATATCCAAGAGGCAGTTGCTGTCAGGACAACACTAGAAACATCACAGAAGCAGCTAGGGCTCTCCACAATGCAAGAATATTTCAGGCAGGACATAATGATGATGTCACTGAGAACTTCCATGGCCTACCTGCTAAACAGCTTTCTTTATATTGACCAATTTTGAGGGTGTCCTTTCCATGAGTGTCTCCTGTGACACAGTGGAAACCTTTACATATTACGTCTCTCAAATGCTAAGTACTTCTATAGTTTCATTAGTGGTTACATTCTCTGAATGGAGAAAGTTAGTTAGGGGCTTTGCGTGGGAAGAAAAGAGCTAGGACTATGGAGTGTAGGAGATTCTTCTGGATAATAATTTTATTCCCAAGTCCATTCCTGTGACATACACTTCAATTTCCTAGGTTTTCTCTGTATCTCCAAGGCAAGTATTTTCCCTACAGACATTCAATTGAATAAATATTGTATTAATTATTGTGTCTACATTCCTTGAGAGGGGACGTTATATATATTCCTGAATTTGTACTCCAAAATTCCGTTTTCCAAATCAATTTTTTGCAATGATTTTGTCAACAAAGGGGACACAGCTATAGAGTGAGTATAACAGTGTAAATACTGTGTACCTTCTTCAAATGATAAACTCCCAAACCCTTATTTTATCCAAACTTTTCCAGACATCATTAAAGCAAAGGACAGCATGGACTATAGAATTCGGTTCTCTTGTCCCATTTGATATCAGTTCTGCATTATCTACCTTACTGTGTTCCCATGACGAGACTTGAGGGTTTTGGATGTTTTACCCTGATTCTTTCTTCAGGCCAAACATAAGATTCAGGAGTATGTGAAGGATGAGAAATAGAGTGTGGTCCAGTGAAACCTCAGCTTCATTAGGTTCATAAGAACAGGAGAGAGTCTATTTGACACTGTCATTTGTGGATTCTACTTTCTTAATCTTGTATTCCAGAATCCATGTTAAAATTCCATCTAACTTCATAGCTATAATTTATATATATATATATATATATATATATATATGTGTGTGTGTGTATACATATATATGTGTGTATATAGATGATATATAGACATACATATGTATATATAGATGATATATAGATATATAGTTATATAGATATATAGATATACAGATATACAGATATAGATATGTAGATATATAGTTATATAGATATATGGATATATAGATATATAGATATACAGATTATAGATATAGATATAAATATAAGTAGATATATCAGCCACCAAAACTAGATAAGATGGATGAATCTTAGAATTGCATGATTAGAAGAAACGGATAAAGGTCTTTCCTGAGATAAACAGTTAGAGCATGTCAAATACAGTAGTGAATGGTAGTGGCAAAGCAGTGAACTGAAAACAGATCTCTTGTGGGTAGATTTTGAGAAGGGTTACAAGAGCTGAAGGAGATTTTAATCCTATAAGGAAAACAATGCCATTGAACCAGAGTTTTCTGGTAGTATACAAATATTCAAAGATTGTACATGGATAGACCTATGGCTCCCACTTCTTATGTAGCAGAGAATGGTCTTGTTGGGAAACAATGGAAGGAGATGCCCTTGGTCTCAACTAGGTTTTATTACCAATTCAAGGGAATGTCAAAGAGCAATAAGGGGGAATATGCAAGCAGGGTAGGGGGATCGGTTAGGGATCTTATGGACAGGAAACTGGGAAAGGCAAAAATATTTGAAATGTAAATATGGAAAATCAAATTAAAAAAGAAAAAAAACTTGCTAAAATTAATAAATATTAAATAAGTTATAGATAAGAAAACTGCCATCTAATCATACATATTGAATGAGAAATCTAAAGGGTCACAATCAGGCAATGGCAGTCAGAGTAATCCTAGTGGAAAGACTGATATGATGATCTATAAATACGTCTCACTCCCAAATACCAGTATCAGACACAAACTGCACTATAAGTATCCAAATAATTAAGGAGTTTACTCTGAGCTGAGGACACAATAATTGTCTTTCACTTCTTCCTTAGTACCTTTTTCTTCTGGGCAAAAAAATAAAAGGCATGAGCTCTAAGGAAAAGGACAGTGCCCTCCCCAACACCTGGCTTTTGTGATAAATATATTAATGATATAAACTCTCTGACTTAAAGGAACCACTAGAAGCAGGGAAGTCCAGTTGCTTCTGGCAGTTTCCGAGTTCCTGAACCCATGTGTGGAAGGCTCAGATCAATTGTATCTCTTCAACGTACCTACTCAACTCCTAGCAAAGACTCAGTGAGATTTCCCGGGGTCGACATATTTATTCCTTTTTTTTTATACCAAGACAGAAGACCACCTTCATTCTCTCCATCTCTGAGCTTTCCATATTCATTGTTCTCACTCTCAAATTGATGTTTCCTCTGAACTAGAGGTGAATTAGTAAACCTTATAAACACTGAAGGAATATACAAGAGGCATTTGCAGACACTTGAGACATCACAGTAGAAGCTAGGGCTCTCTAGGATACAAGAGATTTTTCATGGAGGGCCTAATGATGATGTCTCTGAGAACTGCCAAGGTCTACCTGTAAACAGCTTTCTTTACATTGAGCAGTTTCAAGAGTGCCTTTCCAGGTTTGTCTCCTGTGACATAGGGGAAACCTTTATGTATTACATCTCTCTAAAGCTAGGGTCTTCTCTTTGCTTCAACAGTGGTTACATGGTCTGAATGGAGAAAGGTAGTCTAGTCAGGGTCCTGGCATGGGTAGTAATATTGTAGGAACTTGGAGTGTAGGAGAATCTTCTGGATAATATTTTTATTCCCAGGTCCATTCCTGTGACCTACAGTTCCATTTTCTAGGTTTTCCTGTTTTTAAGAGGCCAGTATTTTCCCTATAGACCTTTAGGTGAATTAATATTGTATTTCACTTTCTTATTGTACATTCCTTGATAGGGGACTTTATAAATATTCCTGAATGTGTACTCAAAATTGTTGTTTTCCAATTCCATTTTCTGCTATGATTTTGGCAAATAATGTGGCCCAGGTATAGAGTGAGTATAATAGTGTGAATACTGTGTACCTACTTCAAATGATAAAGTCCCAAATCCTTATTTTATCCAAAGATAACCAAACATCAATAAAGCAAAGGACCACATGGAGTATACATTTTGGTACTCTAGTCAAATTTGATACCTGTACTACATTATGTACCTTCCTGTTGTCCCTTGGCCAGACTTGAAGGTTTTAGATGTGTTTCCATGATTCTTTTAAAGGCCAAATACAAGAAACAGGAATATGGGCAGGAAAAGGAAGGCCTGAGGAACAGTGAAACCTAAACTTCATTACCTTCATAAGTATAGGAGTGAGTCTATTAGACATTTTCATTAGTAATTTCTACATTCTTGACATAGTTGCACAGAATCCATGTTGGCATTCCATCTAACCACCTAACATATATATGTATATATATATATATATATATATATATATATATATATATATATATATATATATACATATATATGTATGTATATATGTAATTTCAGCCACCAAAACTAGATAAGAGTGATGAAGCTAGGTAGTGCTATTGGATAGGAAACTGATATAGATATATCCTGAGAGACACAGCTAGAGCATTTCAAATAAGGAAGAGAATGCTAGTGGCAAACAGGTGAATTTAAATGGACCTCTTGTTGGTAGATTCTGAGAAAGAATAACAAGAGCTGAAGGAGCTTTCAACCCCATACGAACAACAATGCCAATGAACCAGAGCTTTCTGGTACTAAACCAATATTCAAACTCTGTACTTGGACAACCTATGAATCCAACTGCATATGTCACAGAGGATGGCCTTCTTGGGCACCAATGGAAGTAGAAGGCCTTGGTCCTTCCCTTGGTTTTACTCACAGTTAAAATAAATGTGAAAGGACAGTAAGGTAGTTTATAGAAGAACTGGAGAGGGAAGAGTTACATATCTTATGGTACTAAACTCTTGAAGGAAATAATATTTTAAATATAATATAGATATTTATTTGTTTAAAAAATAAATAAAATTTGTAAAAATAAAAAAAAATATAAGAAATAAATGAAAAAAAAACTGACAGCTAAACACAGATGTTGACTCAGAAATCTAATGGGTCACTGTCAGGGAATGGTAGTCACAGATATAATAGTGAAAAGACTAGGATGGTGAAGTCTCAACTAGAAGCACTTCTCTCTCCCAGATATTAGTATCAGACACAAACAGCACAAAAGATATCTAAAGCATGGAGGAGTTTACTCTGAGCTATAGACCCAATATTTGTCCTTCCTTTCTTCCTTAGGTCCTTTCTCTTCTTGTCAAAAAGAATGCGCTCTCAGGAAAACAACTGTGCCCTTCAGATCACGTGGCTTTTGGAATAAAGAAATGAATGATATAAACTCTCTGACTTCCAGGAACCATACTAACAGAGAAGTCCAGATGCTTCTGAGAGAACCCCAACTCCTGATTCCCATTTGTGGAAGGCTCAGATCAATGCTATCTGTTCAGAAATATCACTCAACCCCTACCATGGAGTCAGTGAGCTTTACCAAGCACACATATTTCTTCCTTTTTTTAGAGCAAAACAGAAGGGCAGCTTCCTTATCTCCATTTCTGATCTCTTCATCCTCTTTGTTCTCACTCCCAAATGGCTGTTTACTCTGAATTAGATGCCAATTACTAAACCCTAGAGGTACTGAAGGAATACATGAGAAGCAGATGTGGTCATGACAACACTTGTGACATCACAGAAGAAGACAAAGCTTTCCAGGTTACAAGAGATTTTTCAGGCAGGAACAAATGATTATGTTCTAAAAACTCCCATGGTCTCCATGCTAAACATCTTTCTTTACATTGACCAGATTTGAGGGTGCCCTTTCCTGGCTTGTCTCCTGTGATTCAGTGGAAACATTTCTTTACTCATTCTCTCTAAAGCTAGAGATTTCTCTTTCCTTTATTAGTGGATACATGCTCTGAATGGGAAAATTTAGTCAAGGGCTTGGAATGGGTAGAAAAGATCTTGTAACATGGAGTGGAGGAGATTCTTCTGGATATTAATTTTATTCTCAGGTACATTTTGTGAATTACAGTTCAATTTTGTAGGTTTTCTCTGTTTGCCAAAGGCCAGTATTTTCCCTACAGATCTTCAATTGAATGAATATTGTATTTCACTTTCATATTGTACATTCCTTGATATGGGACTTTATAAATATTGCTGAATGTGTACTAATTTTTTTTTCCAATTCCATTTTCTGGAATGATTTTGGAAACACATGTGGCCCAGCTATAGAATGAGTATAACAGTGTAAATATTGTGTACCTACTTGAAATGATAAACTCCCAAATCCTTAGTTTATCCCAATATTATCAGGCATCAAAAAAGCAAAGGACGACATGGACTATAGATTTCTATTCTCTAATCCCATTTGATATCAGTTCTGTATTATATACCTTACTGTGATCCCGTGGCCAGACTTGAGGTTTGTGGATGTTCTACCATTATTCATTCTTCAGGAATAATAAGATACAAGAGGAAGGACAGGGAGAGGAATGGCTTGAGGTCCAAGGAAACTTCAACTTCAATATGTTCATAAGAAAGGAGGGAGTCTATTTGACATTGTCCTTTGTGGATTCTACATTCTTGACTTAGTTATGCAGAATCCATGTGAAAATTCTACATATCCACGTAGCGGTAGGAGCCACCCAAAGGATATATATCAAAATTAGATAAGATTGATGAGGCTAAGAAGTGCATTCTGCCAGGCACCCAATAAAGATATTTCTTGAGAGACACAGCTAGAGCATATTATATACAGAAAAGAATGTGATTTGTAAAAGTATGAAAATAAAAAAGTAAAATTTTCTTTTACCCTGCTAACTCTGGCACCAATGTGTCTGAAATTCTCGGCTAGATATCTTGGAGGAATCACATTCACACTCCTCAGTTGCACAGTGTTTTTTGCTGCCACACACTTTCCTATATTCAAACCCTCACATAAAAAACACACAGCACAATAATCTTTGATCTAGTAGATTAGATATAATTGCCCACTGAAACATACAAAGCTGGGTACTATCCATCCCTTAGGAACATTAATAATGACATGTAAATACACAGAGCAGAATCTTATATTCACTTACCATGGCTTCTCACTGTCATCTTCCTCTCTCTCTTTTTCCTCTAGTCTCCTCCACTTCCTTCAAACTTCTCGCCGACCCATTCTTATTTCTCCTCCCATGATAACCCTCCTTCTATCCTGTTCCTGTCACTCACATATACTTTACAAATTCAATAGGCAGGTAGTTTTGGTGAAGTAACCTGAGTCCTGAGTATAGGACTATTCAGCTGATCTTGGGGCAGTGGAATTAGTATCAAACACAGATAACTTCAGGGCAAACCACCACATGAACCCTAGTAGCCAACGAGTGAACTGAAAATGGACTTCTTGTTAGTAGATTTTGAGAAAGGATTAGTAGAGGTGAAGGTGCTTTCAACCCCCTAAGAACAACAATGCTTTCTGGTAATAGACCAATGTTCAAAAAATGTACATGAACAGACCTATGTCTCCAACTGCATATGTTATAGAGGATGGCCTTGTTGGGCAACAATTGAAGGAGAACCCTTGGTACTGCCTAGGTTTGACTCCCAGTTAAAGTGAAGGTCCAGGAGCATTAAGGGTGGTTATAGGAGAAGTGTAAGGGGACCAGTAAGGAATCTTATAGTCCAAAAATTGGGAAAAGAAATAATATTTTAAATGTAAATTTATAAATATCCAATTAAAAAAGCAATAAAATTTGTTTAAAATTTAAAAAAAAATGAAAGAAATAAAAGAAAATAAATCTGCCAGCTAATCACACCAATTGACTCACTATTTTAAGGGGTCACTGTCAGGGAATGGTAGTCAGAGTAATACTAGTAGAGAGACTGATATGATGAGGTTTAATCTAAAAGCACTTCTCCCTCCCAGGTATCCGTGTAAGACACAAACTGCATTATTAGAATCCAATGCATGGAGGAGTTTACTCTGTGCTGAGGACACAATACTTGCCTTACCGTTCTTCTTTAGGACCTTTTCCTTCTTGGGAAAAGGATAAAAGCTATGAGCTCCTTGGAAAAACTAGAGTGCCCTCCCAAAACCTGACATTTGGGATAAAGATATGAAATACATAAACTATTTGACTCCCAAGAAAAATAACAAGCAGGAAAGTCCAGATGCTTCTGAGAGGCTCCCATCTCCTGATTCCCATATGTGGAAAGCTCAGATACAGGCTATCTCTTCAATGAACCTACTCAACCCCTACACAAGACTCAAGGAGCTTTCCCATTGACCACGTATTTCTTCCTTTTTTTATATCAAGACAGAAGGCCAGCTTCCTACTCCCCATGTCTGATCACTTCATCCTCTGAGAACTAATAATGATGTCACTGAGAATTGCTGTAGCCTACTTACTAAACAGCTTCCCTTACATTGACCAGATTTGAGGGTGCCATTTCAGGAATTTCTCTTGTGACACAGTGGAAACATATACATACTACATCTCTCTAAAGGTAGAGACTTCTCTTTGCTTTATTAGTGGGTACATGCTCTGAATGGACTAAGTTAGTCAGGTGCTTAGCATGGCTAGAAAAGATTTAGGAACATAGAGTGGAGGAAACTCTTCCAGATAATATTTTATTCCCAGGTTCATTCCTGCGACTTACACTTCAATATTCCAGGTTTTCTCTATTTCCCAAAGTCCAGTATTTTGCCTACAGACCTTAATTGAATGAATATTGTATTTCACTTTCTCATTGAACATTCCTTGATAAGAGACTTTATTAATATTCCTGAATGTGTACTCAAAAATTCTATTTCAAATTCCATTTTCACCAAAGCAAAGGACAAAATGACTATAGAATTCAATTCTTTAGTACTTTTTAGAATCATTACTACACTATCTATCTTCCTGTGTCCCCATTGCTAGACTTGAGGGTCAGATGTTTTACCATGATTGTCTCTGAAGGCTAAACATAAGATACCGGAAGATGGGTAGAAAGAAGAATGGCTTGAGGACAAGTATAACCTCAACTTCAATATGTTCATAAGACAAGAGGGATTCTATTTGGCATTTTCATTTCTGAACTCTATATTCTTGAACTAGTTGTGCAGAATCCATGTTACAATTCCACCTAACCACATAGCTGTAGGAGCCATCAAAAGTTATATATATATATATATATATATATATATATATATATATATATCTGCCACCAAAACTAGATAAGATTGAGTAGCTAAAAAGTAAATTCTTCAAGCAACCGATATAGATATTTCCTGAGAGACACAGGTAGATCATGTCAACTGCAGAAGTGAATGCTAGTGGCAAACCAGTGAACTGAAACAGACCTCTGTTGGCAGATTTTGAGAAAAGATTACAAGAGCTGAGGGAGCTTTCAATCCTATAAGAACAAAAATATCAATGAACCAGAGCTTTCTAGTACTACACCAATATTCAATGAATGTACACAGACAGATCTATGGCTTAAACTGCATGTGGCAGAGAATGACCTTGTCATCACGAATGGAACCAGATGCTATTGGTCCTCTCTAGGTTTGTATCCCAGTTCAAGAAAATGGGAAGGCACAGTCAGGGGTGTTAGATAAGAAGGGGAAGGATACGGGTAGGAATCTTATGGGCAGTAATATGGGAAAAAATAACATTAGATGTAAATATAGAAACATCAGGTTAAAAAAAGCAATAAAAATTGCTAAAACATAAAAAAATGAAAGAAATAAAAGAAGGGAAAACTAACAGCTTATCACACCTCTTGACTTAGAAAAGTGAAGAGGTAGTCAGTAGAAATATGAGTGGAAAGGCTGAGATGATGAAGTATCAACTAATAGCACTGCTGCTTCCCAGACTGCACTATAGATATCCAAAACATGGAGAAGTTTACTCTGAGCTAGGGACACAATACCTGTCTCCCCCTTTTTTCTTAGGACCTTTTTCTTCTTGTCAAAAAGAGTAAAGGCCATGAGCTCTCAGAAAAAAAAACTGTGCCCTTCCCATCACTTGGCTTTTGGAATAAAGAAATGAATGATATAAACTCTCTGATTTCCAGAAACCAAAAGAACAGGAGTCAGCTGCTTCTGAGAGGTTCCCAGGTCCTGATACCCATATGTGGAAGGCTTTAGATCAAGGCTCTCTCTTTATCAATCCCACTAAATCACTACCAAGTACTAACTGAGCTGTACCAAGGATCACTTATTTCTTTCTTTTTTTTATGCCAAGACAGAAGGCCAGCTTCCTTTGTTCTCCCCATATCTGATTGTTTCATCCTCTTTGTGCTCCCTCCCAAATGGCTCTTTACTCTGAATTAGAGGCCAATTAGTAAACCTTAGAGGTACTGAAGAAATATCTGAGAGGCAGTTGCAGTCACAACAACATTTGTGACATCACAGAAGAAGATAGGGATTTGCAGGTTACAAGAGATTGTTCAGGCAGGCCCTAATGATGATGTCACTGAGAACTGCCATGGCCTACCTCTAAACAACTTTCCTTACAGTGACCAGTTTCTAGAGTGCCTTTTCCAGGAGTGTTTCTTGTGACACAGGGGAATCCTTTATGTACTCCATCTCTCTAAAGCTAGAGACTTCTTTTTGCTTCACATGTGGTTACATGCTCTGAATGGAGAAAGTTAGTCAGGCACTTGGCATGGGTAGAAAAGATCTAGGAACATGGGGTGGAGGAGTTTATTCTGGATAATAATTCTATTCCCAGGTCCATTCCTGTGATGTACACTTCAATTTCCTAGGTTTTCTCTGTTTCCCAAAGGCCAGTATTTTCCCTATAGACCTTTAATTGATTGAATATTGTATTTCATTTTCATATTGTACTTTCCTTGATAGGATATATATATATATATATATATATATATATATATATATATATATATTCCTGAATGTGTACTCAAAAATTCTGTTTTGCAATTCCATTTTTTACAATGAATTAGCAACAAAGCTTGCCCAGCTATAGAGTGAATATAACTGTAAATATTGTGTACTTAATTCAAATGATAATCTCCCAAATCCTTATTTTATCCAAAAATTATGAGACATCAGTAAACAAAGGACATCATGGACTATAGAATGCAGATCTCTAGTACCATTAGATATCTGTTCTATAATATTTACCTTCCTGTGTTCCCAGGGCTAGACTTAAGGGTTTGGAGGTTTTACCATGCTTCTTTCTTCAGGTCAAATACAAGACTCAGGAAGATGGGCAGGAGGAGAAATGGCTTGATGTACAGAGAAAACTCAACTTCAATAGGTTCATAATAACAGGACGGAGTGTGACTGGTATTGTCCTCTACTGATTCTACATTTTTGACCTAGTTGCACAGAATCCATTCTAAAATTCCACCTAACCACATAGTTGTAGGAGACACCAAATATATATATATATATATATATATATATATATATATATATATATATATATATATATGATATAGATATAGTTGGAGATGGATAGTGATAGAGATTGGATAGATAGATAGATATAGAGATAGATACAGAGATAGATACAGATAGATAGATAGAAAGATAGAAAAATAGATAGATAGATAGATAGATAGATAGATAGATAGATAGATAGATAGATAGATAGATAGATCTGCCACAAAACTGCATAAGATTGATGATGCTGAGAAGTGCATGCTGCTGGGAAATGGATATAGATCTTTCCTGAGAGACCCAGGTAGAGCATGCCAATTACAGAAGTGAAGGTTATTGGCAAACCGTGCTAGTAAATTTGGAGAAAGGATTACCAGGACTGAATGAGCTTTCAAGCCCACATGAACAACAATGCCAAAGACCCATAGCTTTCTGGTACTAAACCAATATTCAAAGACTACATGGACAGAACTATGGCCCCAACTGCATATGTAGCAGAGAATGGCCTTTTGGACACCAATGGGAGGAGAAGCTCTTAGGCCTACCAAAGGTGGGCAATGTCAAGTGGTGGTGGGAAAGGGAGTGGTTGGTGAGAGGAACACCGTTATAGAAGAACAGGTGGGGGAAGGGATAGGAGTCTTATGACTGGGAAACTGGGAAAGTTTATCATATTTGAAATATTAACCAAAATATCCAATTTTTATAAAAGGAAAATAAAAGTTTAACAAGCTGAACAGCCAAAGTGAGGAATCTCAATCCAACTTGAGAGGGAGAAGAAATGAACCACAGTAGGGAAGAGTAAGGGACCTGGGTGAGAAAGGAGACAGTAAGGGAAAGAAGGGAACATGGTCAGGTATTGGTGGGGAGTAGGACTGAAGCCCTGAGTGCCAGCAAACTGAATGGAAACAGGCAACCTCAGGAGTTAAAAGGTTGGATGTGGGGGGTGGCTCTAGAATATTCCTGAGAACTGAGAGGTAAGAGCATATCAGGACTCAGTGAAATGTCCAGGAATGGGTAGAGGGAACTTGTATAGTCTGACTCCATGAGGAAGAGAGAGCATCAAGTGAGGGATAAGGTTGCCATTCATGTATCAAAACTCTGACCCATATTTGTTCTTCTCTGAAAGAACTTCAGGGACAAAACCAGGGAAGAGCTTGAGTAAAAGGAATTCCAGTGACCCACCATATCTGGAAACCATATTATGTAGAGGCCTCCAATTCCTGACAGAATTACTCATGCCTTGTCATGTTCACAAAACGGACCTGACATGACTTCCTTCTGAAAGAACCAACAAGCAGCAGAAAGAGTCAGATGCAGACAATTACACTCAGCCAATGAACAGAAGCTGCTAAGCCCTGTGGTCGAACTAGAGAAAAGTGGAGGAAGTTGCGGAGGGGAGCAACCCTGAAGGAGGATCAGCATTGTTAACTGAACTGGAACCCAGTGTTTTTTTTTTTTTAAGACACTAAGCCATCAATGCGGCATCATGCACCAGCTAATATGAGGCCTCTAAGACTGGAGTGCTGGTTCAGGACACATCAAGAGAAGATGTACTTAACCATCAAGAGACTTTATTCCCCAGGGATTGGAGAGGTCTGGTAGACCGGGCGTGGTGTGGGAGACAGCTTCATTCAGATGGGCATGAGGGGAGTAGGCATGGGGTGTAGAAAAGTCAGAGTATGGGCTGGGAGAAGGATGAAATCTGGATTATAAAATTCTATTAACAGAGAGGCAGACAAGCCTGGGAATCCAGAAGAGACTGCTCCCTTCACACACATCTCGGACGCCAGAGGAAAAAGCCAAAGACCATCTGGAACCCTGGTGCACTGAAGCTCCCGGAAGGGGCGGCACAGGTCTTCCTGGTTGCTGCCGCTGCAGAGAGCCCGTGGGCAGCACCCCACAAGCGAACCTGAGCCTCGGGACCACAGGTAAGACCAAATTTTCTGCTGCAAGAAAGCTGCCTGGTGAGCTTGGGACACACGGAAGCAGAATTTCTCTAGGACCGGGCACGTACTGTGTTTACCGGAAGTCCCACACCCGCGGATCCCGGCCCGCAGCAGCTCTCTGCTCCCAGAGTGGTGAGAGAGAGACCCAACGCCTGGTCAGGTGGGCACTACTGAGGCTGCAAAGCGGAAGGGACCACCAACTCTGCTCACCCCTGCCCACATCCCTGGCCCAAGAGGAAACTGTATAAGGCCTCTGGGCTCCCGTGGGGGAGGGCCCAGGAGCGGCAGGACCCCTGCCTGAGACACCACTGGAACCTGAAAGAAACAGACCGGATAAACAGTTCTCTCCACCCAAATCCCGTGGGAGGGAGAGCTAAACCTTCAGAGAGGCAGACAAGCCTGGGAAACCAGAAGAGACTGCTCCCTGCACACACATCTCGGACGCCAGAGGAAAAAGCCAAAGACCATCTGGAACCCTGGTGCACTGAAGCTCCCGAAAGGGGCGTCACAGGTCTTCCTGGTTGCTGCCGCTGCAGAGAGCCCGTGGGCAGCACCCCACGAGCGAACTTGAGCCTCAGGGTCATAGGTAAGACCAAATTTTCTGCTGCAAGAAAGCTGCCTGGTGAACTCAAGACACAGGCCCACAGGAACAGCAGAAGACTTGTAGAGAGGAAAAACTACACGCCCGAAAGCAGAACACTCTGTCCCCGTAACTGACTGAAAGAGAGGAAAACAGGTCTACAGCACTCCTGACACACAGGCTTATAGGACAGTCTAGCCACTGTCAGAAATAGCAGAACAAAGTAACACTAGAGATAATCTGATGGCGAGAGGCAAGCGCAGGAACCCAAGCAACAGAAACCAAGACTACATGGCACCATTGGAGCCCAATTCTCCCATCAAAACAAACATGGAATATCCAAACACACCAGAAAAGCAAGATCTATTTTAAAAATCATATTTGATCATGATGCTGGAGGACTTCAAGAAAGACATGAAGAACTCCCTTAGAGAACAAGTAGAAGCCTAAAGAGAGGAATCGCAAAAATGCCTGAAAGAATCGCAAAAATCCCTGAAAGAATTCCAGGAAAACATAAATAAACAAGTAGAAGCCCATAGAGAGGAGACACAAAAATCCCTGAAAGAATTCCAGGAAAACATAAATAAACGAGTAGAAGCCCATAGAGAGGAGACACAAAAATCCCTGAAAGAATTCCAGGAAAACACAATCAAACAGTTGAAGGAATTAAAAATTGAAATAGAAGCAATCAAGAAAGAACACATGGAAACAACCCTGGATATAGAAAACCAAAAGAAGAGATAAGGAGCTGTAGATACAAGCTTCACCAACAGAATACAAGAGATGGAAGAGAGAATCTCAGGAGCAGAAGATTCCATAGAAATCATTGACTCAACTGTCAAAGATAATGTAAAGCGGAAAAAGTTACTGGTCCAAAACATACAGGAAATCCAGGACTCAATGAGAAGATCAAACCTAAGGATAATAGGTATAGAAGAGAGTGAAGACTCCCAGCTCAAAGGACCAGTAAATATCTTCAACAAAATCATAGAAGAAAACTTCCCTAACAGAACTCCAAATAGATTGGACCAGAAAAGAAACACCTCCCGTCACATAATTGTCAAAACACCAAACGCAAAAAATAAAGAAAGAATATTAAAAGCAGTAAGGGAAAAAGGTCAAGTAACATATAAAGGGAGACCTATCAGAATCACACCAGACTTCTCGCCAGAAACTATGAAGGCCAGAAGATCCTGGACTGATGTCATACAGACCCTAAGAGAACAGAAATGCCAGCCCAGGTTACTGTATCCAGCAAAACTCTCAATTAACATTGATGGAGAAACCAAGATATTCCATGACAAAACCAAATTTACACAACATCTTTCTCCAAATTCAGCACTACAAAGGATAATAAATGGTAAAGCCCAACATAAGGAGGCAAGCTATACCCTAGAAGAAGCAAGAAACTAATCGTCTTGGCAACAAAACAAAGAGAATGAAAGCACACAAACATAACCTCACATCCAAATATGAATATAAAGGGAAGCAATAATCACTATTCCTTAATATCTCTCAATAACAATGGCCTCAACTCCCCAATAAAAAGACATAGATTAACACACTGGATACACAACGAGGACCCTGCATTCTGCTGCCTACAGGAAACACACCTCAGAGACAAAGACAGACACTACCTCAGAGTGAAAGGCTGGAAAACAACTTTCCAAGAAACTTGTCAGAAGAAGCAAGCTGGAGTAGCCATTCTAATATCAAATAAAATCAATTTCCAACTAAAAGTCATCAATAAGATAAGGAAGGACACTTCATATTCATCAAAGGAAAAATCCACCAAGATGAACTCTCAATCCTAAATATCTATGCCCCAAATACAAGGGCACCTACATACGTAAAAGAAACCTTACTAAAGCTCAAAACACACATTGCACCTCACACAATAATAGTGGGAGATTTCAACACACCACTCTCATCAATGGACAGATCATGGAAACAGAAATTAAACAGTGATGTCGACAGACTAAGAGAAGTCATGAGCCAAATGGACTTAACGGACATTTATAGAACATTCTATCCTAAAGCAAAAGGATATACCTTCTTCTCAGCTCCTCATGGTACTTTCTCCAAAATTGACCATATAATTAGTCAAAAAACGGGCCTCAACAGGTACAAAAAAAATAGAAATAATCCCATGCGTGGTATTGGACCATCACGGCCTAAAACTGGTCTTCAATAACAATAAGGGAAGAATGCCCACATATACGTGGAAATTGAACAATGCTCTACTCAATGATAACCTGGTCAAGGAAGAAATAAAGAAAGAAATTAAAAACTTTTTAGAATTTAATGAAAATGAAGATACAACATACCCAAAATAATGGGACACAATGAAAGCTGTGCTAAGAGGAAAACTCATAGCGCTGAGTGCCTGCAGAAAGAAACAGGAAAGAACATATGTCAGCTGATTGACAGCACACCTAAAAGCTCTAGAACAAAAAGAAGCAAATACACCCAGGAGGAGTAGAAGGCAGGAAATAATCAAACTCAGAGCTGAAATCAACCAAGTAGAAACAAAAAGGACCATAGAAAGAATCAACAGAACCAAAAGTTGGTCCTTTGAGAAAATCAACAAGATGGATAAACCCTTAGCCAGACTAACGAGAGGACACAGAGAGTGTGTCCAAATTAACAAACAGAAATGAAAAGGGAGACATAATTAGATTCAGAGGAAATTCAAAAAAACCATCAGATCTTACTATAAAAACCTATATTCAACAAAACTTGAAAATCTTCAGGAAATGGACAATTTCCTAGACAGATACCAGGTATCGAAGTTAAATCAGGAACAGATAAACCAGTTAAACAACCCCATAACTCCTAAGGAAATAGAAGCAGGCATTAAAGGTCTCCCAACCAAAAAGAGCCCAGGTCCAGACGGGTTTAGTGCAGAATTCTATCAAACCTTCATAGAAGACCTCATACCAATATTATTCAAACTATTCCACAAAATTGAAACAGATGGAGCCCTAACAAATTCCTTCTATGAAGCCACAATTACTCTTATACCTAAACCACACAAAGACACAACAAAGAAAGAGAAATTCAGACCAATTTCCCTTATGAATATCGACGCAAAAATACTCAATAAAATTCTGGCAAACCGAATTCAAGAGCACATCAAAACAATCATACAACATGATGAAGTAGGCTTCATCCCAGGCATGCAGGGATAGTTTAATATACGGAAAACCATCAACGTGATCCATTATATAAACAAACTGAAAGAACAGAACCACACGATCATTTCATTAGATGCTGAGAAAGCATTTGAGAGAATTCAACACCCCTTCATGATAAAAGTCCTGGAAAGAATAGGAATTCAAGGCCCATACCTAAACATAGTAAAAGCCATATACAGCAAACCAGTTGCTAACAGTAAACTAAATGGAGAGAAACTTGAAGCAATCCCACTAAAATCAGGGACTAGACAAGGCTGCCCACTCTCTCCCTACTTATTCAATATAATTCTTGAAGTTCTAGCCAGAGCAATCAGACAACAAAAGGAGATCAAGGGGATACAGATCCGAAAAGAAGAGGTCAAAATATCACTATTTGCAGATGACATGATAGTATATTTAAGTGATCCCAAAAGTCCAACCAGAGAACTACTAAAGCTGATAAACAACTTCAGCAAAGTGGCTGGGTATAAAATTAACTCAAATAAATCAGTTGACTTCCTCTATACAAAAGAGAATCAAGCCGAGAAAGAAATTAGGGAAACGACACCCTTCATAATAGACCCAAATAATATAAAGTACCTCGGTGTGACTTTAACCAAGCAAGTAAAAGATCTGTACAATAAGAACTTCAAGCCACTTAGGAAAGAAATTGAAGGAGACCTCAGAAGATGGAAAGATCTCCCATGCTCATGGATTGGCAGGATTATTATAGTAAAAATGGCCATTTTACCAAAAGAAATCTACAGATTCAATGCAATCCCCATCAAAATACCAATCCAATTCTTCAATGAGTTAGACAGAACAATCTGCAAATTCATATGGAATAACAAAAAACCCAGGATAGCTAAAGCTATCCTCAACAATAAAAGGACTTCAGGGGGAATCACTATCCCTGAACTCAAGCAGTATTACAGAGCCATAGTGATAAAAACTGTATGGTATTGGTACAGAGACAGACAGATAGACCAATGGAATAGAATTGAAGACCCAGAAATGAACCCACACACCTATGGTCACTTGATTTTTGACAAAGGAGCCAAAACCATCCAATGGAAAAAAGAAAGCATTTTCAGCAAATGGTGCTGGTTCAACTGGAGGGCAACATGTAGAAGAATGCAGATCGATCCATACTTATCACACTGTACAAAGCTTAAGTCCAAGTGGATCAAGGACCTCCACATCAAACCAGACACACTCAAACTAATAGAAGAAAAACTAGGGAAGCATCTGGAACACATAGGCACTGGAAAAAATTTCCTGAACAAAACAGCAATAGCTTATGCTCTAAGATCAATAATCGACAAATGGGACTTCATAAAACTGCAAAGCTTCTGTAAGGCAAAGGACACTGTGGTTAGGACAAAACAGCAACCAACAGATTGGGAAAAGATATTTACCAATCCTACAACAGATAGAGGCCTTATATCCAAAATATACAAAGAACTCAAGAAGTTAGACCGCAGGGAAACAAATAACCCTATTAAAAAATGGGGTTCAGAGCTAAACAAAGAATTCACAGCTGAGGAATGCCGAAGGGCTGAGAAACACCTAAAGAAATGTTCAACATCTTTAGTCATAAGGGAAATGCAAATCAAAACAACCCTGAGATTTCACCTCACACCAGTGAGAATGGCTAAGATCAAAAACTCAGGGGACAGCAGATGCTGGCGAGGATGTGGAGAAAGAGGAACACTCCTCCATTGTTTGTGGGATTGCAGACTGGTAAAACCATTCTGGAAATCAGTCTGGAGGTTCCTCAGAAAATTGGACATTGAACTGCCTGAGGATCCAGCTATACCTCTCTTGGGCATATACCCAAAAGATGCCTCGACATATAAAAGAGACACGTGCTCCACTATGTTCATCGCAGCCTTATTTATAATAGCCAGAAGCTGGAAAGAACCCAGATGCCCTTCAACAGAGGAATGGATACAGAAAATGTGGTACATCTACACAATGGAATATTACTCAGCTATCAAAAACAACGAGTTTATGAAATTCGTAGGCAAATGGTTGGAACTGGAAAATATCATCCTGAGTGAGCTAACCCAATCACAGAAAGACATACATGGTATGCACTCATTGATAAGTGGCTATTAGCCCAAATGCTTGAATTACCTTAGATCCCTAGAACAAACGAAACTCAAGATGGATGATCAAAATGTGAATGCTTCACTCCTTCTTTAAAAGGGGAACAAGAATACCCTTGGCAGGGAAGAGAGAGGCAAAGATTAAGAAGGAACACCCATTCAGAGCCTGCCACACATGTGCCCATACATATACAACCACCCAATTAGACAAGATGAATGAAGGAAAGAAGTGCAGACCGACAGGAGCCGGATGTAGATCTCTCCTGAGAGACACAGCCAGAATACAGCAAATACAGAGGCGAATGCCAGCAGTAAACCACTGAACTGAGAATAGGTCCCCCGTTGAAGGAATCAGAGAAAGAACTGGAAGAGCTTGAAGGGGCTCGAGACCCCATATGTACAACAATGTCAAGCTACCAGATCTTATAGGGACTAAGCCACTACCTAAAGACTATACATGGACTGACCCTGGACTCTGACCCCATAGGTAGCAATGAATATCCTAATAAGAGCACCAGTGGAAGGGGAAGCCCTGGGTCCTGCTAAGACTGAACCCCCAGTGAAGTAGTCTGCGGGGGGAGGGCGGCAATGGGGGGAGGGTTGGGAGAGGAACACCCATAAGGAAAGGGAGAGGGGAGGGGGATGTTTGCCCGGAATCCGGGAAAGGGAATAACACTCGAAATGTATATAAGAAATACTCAAGTTAATAAAAAAAATTCTATTAAATAAAATATAAAAAAAAGAAAATGTAAACTAAAATATACATTTTCTTCCCAACCTTCTTTTTTTCCTTGTTAGTCATGATATTTCATAACAGCAATAGAAACTCTGGGTAAGACACAGTATTATGGACAAAAATGTGCAAATGCTTATTAGAGTAGGATCACATCTCTGTGGAGTCAAGTTGCATGATCTGATTCAAAATTCCTTATTCAGAAGTAGCAAAAAACAGGGAATTTCTAAGACTAATTTTATTATCATGACATAGTGAACACTTTTTTATCCAACCAATATGGGATCTGTGATATTCAGAAACAAATCAAGAGACTGGGAATATTAAAAGAGAAGAATCTTTGTTAAATATTCATGGAAGAAATGAAAATGAAATTCATATCTATTATATTACCACAAAGAGGTTGATTCTTCTGATTGCTGCCTGCTACCCAACACAATCCCTCTTCTCTTTTATTCTTCCAAAGTAATAATAGATTAATAAGACACGATATAGAGAGAGAAAGTTTGAATTTAATGTGAACTTAACTCCAAAGATATTACTGTTTGTATGGATATATTTTGTTAACTACATTTATTATAAAATTTATTATAAAAATAATTTGTGTAAGAATGTCAACTGGAATTGCTTGGAAAAGTAGATATGGTGTTCCTTTACTGAAATTTTACTGCAGCAGTGAATTGCATTTGTTTATATCATGGTTTCTTCTACATCTACTGATAGAAATGACAATAGTTTGATTAATTCTGAAACACCTGGATAAAATTCCACTTACCAAAGGAAATGATTATTGAAGAACTGCAGCAATTATCTTTCTCACTACTGATGGACTTTCTTCATGTACATTGGTATTGGATTTTGTAGAAAGAAAGCAAATTCATTTTTAAATGTCTCAAGTTAGCAAAAGTACTTCAGAAAACCGTCATTCTACTCTTATTAAAGGAAATATTTATCTAATGCAAAATAAGTTTAAAAAAATTTAAAAGGATAGCATTTGTGTTTGCTTTTAACAGTCCTACAAGAATTAAAATGCAGTTTGGTCATTTTGCTTTTTAATGTACCAAGGAGTACTAATGTAAGGGTATAATTGTTAAATAGAAATATTGCATACACAATAGCCATCCCATCAAATTATTCTTGGTAATTTTGATTTTGCATTCCCTTGCAATTCAGAATAAGTATCTTATATTTTCTGGCATTTTACCAATTGGGTATTCTCATTTTCTCAAATAACATGTTTTTACATTTTTATCTCAAAATATTTACAAACAAATTAGCAAAAATAAATGTACTACAGAATTTCCTTTATGCCTCTACTTAGTATCAACATATATCCTCTAAACTTTAGCTATTGTTGCAATTCCATTCACCATGACACATCAGATTTATTCTGGCTCTACATGTTTGACAAATACACCCACACACAAATGGTTGTTGTTATCACAGAGCAGAAAAAAATGTGGCATCTTAAAAGGTTGCCATAAAAATCAGTAAATTAGAATTAAAGCGGTAAATAAGGAAAAAGATTAATGAATGCTAGCTGAGCTTCCAGGGACTAAGCCACTACCTAAAGACTATACATGGACTGACCCTGGACTCTGACCCCATAGGTAGCAATGAATATCCTAGTAAGAGCACCAGTGGAAGGGGAAGCCCTGGGTCCTGCTAAGACTGA